>NC_054371.1:187389490-187719490 GCF_017654675.1 Xenopus laevis
AACTTGCAATGGCTTCTGTCTCACCATATACTGTATCTATAGAGGGAGCCTTAAAATGAATACAGTTTAGCCATATGTTCTGCCATTTGCCAAATACACAGTAATTGTAACATTTTGCATATTGCATGATGTTGATTTTTCTTTTTGTTTTGTATTAGTTCACATCTTTTGCCATAAAATGCATGTTATGCTTGTTTGTGTGATAGAAGTACCAAAACCAGCATCTGTATTTCTTTGGGAAATTCTGTTTTGATAGCTGAGTAATATTTATCATTCCAACAATCATGTAAACTTACAGCACTGGTACTAATCCAAGTAAAGGGTAGTTCCAGGATTTTGATGGATGTCTTTAAATTGTACATGAATAGCTAATCATTGCAAAATAATATTGATGCAATCAATGCTTTCAGTGATTATCTATTCAGTGAGTGATTAATGCTATCACCTTTACATTACATTTAAGTTTGTCTTAAAAAACTCAGGGGCACATTTACTTAGCTCGAGTGAAGGAATAGAATAAAAAATACTTCGAATTTCGAAGTATTTTTTTGGCTACTTCGACCATCAAATTGGCTACTTCGACTTCGAATTGAACGATTCAAACTAAAAATCGTTCGACTATTTGATAGTCGAAGTACTGTCTCTTTAAAAAAAAAACTTTGACCACCCACTTCGCCACCTAAAACCTACCGAGCATCAATGTTAGCCTATGGGAAAGGTCCACATAGGCTTTCCTAGCTTTTTTTGATTGAAGGGAAATCGTTCGATCGATGGATTAAAATCCTTCAAATCATTCGATCGAAGGATTTCATTGTTTTTCCTTCGATCCTACGAATGAAGGGAATGCGGTAAATCCTTCAACTTCGATATTCGAAGTCGAAGGATTTTACTTCGACGGGTGGAATATCGAGGGTTAATTAACCCTCGATATTCGACCCTAAGTAAATGTGCCCCTCACTGTTGTTTTGGGTTTTCAGTACACAAAAGCAATGCATATAGTATAAATAACACAGAAAATATATTTTTCTGCTTAGTGGGGTTTTTGTGTCACTAAACTCGCTATATCATGTTCTTCTATATGGCTCCGGCTCAGTTCTGTGACTTCTGCTATCCTTATATGTTTAATTGAGGGATATTTCAGTGACCTAGTAGATAAGGCTGTAAATCTATGGGGAGTTGGTCTAAAGGTTATGTGATCTGCCTTTATTGTAGGATCTCATGCTAGAAACCTTGATTTGATTGTCGTCCAGTGGTGACAGTGGACAAGACTTACAGTATCATCTGCTGTGCCAGTATTCTTAGTGCCCCTATCATGGCTGTGATGCTATGAAAGTGCTTTGAATCCCATGGGAGAAGAGAGCTCTATAAATACTTCATAAAAAGAAACACATTTATTAAGTTCAGACATTCACTCATAACATTCCTATTTAGGTTATGGATAATCAAGAGCACCTTTCTTCTAATCTCTAGGGAAGAACTTGTGTCCTCTGGAAAAAATGCTTTTTGATAAAACATTTATGTAGATCTTATTGTATAGAGCTTGCGTGTGCAATTAGCCAAAAGAGGGCTCATTTCCAAAAGCAAGTTAAAAAATAAAAAATGCTATTCACAAAGGTGCTTGTGTTGATACTCCTGTGTATTTGCACCTTGTGTCACAATGAGATTAAGTACACTCTGCTGAGTAAAGTGTTAAGTATGGGTCACAGGGGCACAAAGGTGCCCTAGAATTAATTCCTGCCCCGAGGAGACCTTGCTTGTTGCACCTACACACTCACCAATGACTTGCACTTAACAAATTACAGCTAAATAGAGGTGCAGTGATAGAAACATGTTTGCTGTTTTTCACCTGCAGTAGGATTACAGTTGCAAAACAAACAATTTGTCAAGTCATGCTTAAAGGAGAACTAAACCCCCACAGTCAAAAGTACCCACTGGCCCCCCTCCCTGCCTCCCCCCTGCTCAGTGTTACCCTAGGATTGTGTCCCCTGTAGGATTACTGAACACACATGCAGAGTCAGGCCAGCAGAGCTCATGGGCACCATCTTCAGCGCTTCTGTAATAATAATTTTTTTTAAAGGCACACACTATCCTGTCTTTGTTTCATGCATTTTACAGGTAATGCCTTTTATTTGCAGATGCAGCCACCCATAAAATTGACTTTAAATGAGTCCAGTGAAGCAATTTAATTTTAGCTTTTTAGTTTAAAAATAACAGATCGGATAGAGAAAAGTCTGATATAGGATAAAAACTAGTATTGTAATGCTACTTAAAGAGCAAGCTTCCATTTCAAATGTCTAAAATGTCAGATCAAGTCATTTTGCCCAGTTCCGCTGTGTTGTGATTCTCAGCCTCTCCACTTCACCTTTGGGGAAAATCCAGTGTGTTTTTGGTTGGTATCCAGAAAACATGCAGAGCTGTTAGAGGCTGAGGGCAGATTTGGTATATGTATTGAGATAATAATCTTTTATTAAGGAAAACAAATAAGTATGTCTGATTTATTTTGCCCTCAAATTTATTTTTCCTTTCCACACATGGAAAAGTAACGTGGTCATCCTCTATTATTAGCCATATACCTTTTAATCACAACTAATAAAATACATTTTATTTTGGTTTCTGGTTACTGGCTGCACAACTCAAGTTACAAATACATATTGATTACTTCAGGGTGGATCATAGAAGCACATTATTAGGCTGACTGAAGATAACAAGAGTTGGGTGGTTTTGTTATTTATTAATTTATGTATTTGTTTTTTTATTTATATTTATATCAAGTTTCATGCAGATCTATAGGGAGCTCCATTAAAGATTTTAAAGATTTTTTTAAAGTTAAACTGGCACAATATAGTATTCATTATTGCCTACAAGATTAGAGGGTTTTTAGTTGTATATAGTAACATAGTAACATAGTAACATAGTAAGTAAGGTTGAAAAAAGACACACGTCCATCAAGTTCAACTTTTTTTTTTTTATATATCTGCCTAACTGACAGTTGATCCAGAGGAAGGCAAAAAAAACCATCTGAAGCCTCACCAATTTGCATGAGGGCGAAAAAATTCATTCCTGACTCCAAAATGGCAATCGGACTAGTCCCTGGATCAACTTGTACTATGAGCTATCTCCCATAACCCTGTATTCCCTCACTTGCTAAACACCATCCAACCCCTTCTTAAAGCTATCTAATGTATCAGCCTGTACAACTGGTACATTAGATAGCTTTAAGAAGGGTTTGGATGGCTTTTTAGCAAGTGAGGGAATACAGGGTTATGGGAGATCTGTCTCCTTTAATGCACAAAGGGCCAGATTTAAATCAATGTGAATTCAGTTTGAGAAGAAAAACAATGTTCTCCCAACTCAGGTCCAGTTTTTTCCCATATATTTCAACAGTTTTTATGTGATAAACAATAAGATCAGATTTTCTAGCTGAATTGCATCCCACTCTCTGAAATTGAAGAGATAAGAGCCAGGTTTGATGAGAAAATGGGGTTCATGTCCTTAGAATATTAATTATGGGTGAATGCAGAGGATCTCTTGTTTAGATTTTATATGTATTATAATGGCCAATATCTATTTACTACTTTACTATTTTCCAACTTCTTTGATAGATTTTGCCTATTGACCTCTACTGCCCGACATTAAAAATATATGACACTATCTAGGTGTTGGATCGAGAATGTTTGATTTGTTGCAACAGAAGGAGCTTTTTTTAAATTACATTTATCTCCTTGTGAATGATGCCTATCACAAATCCACAATATATTTTTGGGTGAAGTATTTACTTATTGCTAATTGCTTCTGCCCTGTACCTGTTTTTGCATGCTCCTGCTCAGATCATTATCTGGTATTGGCTTGAGTATTGTGTGTATCCCTTGGCCTGACCTTGAGTCTACTTCTCCTTAGCTTAGCTATGTTCCTCTCAGTCTTCCATCTGCTCCAGTGCAGCTTAATATATATGCCCACTGTTGGGAGTTTGTAACTCTATCCTGACAGCTGCCCCATATAGAAAGTTTAACCCACATTAGAAATAAATAACATGCAAATATGGGAGGGATCAGCACTGACAAACCAAACACTTCATGGTTTCTAAATTAGTGGTGGGAATGGAGCATCACAAAAAGACCTGCTCTTCGTCACTTAACAAATTATATATTTCATTCATTTTTGCACGTATGAATACAGGTAATTATAATAATGTACTTTCCATCGGGATGATTATTTCCAGTGAATTTCATTTCATCCATTTTGAACATTGTTCTAACCTAGTCAAATTAGATGGTCACACTGCATTGCATTCCATTTTTATTCTTTAGCTATGAATAGAGTACAACTGTACAAAATGGAAATGTATAACAAGTGACAGACTGACCATTGCAGCAGGTAAAAAAAGCCTTTATTCCTTAGTACATTTTCTTCAAATACCAGAGACTGTGCTGCCTTTCTTTTTGAGTTAAACGCATATTGTAAATGCCTTGCATGTTAATGGGATCCAAGACAATTTATAAAATGTATTCCCAGATTCTGTACATTTGCTCACCTTGCAACCACACATGTATTTTTGACATCATCTTATGTAACAAAGCCATGTTTTAGCTGATTCTCACTTCCCCATACGGCCACATCCAAGGAAGCTGATATTTGTAAACAGAGAAAAGTTTTGTTCCCTTTTTAATTTGTGATGTTGTTTCGTCTTTACCGTACTCCATTTCTCTTTGCTTTAAAGGGGTCACACAAAAAAAATTATTCAAAAACCTATTTTATCACATTAGTCAAGCAAAATGAACTTTAATTATACTATATAAATTATTTGAATCTTGTTTCCTTCAGTCTGGGAATTCATAATTATAGCAAGCAGGCAGGAGCCATTTTGTGGATACTGTTATTAAGACAAGCCTTGTATCATCTCAGAATCTTGTTTGTGCACCAGAATGGGGGACCTGATGTCCATTCCCATGCCCTGGCTACACAATTAAATGGTGAAGAGAACGGGGAAATGTGTGGAGAGCAGTGACATCTAGGAAGTGCTGAATGGAAAGTGAAAGTAATTGCTTGCCCCGCCTCTATTCCTAAGGCATAGAGGAGGGGCAGGCAATATTTGATTGACAGCTAAGATTTTTAAATGAATTTACAACAGCTATGAATACTTTAATAAAAAATAGAAATTGGATTTCATGTCTAAATTGAAAAGGACTTTTATTATACAGATTTTTGTGTCTGGGTGACAGGTCCACTTTAAGGGTCCTTAACATAGGCATGGGATCCATTATCTGCAAATCTGTTATCCAAAAAGCTCCAAAGTATAGGAATGCCATTCCTCATTTGTCCTATTTGAAAAAACAATTATTCCTTTTTGTCTGATTTGCTTTTCATCTGTTATAAAAAAAAAAACAGTACCTTTTACTTTGTAATCTAGCATGATTCCATTATGATACAAAATAATTCTATTTGCTTATTTTTAAATGTTTTATCAGCCTTAATGCAAGGTGCTCCACATCACAGAGAGATCCCTTATCCAGAAAACCCCCAGATCCGAAGCATTCTAGATTCACACCTATATCAGTCAAACATGTATCTTTTGATTGCCCATTGAAAACAAATGTATAAAAAACCTGGTGGTTATTTCTCTGAAGAGCCCTTCCTGAGACACATAGGGATGCAGAATATCTGTAGGTGTAAAGTGAAAACTTGTTTGAACTTTAGGATTAACATTCACCAAATGTATATTAAAATGTGACAGTTTTCACATCATTTCATAACCTTTCATGTTGCTCTGTTTCTGCAGTTCTGCATCCTCCTTCTTATATGTACATTTATTATCAGTGTTTGCAGGTCTGTCATCCATACTGTATGTCTGTTTACAGTATTTATATATATATATATATATATATATAAAATATATATGTTTATCAATAAAATACAGGTATGGGACCAGTTATCCAGAAACCTTTTATCCAGAAAGTTCCTAATTACAGAAAGGATGTCTCCCATAGATTTCATTCTAATCAAATAATCAAAATTTTAAAAAATGATTTCCTTTTTCTCTGAAATAATAAAACAGTACTGTGCACTTGATCCCAACTAAGATATAATTAATCATTTTTGGAAGCAGAACCAGTCTACTGGTTTTATTTGGTGTTTACATGATTTTCTAGTAGACTTAAGGTATGAAGTTCCAAATTATGGAAAGATCCGTTACCTGTACGACAACAAAAGGTTGGTTTGGGTAAAAAATTTATAAAATCATGCGAAAACTCCTATCATACTAATTTTTCAGATTTGACACCTGAATCGACTGATATTTTCGCGTTATCAACCAAAAACCCCAATTTTTTTCCAATTATCAGACGAAACCCAGCGCAGACCACTATATCTTCAAATTGTAAAAGGGACATCTCCCATAACTTATACAGAACATCGACAGGTTTGAGATGATGGTTTTTTGGATTCTTTCTTTTTTCAGCTTCAGGGTATAATAAATCTAGAAAAATTTTAGGTTTTTTTTCCTCTAAAAATTTTAGTTTTGCCCCCCCCAAAAAAATCTAGTTTAGTAAATAACCCTCATAATATTGTATTGTTCCTTTGTTTTTATGTTGAAATATTACAAAGATTGTCATAGTGGAATTTTTGATCCTTACTTTATTATTATTATTATATGATGAAATATGGTTAAATATGGTTATCACATGCCCATTGCTCTTGCATTGGTCGGCATTGCTTTGTCTGTAGTGGTTATAAATACATTTGTGTTTACAAGTGGGCAAGGATACTGGATACAACATACTAATAAATCAGAAATTAGTTACTTATTTGGATTTGTCATGCCAGGGGGGAAACAGAGTGCGATACACACTGAGGAAAGTTGTCTTATTTCATATAGTGAACAACAGAAACAAAGGAGCATTTATGCATACTGTATTTACTGTTTATCAAGTTTAAAAGGATTATATTTGAGGTTGATGTGCAAGGTGTATTTTGCACTGTATTGACTTTCAGACTGATCTATATGTTAATGCTAAGGTCTGCCTTTTATTGATCAATGGGCTGGTAGCTTTATCCCATTATCAACATTAGTTCTTCATATGGCCACCGGTTTAGGGAAAGTCAATATTCTTAAATGTAATAACACAGCCACTGGCTTCAATTATGTCACTGGCTACTGCAGCATGCCTAAAATCAGCACAAATAGCTCATCGCCACTTTAACTATAGAAAATAGAGTAACACTGGGCATGTTACTTGCTCATGAAGCCTTGACCTAAATGTCACAGCCTTCTCTAGCCAGTACTCCTAAAATGCAATTGCCCATAGGAGGACTGTTGCTCTTGTCTTTTTATAGTATTTTCTAGGTCTATTTTTTTTAATATTGGCACAAAGCTAGTAGTATTTTAAAACTGTTCCTAGTTGTTTGCACTGCCATGCTCCAAAGGCTCCAGCCACAGACATTAGAGTCCTGCCCGGGTCCATTTTTTCCAACCAGTACCCACAACCTGCAATCCGCAACCCGGACTCGCAACCCACATTCTTACCCACTTGGACCCGCTACCCGACCCAATCCGCAACCCGGACCCGCAACCGCTGACCATCAAGATTCAGGTAGTGCTGTCATTGTAAACCAGAAGTGACATCAACGAAAGTAGGCGTGATCAGAAAAAAGGAGTAATCTTCTTATTTTGCATACTATTTGTTATCATATTGATTTTTATGGTTTATTGTGAAAACCAAATATAATATTTCAAACAAGAAAAAAAGGAGTAAAACGGGAAGTGCTGTCATTGTAAACCGGAAGTGACATCGTCGGAAGTAGACGTGATCAGAAAAAAGAAGTAAAAATTGCTATTGAAAAGACCCGCGGCCTGACCCGCAGAACCACCGACCCGCATTTATACCCACACCCGTAACTTCTACTAGCAGGGTACTGCAGTTTTTGCAGGTACCCGACCCGCTGCAGGACTCTCTGCTACACAGGTACTACGAGGGTTTCATTTGCCAGCATTTATTGAGCTGGGATTGGTGGAAGCTCATTTGGACAGACTTCACACAATAAATCATGAAATCTATACCAAACTTGGCAGAGAGGATAAGTATCACACCTGAAGAGGCAAGACAAGGCTGAATTATGAAGATTGAAGTTGAAATCCACTGTTGGCTGTGAACCCTGGCAGAAATGGATTTAATCCAACTTTAGAAGGACACCATAGACTATGACAGAATAAGGTCTTGGAAGGCAAACTAATAAGAGAACAGAACCCAAGTTAAAATAGGCAGGGTATGGAAAAGTAGAATTGGACTCAGACATGTAGATAACAGACAAGTAACTAACTGGACTAGAGCTGGACTGGCAATTATAGGAGAAAACAAAATCATAACTCATTATGGCAGGAAAAAAGACAGCCAAAAAACCAAGATATTGAGCCAGATTCAATTTGATGAGAAAAGCTTATCTCCTAAATTAATTCCTGGTTTTCCCAAGGAGCGAGATGCAATTCAATGAGAAAAACTTATCTCACTGTGATCACAGGAAAACTCTATTGACATCTTTGGGAAGTAAATTGTTAAAATAAATAAACCGAGAGAATTAAAAAAAATAGCTTTTCTCATCAAATTAATTTTGGTCTTCCAACCTACCAATAGTTATTACAATGGAAATTATTGGCCCAAAGCACTAACGGCTAGTGACGGGTGAATCTGTCACGTTTCGCTTCGGTGAAAAATTTGAGAAACAGCGAAAACATTTTGAAACAGCGAAAAATTTGCCAAACACATTGAAGACAATGGGCTTCTAAATAATTTTGCACAACAATTTTGGCAATTTTTTTTGTTGCTGTGAATTTTCCACTGTGAATTTTCAACGCAATTTAGCGAAAACATTAGTGGGCAGCGAAATTTGGAAATTCACAGCGAATTCATGCCTGGCAAATACATTCACCGATCACTACTAATGGCTTCACACTACTATATCAGGACATTACAGACAGGATGGCACCATAAACAACTTACAGTAGGTTGCTGTATATTAAACAAGTTATGACCTGCTATTGATGTACACTTAGGGGCGGATTTATCAAAGGTCGAGATGAATTTTCAAATGAAAAAAATTAGATTTTCTAGCTATTTTTTGTGTACTTCGACTAGGGTATAGTCCAAATTCGTTTTGCATTTTATAAAAATTAGAAAATTCAAATATTGAAACTTATCATGTACTGTCTCTTTCAAAATTTGACTTCAACCATTCGCCATCTAAAACCTGCAGAATTGCTGTTTTAGCCTATGGGGGACCTCCTAGACCTTATTTGGAGTCAATTGACTTTGAAAAAAAAAAAGTTTGTTTTTCTTTTTGGAAAAACTTCAAATCGAATTCGATAGAATGCGCTATTACTTCAATTCGTACGATTCGAATTCGGCCGAATACAGACCTATTCAATCGAAAACTGACCTATTCAACCAAAAAAAACTTTGACTTAATTTCAGTTGGTCTTTTTGAATTAGAATTTTGATGTTTTTTCAATTCGAAATTCAACCCTTGATAAATATTCCCCTAGGGGAACAGTTTTGGTATTGTGTATTTTCTTTCACTGAAAATAGAACATTTTTGTTGTAGTATTGTCTGCGGTTTTGCCCTATGCAGAACTTGTAAAACATATCTGTTAGAGCACATGTTACTGTACATTTAGTGAGATCCAACCACCTAAGAATAAGTACTTTTTTGATAGCATATGAATGAAGAACAGAGAAGTTTAGTGTATGTGAGACCTAGCACTCAAGACCAGTTTCATCCTATAGACAGTGTTGGTGGCCTTGGCCTAAAAATAATACTGTCTAAGAGTGTAGCAAAAAAAAAGGGAAAGTTTCTTTCACCACTAAATTATAAATCCATTAGGCAGGGGTGCAATGAGGTTGTGACTGCAAAATGCATACACTGTCTGTGAGTGGCTGGGAGCTTATTCAGAAGGCAATGGATATAGGTAAACCAATTCATTTATATTTTATTTTGGGCATGCTTTTGTAATGACATGTTCAAACTATAATACATATACTAAATGTAATTAATCAATTAATTTAAATTTTATATTAAACAATAGATGTCAAGCATGCCTATTCAACTGCTGTTCTGACAAGCCCCAAACAATGTATGGGTGATTTCTCATTTGGCTCAACGGATTTCTTTCATCCTGTCTCCCTCCCTAACGTCAGAAAAACACTGAGCTAAAAGAGAGGATGATTGGCTTTGTACAGTTCAGCTTCACCTGCCAACCATGCCAGACTAAGTAAGTCTATTGATTTTCTATCAGTCTAAAGCAGGGATCAGCCTGCATCTTGTGTTTAATGCTCTGTTTGAAGAACAGTTTATACTTTCTATCAAAGGTTTTGTGGCTATAAAGTGACCAGGCATTAAACAGAACTGTGTCGGCTGAAAGCTCATTTTGTAATTCAATTAAACTTTTATAGTTTACTTAAATCAGAACATGGTTTCATAGGAAATCTATTTGGTCGATGGCCTTCATCAAATATGCTAACTTTGGACATTTATTTTTAGCCATATTAATATTAAAATAGTCATATTGTTTGTGAAATAATGCCTTAGGGCAGTGGTGTCCAACTTCTGTTGTACCGAGGGCTGGAATTTTTCTGGCCTACATGGTGGAGGGCCGATAATCAAAGCCAGTGTTGACCACTGCAAATAATGTAAATCGCCAGTGGTAAAACATAACTGGCTCTTTATTTTTCTAATCACCTCCTAAAACTTTTCAATCAGCTATAATGTAAATTGCCAGTGGGAAAATATAAGAGTTACTCCAGCTTTCCAAAGATGTCCAAAGTTTCCTTGTGACTTCAGAAAGTTGAAATTGACTTGTATGTTTTCCCACTGGCGATTTATATTATTGCAGGTAGGGAAGTATTCGGTGGAGATTAGTCGCCTGCACTAGAGGAGACTAATCACGGGCGAATAATCTCTATGTGTGTCAGGGCCCTTAAAACATTTTTGGGTGGGATTAGTTCTGTCTGCTAATTACCATCTCTATTCACTTCAGAGTTACAGAACTAATAAGAAATGGATCCCAACACCACAGTAATTGCTCCATAGCTGAAGTCACTGTGCTATTTACTTTGCTGTTGTCTAAAATTAGTATATTTTAAGGCTCATTTAAGTTTTTCTGCTGTATATAAATGAAAGGAAGAGTGGACTGCATAGAAGGAAATAACAATGAGTTATCTGCTAAAAATCACTAAATGCACTGAAGTCAATGACTTTTTTTGTGGCTGCTTTTTTCCAAGCAAAATACATTATGGTCAGTGGGTTGCTGTGTTTTTTTCACAAGAAATTTTGCAGCAAAAATGCCTAGGGAAAATTGCACTCATTGCTGGCCAGGAATACAGAGTTACTAATCTGAATGCAGTTTCATTATTTAAAGGAGCAATATACAGTACCTGCTTTAATATAGCATAACTAAAACCCCCCTAATGTTTTAAGCAATCATGAATAATATAAGGTGCTGGTTTTACAAATAATTAATATCTTTTAAAATGGCCCTTTTCATTGCAGCTCCCTATAGATTGGCTACAGTGTTGTCCATGTTTGCAAGGAGGAGTGGACATGTCCTAAAGGTCCCTGCCAGACGCATAGTTTTAGCCAAAAGCAGTGCTGCAGGCTTTAGTTCTGTATCAGGTCAGCCTAGCAGCTGATTGGTTCCTATTCTACAGTGCAGTGTGCTGAGTGCCACTGGCTCCCCTGCACAGACTGGGAAAGGTGACAGCAGGAAGTGGAACATATGGGCTGGACAAACAGGGTTTTTGCAGAGATTTCCAATAAATTACCCTGAAACACTAATTTTTTAAGCCCTTTCCTGATACTGTATATTTTTATAGTATAATGCAACCATCCATGGTTGTTCTGTTGAGGTCACCTCATCTACAGACTGGCTGTTCTATTGGAAATCTCTGAAATTTGACTATTGCATTGGAAATGTATACTGTTGCTGTTTGTCAGTCCAGAATTTTGGCCTGGCTTTGGTCCTTTTTTGTTCTTAGTGAGCATTAATTCTGCCCAGGTATCCTTAGTTTTCTTTCCTTGCTTTACTCTGTAGTATCTGTGTCCCCTATTTAGTACTAATAACAGTCATACACCATGCTAGACAATTCAGTGACAGACTACAGGCAAACTACACTTGAAAGATAAGGGTATTCATCAGTAGAGTACTTTAAGAACTCATTAATGGAGAGAGAGTTAACCCTTGGGTCACCAACAGAGAAATCATAATTGATAATTGCAGTATCTGTCATAATGACAACATTTATGTGAGTCAGACTCTCTTCCTATTCATATAAAGCAATGCAATGGTTTTAAGCATTTAAGTTGTGTTTCAGTTAGAATGAAAGCACTTATTGTAATCAGTTATTGGCCTACCCGCCTGTCCACATGTTGTGCATCTTGAATATGAAGGGGGGGCCTGTTTTTAACTTGTAGCCAGTTGGGACATTATTATGTAGAACAAACATTGATCTGGAGATTTTGTGAAGCAGGCATTTATCTTAGAAGGAAAGGGTCTGACTGGTCATGGATCACTTTCTCTTGCCTGTCAAATGAATCATAAAAGGGGACCTATAATCAAGTTTATTTGACTTGGAATTACCTGTGACAGCTACAATGACTGGAATCCTGTCTGCCAGCTGGAAATTAGAAAAGGTTGTGCATTAGGCAAGAAAACGCAGTTAAAATGCATGGACTTGTGATTTTAATCATAACAAATAATTTATTAGTTAGCACACAGAAGCCACAAGATGTACACTTTTTTTGGCTGCTTGGTAAGGGAGGGGAAAATAAACAAAATAAATGAAAGAGCCAGAAGAGAGCTTTGACTCATGAATGCCCACTGTTGAGTTAAATTGTGGACACATAGAGATTAGACTGGAGTATGTACTGAGTAAGTACTGTGCAGCTGACTGATAATGTCTGGGTTAGAGAAAACACTTTAACTTGATAGGGTGAGTGAGTGAAAGCTGCCAAATTAATGTGGGGAGGCAGAGGTAGAGCTGGAATATGAAATTGGGGTGGGAAGGTATAGGAGAAATATAGGTTTAAATAAAGCAAATAAACTTGGTGATACATGACCTTGGGAGAGAAGGAGATTCAGTTCATTAACCTTTGGGATGTTGACTTCCGGCTCCATAGGCTGAGATGACAAATAAAACTTAGGGGCCAGCAAAAACCAGTACACGAGAGGGAGGGGAGCAAAACAGGCAGCACAGTATCTAGTGAGTGGCAGTAATGGCTCATGACTTTGATTCAGGGAGCAGGAACATAAGCTGATGGCAGCACTAGCAAGTGGAACAGGTAGAAGGGGAGAACTGGGGGGCAGTAAATTGCTGTCACAAGAACTGAAAGGTTGGGAGAGTTGGAATATGGAGGTATAGTGCATCTATGTTCTAGCAGTACTTGTTTTTCTACACCTGTATATTTTTTGTTTCTGTTCCAATATAGTTATAGAAACTGTATATCGAAGAAGTATCCTAAATAACCATTGATAACAAATGAGCCTCAAAATCTGCAAACATATCCTGAGTGTACCTCTAATGCAACTACAGCAAAATAAATGCAATGAACTATTTTCTGTTCCCAGTGTTAGCCGCTATTAGCAATGTTCAGTATTTGTAGGTAAACCATACTTTGCTTGGCAGCAGGGGCGTAACTATAGAGGAAGCAGACCCTGCGGCTGCAGGGGGGCCCAGGAGCTATAGGGGCCCCACGAGGCCCTAATTCATAACAATTTCAATAAATATTGGAGAAACAAGTCAACCTCTAAACATTTTGGGGGCCTGAAAAATAATTTGCTGTGGGGCCCAGTAATATCTAGTTATGCCATTGCTTGGCAGTGGCAAATTCTATTTCCTTTTTTTTGTTTTTCACAGGATTATTATTCTATTCACTTCAGGGCCTTTTAGATTTCAATATAACAATCAACAACATGAATGCGAATAATTTTATATCACATCATGCTGTCTCATTCCTGTCCTGGCAAACTGACACAGGTAGAATGACTGGTGAATGATAATTATGTAGAGCTAATGGAGTAAACATCATTAAGGGCTTGCAGATAACTCCTACTTACTTACATGGTTGTTTTCTTCTAGACTGGCTTATAAAATGTTTATTTAAAAGAGGGTTCATGTAAACCTGGCCTTCATTTTCTCCAATTAAGTTAAATTGGCAATTTCACTGCAACACGATTGTTATAGTATGCCAACCACCATGAGAGCAGAGGAATATCTGCCAAGTGCTTTTCTGTGTTCTTCAGGTCAAATTTGTTCCATTGGCAGCTGTGACCACTTTTGGTTTCACATTTGCTTAGATAACTTGGCTTTTTTTATGAGGGGCATGTACTCAATTAAGGAAGGTGTGGTTGATAAAGCCCAAGAACCCTGATAGACAATGGGCCACTAAAGAACCTGTAGTGAATTTCATATATTGGCTTTGTTGCTGTGGTATAAGCTGACCCTCCTTAAAGCTGACTAAAGACGTACAGATTTTATTCTTTGTAAAACGAAATATGTCAATGAAACGATCTACAATTAACCATTCACATTAAATAAAGTAGGAAAAATAACAAATCAGACAATGTTATGGCCATTAATTGACAGACAGCAACCCATTGAATTCAGATAGGTAATACATCCAGAGATATCATCATTAGCCAACAAAAATCTTCTAAATGACCAATCGCCATGGTACAAAAAATGTTGGGAAGATTATTCTCACTCCACGCACTGGAGTAAAATCTTTGTTTCGTATAACTACAGTATACTGGATCTTTGCATCTATAAGCAGCTTAAAGGGGACTTGTCACCCAAAAGAAATATTCCAAATCCTATTGTATCATGTTAGTCAAGCAAAATGAGCTTTAATTACACTGTATAAATTATTTGAATCTTGTTTCCATCAGTCTGGGAACTCATAATTATAGCAAGCAGGCAGGAGCCATTAAGACAAGCCTTGCATCATCTCAGAATCTTGTTTGTGCACCAGAATGGGGGACCTGATGTCCATCCCCATGCCCTGGTTACACAATTAAATGGTTAAGAGAACGGGGGAATGTGAGGAGAGCAGTGACATCTAGGAAGTGCTGAGTGGAAAGGGAAAGCAATTGCTTGCCCCGCCTCTATTCCTAGGGCATAGAGGGGCAGGCAATATTTGATTGACAGCTGAGATTTTAAATGAGCTTTGAACGCTTTAATAAAAAAAAATGAATTTGGATTTCATGTTTAATTTGAAAAGGACTTGTTTTATACAGCTTTTTATGTGTGGGTGATGGGTCCACTTTAATGGTCTTTTCTACAAACCAGTAAATCCCGGTGCAAAGTTTAGGGGCAGGACTGGCCACACTGTTGGTGCCTGTATTACAGTTGGAATAGTTTACACTCAGCGTACTCTGGTGACTCCCTGGGAAATTATTAAGCACAAAAAAACTCTAATGTAAAAATTTGGCATCGCTCACTCCCTTTTGTGCCACTGTCTGGTTTTAGAAAACCAAAATTATGGCATCCCTAATCAGATACCCCAAACTTCAAAAACATTAAACAAAAAAACTTAAAAATAATGTCATACAACTATTCCAAATCATTTTCAGTATTCATCAGAAGTTGTCTTTAGTGAAAAATATAACAAATTACCATAGCAGACTTATAAGATTTCATACTTAAATTGTTCAAAAAAAATTGCATTGCTTGACCATTGCTCTATACTGTATTATTGAAAGAAGCGTCAAGCACAGCCCAGCCAAATTCACATCTTTTGCAATTACATGCTCCTAAATTGACCAAATTAATTTAAACTCGATAAATTAAAAAAAATGCTGTGGAGGCCTATTTATCAAAAGTCTGATTTTAAAGGTTTTGAAACCATGACTAAACTCACTTTCTCTAAAACTACGAATATCATGATATTTATTAAAAGATTCAAATAAAAAAAAGTATGCATGGAAAATTATGCAGAATTGTACACTAAAAAAAGAATTCCTAGTGAAGAAAAATCTGAAAACAATTGCAGCTCCCATTGACTTCTACAGGACACTGAAAATTTTTACCTGGCGAAGTTTTGTATTAGTAGTTTTTGTGGTTTTTACACTTCATAAATCTCTAATTTTAGAGCTTTTAAAAAAAATAGAAAAACCACACATTTTTAGAGATTTGTGGAAAAGAACGAAATTCGAGTTTTAGTAAATGGGCCCCAAAGTGTATTTAATCATACAAGCCACAATAAGACAAAGATGTTTTTTGAACATTGCACCCTGTGGAAGTTACAAGTTAGGGTGCATAGGTACCGTATATACCCGAGTATAAGCCGAGTTTTTCAGCATCCAAAATGTGCTGAAAAAGTCTACCTCGGCTTATACTAGGGTCAGCGGTACCCAACCCGCATAGCTGAGATTGCAGTCACTTGGGGAGAGACTGCAATATCCCACAATGCCCTCTGTTGGTTATATGAAAGAATAACAGTGCACCCTCTGTTGGTTATATGAAAGAATAACAGTGACTGCAATATCACACAGCGCCATCTGTTGGTTATATGAAAGAATAACAGTGACTGCAATATCACACAGCGCCATCTGTTGGTTGTATGATAGAATAACAGTGCGCCCTCTGTTGGTTATATGAAAGATTAACAGTGACTGCAATATCACACAGCGCCATCTGTTGGTTGTATGAAAGAATAACAGTGCGCCCTCTGTTGGTTATATTAAAGAATAACAGTGACTGCAATATCACACAGCACCCTCTGTTGGTTATATGAAAGAATAACAGTGCGCCCTCTGTTGGTTATATGAAAGAATAACAGTGACTGCAATATCACACAGCGCCATCTCTTGGTTATATGGAAGAATAACAGTGCGCCCTCTGTTGGTTATATGAAGGATTAACAGTGATGGCAATATCACACAGCGCCCTCTGTTGGTTATACGAAAGATTAACAGTGATGGCAATATCAAACAGCACCCTCTGCACATGGTAGTGGGACAGTGGGACAATGCACACAGTAATCCGTTTGGCAATTCTCTGTCACCATCAACTTTGCAAAGAAGTCCGGTTGATCGCTGGGGGGGTCGCTTTGGCAGAATGTGCGTTGCTGGGAGACAGGGCTGTAGTTGTGTCTAGGCTTATACTAGAGTCAATAAGTTTTCCCAGTTTTCGTAGGTAAAATTAGGTACCTCGGTTTATACTCGGGTCGGCTTTTACTCGAGTATATACAGTACAATTCTTTCTGCCCCAGGATGGGAGTGCAAAGAGTTGCAGCAGATTGCAATGGCACAAGCTGTAAGTGTATAGGCTCAAAGTGGTGCAGTTTTTGCATTCATGCCATTATACCTAGATCAGGACTGTCCAACTGACCCCCCTTATGTGGACCTCCACATCAAAGTCTGCCTGCTGTGTCTGTTTACTATTTGTAAGGTATCACGACAGAGATTAACGGGCCCTGCATTGTTTAAACCTCAAATTCAGACTAATCCCCTGTATTGTTCACACATGCAATCCCCCCTGCATTGTTCACACTTGTGACACCTCTATTGTTCAAACCCTAAAGCCCTGTACTGTTCACACCTGAGACCCAGACTGAAACTGCCCACATTGTTCACCTGTTCACTGTATGTAGTACATATTAGACTGGTCCTGATTCTCCTGTCTCCTGCTCTGTTCTGTTTTCCCTATGCTCCCTGTGTGTGTCATACTTTGCCTGCTCTTTGCACCCTGTGTTTGCCATACTCTGCCTGACCTATGATCCCTATGGAACATAAACCTGGTATTTGTTCTGGGGGTTTGTTAGCATTTGAAAATTAGTGTTAGGGGCCCCTAAGATGTTTAATCATATGCGGGGGTACTGTATTATACACAGGGGAGGAGGAGGCATATGGATTTAAGGGTATGTCCTAATATGACTTAACTTTGTTCACATTTCCGTGGCATCCCTGCTGGTGCCGGGGGGGCACATAATGCACTTTAATGGTCTCTGTAGGAGCATGTCAGCGCCATCCATGAAACACATGAAAAAAGTGATCATTGGTAAATCTGAATCCAGTTCTGCCGGAGAATCTGGGCTTCCAACCAAACAACTTCCCATTAGAACCATTATCAAAGAATAGACGTGTATAATATTTGGAAGAGTATCCAGTCTGACTCCCATCATATGTATCAAATATCTTGTTCTAAATTGCATATTTTGTCACTTGCACATCAGCGTTTGTAGTACAGGTATAGGACCTGTTATCCAGAATGCTCAGGAACTGGGATTTTCTACAAAAAAAATCATTATAAACCTAATAGGCTGGTTTTGCTTCCAATAAGGAGTAACTATTGCTTAGTTTGAATCAAGTACAAGCTACTGTTTTATTTTTACTGAGAAAAGGGAAATCATTTTTAAAACATTGGATTATGCGGATAAAACGGAGTCTATGGGAGAGAGCTTTTCCGTAATCTGGAGCTTTCCAGATATCGGGTTTCCAGATAATGGATCCTATACCTGTATTTTCAGATTCTCTACTGAAAAGATATTTTGAGATGAAAAATATTCCCCTTTCCGATGTCATTAAAATGTCATTTATCAGTTCTATGAACCATATTTAAATGAATGACAGTCTGGCTCATAGTATGGAAATATTACATCCTGAAAATAATGAGTGAGCTACAGTATCTCTGGAAATGAGACATGGAAGGCAGGCTAATGAGTAGCCAGAACATTAGATCCAGTCACACATAACCAGGTACCCACCCTTGTACTATTAAATTCCTTTTTCTTGTAAAAAAAAAGATAAATTACTGTAGCTTTTAGAATGTAAACATCAAAGTGGTTAATTTAAACACTGACTTTAAGTGCCAGCTCTTGAACAGGGATTTTAGTTGGACTGAATGCCGACAATGGCTGCTAATAACATGGTTAAGCCCCTTAATTAATGGAGGCAGGAAGATGATGCTTCATGGAGAAAGTCTAGCTTAAACAATTTCACTCCAAGCACTGACATGTCACTGAGACTTGTAGTTGACAAAATTACACTCTCTATCTGCTCAATGTTTCAACATACAAGCTATAAAACCAATATGCATACTAGCCACTGATTATATCAAAAGGTCATGATAATGTCTCCCCCAAAACTATTCTAACTGTTAGTCCCCTTGACTCATTTCACAATATAGGAAATAGGAGTAATTAGGAGACAAATCTCCCAGAAATCAAAAAAAAATTTCTCTGTAGACATGCTGTATTTAAAAAAAAGTATATTTATTATAACATCTAAAATACAACACTACCCCACATGGAGCCTAACGCGTTTCATGCTTACCCTGCACTTAATCATAGGCCATATCTGAGGGCAAACACATGCCCCCATGTACCTATATATACATTTTCACACAGACCCTGCCATTAGTTAAGACCAATCAAATAAGGGTCAGGTTAGGCTGTTACAAATCCTCATTAGGATTTACCAGACCTGCCCACTCACCTATAAAAACATATTTAATATTATTAATTTGGTTAACTTGTTCTCTAATTCTCTCTTTTAAGCGCATAGTGCATCCCACATATTGTTTATTGAATTTTTTTCAAGTTGTTAAATAAATAACCACTGTACTATACAATTATATACTATGCGATTTATAAACTGTTTAATGTTATATATTTTGTTTGTAACTGTGGATTTAAATTCTCGAGACAAATTTGCAAGTAGTACGTTTACTTCCACATTTATAACAGCCCTTCATTCTATTTCAAAAAATGCCCAGTAGTTTTGTTTTTAAATAGACTTGGAGAGAGTAAGTCCCCCAAGGTATAAGCTCGGCTAGCCTTGGTCTAAAGTTCCATAGAAATCTGCATCTGTATACAAAATGGGAAGAAATTTCTTTATAATATGAACTATTTTTTTGATATTGTTTGCTGTATATTGTAATAAAAGACACTCTATCTTTGAATTGATTATTTTGTCTATTTTTTGGGTACTAAAAGTACCCAAATCTCCCAGAAGTCAATTTAACTGGCCTTCAGGCTAGACCCCTGGTTCAGCACTCCCTAGGGAGCCAAACCCATAAGGGGTTATTGCTTGTGAGTAGCTTTTATGCAACCCTACCCCTTGCCAATTTGTAATATCTGTATTATAGAGGCCTGACAATGATAACGTTCCTATTGTACTACCCACATATTATTACTACATCTTTATGATTACTATAGAATAGGTCCATTGGAGTGAGTTGCTCAAGAACTGGCTAGATTAAGATCTATGGCATATCGGGGTTATTTAACACTGTGGTGCTCTAATTTACACACATGACTTGGGGCAGCTGGAAAAATTGGAAATATGTCTAGCCCCATGTCAGATTTCAAAATTGAATATAAAAAAATCTGTTTGCTCTTTTGAGAAATGGATTTCAGTGCAGAATTCTGCTGGAGCAGCACTATTAACTGATTCATTTTGAAAAAATATGTTTTTTCCCATGACAGTATCCCTTTAAGCATTCAAGGGCCACCATGGACACTTTAACAAATTTATACTTCAACAAATTATATGTTAAAATGTATGTATTAAATGTATACACACAGTAACATTTGGAATGCAATAAAGTAACAAAAGAAACTGTAATCAGACAATAAAGTTGCATTTTTTTAATAATAAAAATTAGATATGAATAAAATCAATGATCCATTCTAATAAGTGATGCTGGTAGGAATAATTACTGGTTTTGGTTGGGGTTCTGTTGGTTGTTTTGGGGTTTTTTTTGCTATCAAAGATGGCTACAGCAATTTACCATGACATCTTTTATGTTGTATATCTTTGGATTGCAATATAGGTACAATTACAGTTTATTAAGACGTTCATATATGCATTTTCCAAATTGGAACATTGTGAGTGATGCATAATTGTAGAGAGAAAAATCTGTTCATAACAGTTGTGAAAATAAAATCCATCTGTGGTATATTTATACATATTTTTGCATGGGTGCCACCTGTTGGTTAAAGTTCACAGCTTAAATGAAAAGGCAGTATAAAGATTATAAACAATATTTAGATGCCTGAAGAATTTGTTCAGATATTTTTGCTCCTTGTTCCTCATTGGGTCTCTGTAGACGAAAAAAAATATTTTGTTTTTTAGTTTTTATTGTAGGGGTTTGTATCCTTATAGATTATCCATGGGAGGCATAAGTAGCATCTGTTTCCCCTGTACCTATATTCTGATTTTTTTAAAGACAATAACAGTGCAATCTTCTAGTATACATTCTGTATGATCTGAAAAACTTATATCATTATTAAAAGATGAGAAAACATTAAAAAGGTGTTCTGATGTTTCACTTCTCAGGAAGGAGATCAGAAGCCTGAGATGCCCTTTTCCATCTCCTTCCTGAGCAAAGCAACATCAAAACACTTCTCTGTTTCCCTTTTGAAAGAATATCTTTTTGACTGTACAGTTACTGGAACTGGCCAGCAAATGGTGGAGTTATTACAGTATTTATTATATTGGCAGTTAATAGAAACTTAAATATATCTGAAACTAAAAAAAAACATAGATAATGACTTTAAATTGCAAGAGTGCTTAGAAAAGTACCCAAGCAATTTGGTATTTTTTTTAAAAGGTTTACTTGTTCTTTAAGCAAGGTTATTGGGGTGTATAAACTGCATTTATTGCTTTTGCTATTATCCCAATGTGTAAGAAATTCTCAGGAGAATATTGACACTGCCTTTCTCCAAGGAAATGTACTTTGAGGTAAGTTAATAAGATCTCTTCGGAACGAGCTTTAATGGAGTTTGTTAGACAGCAACTTAGAGGAGTGATTCTAGTTAGACTGATCGGCCTGTATGCTCTCATTTGTTGTTTCCCTATGTAAAGTTTACCATAATCGTTAAATTGGTGTGTTACTATTTTTATTGCTAGTGAGACTTACATTGGTGGAACCCTCCTGCAACAAAAACTGCACAACAAAATACAGGATTGCACTTCAGCAAGGAAAATAATATTGTCTATGGGCATATTCCACCTGAAGTCTTACTGGGTATACTTTTACCTTTTATCTTACTTTGTTCCTAACCTTAGACAACAGGATACAATATCCAATATTAGCACAGCATGTCAGTCACCTACATCTGGTCATACCTCAATGAATATTATTCTGTTTAAAGCATTTTAAAAGGTAAGGCAATCTTTCTGTGATTCAGATGCCTTTTTAGAAAACATATTAAGGGCAGATTTATCAAGGGTCGAATTTAGAAGTAAAACTAAAATAACTCCAGCACACGTAACATGCTCAAGGGACTGCTCACGTGTTTAATGTCAATACAACAGTAACAATGTTTCGGGGGAGTATCCCTTCGTCAGGTGCTTGTTGAACTACAAATGCCTGTATTATATTATGGACCTTAATGTGTAAATTTTTTCCTAACAGCATTTAAGTCTCATACCTCACGCATTTTTTTGCTTGGACATTGCTAAAAGGAACTGTTGCATTTTCATGGACTGATGTTCTAACTGTATAACTTATTGTAAACTTACAGGAGGGGTGGATACCTGTAATTAACGGATTTAAGGAAGGTGGTGGGTGGTTTAGAACACCTGACGAAGGGGTACGCCCCCGAAACATTGTTACTGTTTGAGTGACATTAAACACGGGAGTAATCCCTTGAGCATGTTACTTGTGCTGGAGTTATTTTTGTTCATTTAATCGTGGAGGGGCCGTCCTCCTATACCCCAGGCACCGTACGTAACTAATTGGAGAGGCCAGGTGTGCGTGTGCAACTTCTTGCCTAATCGTAAGTTTTTTCGAAGTCCCATAACTTCGAAATTTGAATAAAAAAAGACCAATCTAAATTTATTTTAAAAATCTACGTTTTTAACTTTGGGTGAATAGGCTGTATTCAAATTGTTCGAATCGAAGTTTTAGAGCATTTGATCAAATTCGAATCGAAGTATTTGCCCCAAAAAACTTTTTTTCACCAAAGGACTCCAAATAGGTTCTAGAAGGTCCCCCATAGGCTAATACAGCAATTCGGCAGGTTTTAGATAGTGAATGGTTGAAATTGAAGTTTTAAAGAGACAGTACATGATAAATTTCTATATTAGAATTTTGGCCTATTCGATAGTCAAAGTACACAAAAATAGCTCGAAATTCTAATTTTTTACTTGTAATTTTCACTTACCTAACCTCAAATTAAAGGGACACATTGCATTATAATAGGGCAAAATATGACATAATTATATAATGGAAACAACATCTCCTGATTACTGCACTTCTACATGAACAGAAAGGACGTGGACCTTATATGGACCTTTATCTGATTAGCTTATCATATTTTATGCAAGCAGAATATACATGAAGAATAATCTTTAGGGTGGAGTTGGAGAATTGACTGTTGCCCTGTGGCTATGAATAGTGATGAGCAAATCTAGTGCATTTTGCTTTGCCAAAGAACTTCTGAAAAGTTTTGCCAAAATGTACTGGAGCCAAAGTGGGAATTACATTGTAAATGTGTTTTAGCTCTGCAATAGCTTATACATTGCCCTCCCTTGTTCCTCCTTTCCACTATGCTACAATGTGCTTCATAGGTAAAAAAAAACACCAGCTGCCAATTTCTTTCAGGTAGCTCCTTAGATACAGATAATCATTAGAGATACAGATAAAGGAAGAGCTGGAGAGGGTTCCAAAACCAGTGGTTGACGTGTAGGGCAGGGGACAATTAATAACTTTTTTTTCCAGTGAAACAGACCACAGTTTTTTTGTTTGATTTTCACCACTAGCAAAACCATAAACTGTGCCGCAAAACTGAACCAGGCAAAACAGTTTGCTGATTCCTAACCACCATATTAATTGCACGTGAATTGCAGTTTCTCGTGTTCTCTAGACTGGTTTTAAACAAACAGAAAAACATGGTAACAAACACTAGGTATAGAAAGTAAACAATGTGTTTAAGTCTCACTGACTTGACCTGTTATGAACAGACTGTAAGTTCCTAACTGTGCCATACCATTATAATGCTGAGGTGCAGCTATAAATATTTTTAATTGAGTCACCTTTTTTTTCTCTGCTTTAATTTCTTTTCATACAGAAGAATGGAAAATGTGCTTTAGAGGAACTGCTGCTACATAATTAACTGAAACTTCAGCAGGTGAACAGACTGTACACCAGCGCGACTCCTGCAGACAATGTACCAAATGAGCTTGTTCCAAAAGCCCACACTATGGTCTCAAGCAGAAATGTTGATGAGAGCAATGTTCTGTTCTGTGCATCTGGGAACACACGCTGCTTGGGCCAGATTGTTCAGTGATGTGTCAAACATATCAAAAGCCAATGCCTGCCATGATTTCGTGAATTTGCGCATATTAAAACATTCATTAAATGGAAATGTGGGAATATATAATATGGAAAACTCTACAATTACAGCACATGGGACTATTGTTGTAATCGGTTTTAATATTCTGATTAATGGGTGAAATGGAATGAATATAATGGCTGTACGGAATGGGCCTCTACTTTTTTTAACATAAGCATTTTTTTTTAAATAATCATACTTAAAATAATCACCTGGGAACATTATTGCATGTATATACAAGGGGTTCACAATGGGTTTTAGCCAGTTGTAATTTATTTAGAAATAAGATTTTTTTTCACTTTTGAAATGACAGAACAAACCATACTGCTTTGTGTTTGTTTGGGAGGCAGCCAATCAGAGTCAGAGCTTAACTCCTCCTGGAATTTTGGCTTTTCATGTTACATGTCAGCAAACTATTCACCTTCCTGACCCCTATCAACATGTTATGGTCTTTCGTTCCAAAGCTTTAGGGATGGAAAAACATAAAGCTGAGTATGTCCAATTGTTAAATACCACTAAACACATACCTTGCTATTGTAAATGGTCCCTATGGATCGTCACGTCAGTATGATTTCTTATAGAACAGCAAGGCCAGTTTAGTAATAAACCAGCCACCAACATCTTATATTAGGCAAGGTATAAGAAAGAATATTACTGCACCCCAAATATCACCTGGTTCATGAAAGATGCAGCATGCTTTGAAACCACGAGGGACTATGAGGCAGATTTACTAACCGCCGAAAATACGCAAGAGTCCACTTGGCACCCAGTGCAAAGTTTGCCAGTTTGCAAATGTATGGGGAAAACCAGTTACCCAAAAACTGGGTCTTTTGCAGGCCATCAGGCTGAAAAAAGGAAAAGACGCCAGCATTTTTTGGACATCGATGCATTTTCGGCTCATAGGATATAATGTAAGTGACAGAAGATTGAGGAAGATCTAGCTGCTTTAATGCACTTCGTCTGGTCTGAGGTGGAGAAGGCAACTCTGGCAAAAGAGGTAATGTTTAGTAAAATCCTCACTTTATTGAATTTGCGGATTAACGTCCATTCGCCAAAGTGAAGTGAATAGCGTCATGTGACCATCAAGCAAATATCCTGGAAGTTCATATAAAATAAATAAAAGTAGCTTGCTGACGGTCGTTCGATATTACAATTAGTGAATGACTGTAATTGGGAAACAATGGTTTAATAATACACCTCCACAACAAGGGTTGAATTTAGAATTGAAACTACTTCGAAATTCGAATTCAAAACGACCAACCGAAATTAAGTCAAAGTTTTTTTTAATTGAATAGGTCAGTTTTCAATCAAATAGTTCCGTATTCAGCTGAATTCGAATCATATGAATCGAAGGAATAGCACAATCGATCTAATTTTTCCCCAAAAAAAACTTTGATTTTTCAAAGTCCACCAATTGACTCGAAGTAGGTTCTAGGAGGTTCCCCATAGGCTAAAACAGCAATTTGGCAGGTTTTAGATAGTACATGATAAATTCCGATATTCTAATTTATTAATTTTTTTCAAATTCGAATCGAATTTGGACTATTCCCTAGTCGAAGTACATAAAAAAATAGCTCGAAATTCGAATTTCTTTCATTAGAAAATTCACCTCGACCTTTGATAAATCTGCCCCATACCATAAATACTTGTGTTGATGGTCCTAATAACAGACCTTTCCTTAATGTGAGTGCATTGGTTTTTGTTATTTATATAATACACAAGAGCCATGAATATTCTATAAATTATATCCTTATAAATAGTGCTTAGTGATGTCATCAGTTATTATCGCTGCTTAGTGAAGACATTTCTGTCAAGTCTCACTGAAACTTGTATATTATAATAAATGTACCCGCTGTTGAAAATACTCTAAGTCACCTCAGAGTTCTATGACCTGTATTACTTATAATATTCTTATAACTTATCATATCCTTATATATTACAATAGGGGATACTTTATTCACTATATCATCATCAAGCATTGGATGGGAGTGTTAGTATATGACTTTGAGTTGAAAGTCAGGAAGGAAGGTATACTGGAATGTCGGTAAAGAGAATAGCTGGTCATACACAAAAAATGTTTGTATAATTATTGGTACATTTATATATAAAATGTAGAGTTATATATAAAATGATACAATTATATAAAAGTATACCAATGTACCTGCCATCGGGACAACAGGAAGGTAGCTAAAATTCTCCAGTAGGCAACCTCTGAAAATCTCTAAATATATACTTTTTACATTCATCTTTGTGTGTGTGTGTGTGGCCTAGTTTAGGGCGTTCAGCAACTGCTAAAATCCAACCCTGCCCAGAAATCATGTTCAGCAATGATAACAGGCTACTGAGAGGGTTGAACTCACAACAAGCTGTACAAAAAGCTAAAGTAAAATTATTAATAAAGATTTTGGGGATAATGTAATTAAAGTTTCGAAGCGAAAAACAATTTGCACCAATAGGAATAAAAATCCACATCTCGCAATGTAATATTGTTCCTTGAACCGTTATTGCATTGTGAATTTTAACTGTACATTGCAAATCTTAACTGCGCACTCTTAAGAAGTGCTTGAAGGTGTCGTAATCTTTTGGAGCAAAAATAATGACTTTTTCAGTAAGAAGTTGTATTACAATTACTTTAACTATAAAATTCGTAAATGGTCTTCCACTGTCGGAAGTGGTCGCTAAACAGTTTCCGGGTTCACAAAAGCTATATTAAATTCACGCAAAGCAAAATTTGTTTGCGCCAAGGCATAACTTTTTGCATTAGTTTTACCATTACCGACTTTTATTACATTCCCCCGTTTATATTTTAATTCCAAGAGCCTGTTTCATTACATCACTCATCTCTGTCGATATCATTCTTAGGTTCCATGTCAATTCCGCTGCTTCTGGAATCTTGCCTAGAACCCCTACTCACACAGATGGATCAGCAGATGGGTCATTAAGAAAGGCCCACCTTTTTTAATAAAGATTTTTGCACTGTTGGTGCTAAAGGAGGCTTACATGACACCCACTGTATATCATTTTATACCATGCTGGAGGGTATTTTGTTACCAGTATGTAGGCTTTACATGTGGAATTGAACAGTCCTTTTAATTATAACCATAAGTCAATTTACAAGCATATTTATCATCTACATGAGACATGCACATTAGGGCTGGCAGAGGAAAGATGACAGCCTATTTCAGTAGCAATAACAATGCACAATTAACTCCACAAGAGTCCATTGCTATCAAGGCACTGCAGTGGCTTTCATAATTATGCTTTAATAATTTAATAATTATTTTCTTTTCGCTCTGAACGGCTCTGTACCTTAAATAGGTTCTATTCTCTTTAATATATAAAATTAATTCTCAAGTATTGTGCAGAACACAAGTCACCCCTATGGAGCAGAAAGGGCAGGAACCCAGTACTAAATTATGTTTTAGAGCTGGCAGTCACCGAGGGAATGATTTAGAAACACCCTCTGTCAGCAGCAGTGTATATATAGATATATATATATATATATATATATATATATATATATATATATATATATATATATATATATATATATTCTGAGCTTTTGGAAAAACACTGTGCAAGGCAGACAGTCTGAGAATTACTGAAGCTAAAAGAATAATCTACTCAGGCTTGTCAGAAAGAGAAGTGCTCTCCTGGGGAGTGCAGGGTTTTCCCTAACGCAGGGGGAATACTTAGCAGAGCAGCTGAATTTAAAGCAGATCATTTCTATTCTATTTAACCACAATTTCCCCTGGCATGGCTTACACGTTTTTCAATTGGAACGGCTTTTTCCAAAATCACATACAATTGATATTGATTCTACATGAAAAGCCCCCCCCCCCCCACTATTTCCCATTCCTTATTTAATGAGAAAATAAAACCTGCGTCATTTATTTATTTTTCCTGTTCCCAACATGTGGGAGCGGCAACATCTGCAGGTACAAATGTTTCCCTGGCAACCAACTAGTTCCTATGGTATTATGTGCTTAAATGCCCTAATGCACTTATGTAAGATGCAAGAAGAACAAACCGGCAATAACAGTAGAAGGTTTTTAAAGTAAGGTAATCAGAAGGAATCCTCCAGAATAAAAGCTTTAATAAAAAGGAACAGATTCCTCTTTATGTGGCAAAGACTTCCCCTTAGGGAGAGCAACATAATATTCTATAGTCAAAATTATTATGTGGTTAAGGGGCGTACGTGGCATACAGACTAACCGTCGGAATACACAGGTTTATACGGTACAGATTATATGAATTTGTATTATTCTGTGATGCGTTTTGTTGGACAGGTAGAGCCAGAGGCTTTGCCGGTGGGACATGTCAATCAAGCCAGAGTAGCACACAACAGATGGCCAATAGAAGTGGCAACATCTCTGATCCTGCGTCACAGATAGAAATGAAGTCCAACATATTTGTCATTGTCACTAGCTGAGCATGTACAGTAGCACCGGGGGGATAAAGGCATAAGCTCTGTAGCAGTCTCCGTGTAGCGTTGATCTCATGACCAAGACCTTTGTATGGAGCATCACAAAACACAGAGATATTACAGAGAGACAATAAACTGATCTGGATGGGGGCTCTTCAGTTTCCCATGATGGTACCCTAATTCATCACTTATGTTATTACATTTTAACGGTAATTTATAAGTAAGTATCCATCACCCTGAACCCTCTTTCCAACATCAGAAGCTGCACATCCCTTGAAATCAGTCTGCCAGAAGTGACTGCTTTGTATAAATATATTCATTCATATTAAAAAAAAAACCTGTGTCAGATTAGCCCCAAATCTGCAAGAAGTAGCACTAATATGTCACCAATGTACCCTTCAAAGAGGATTCACCAGCTAGCTGGACTGTGTCGTTAAATAAGAGAACGAAGAGCTGAATCTGTCTTCTGCTCCATAGTACAGGGAACTGCATGCTGCACGCTAAATTTAGCAAAGTGTGAGATTAGAACTCCCCACAAAAAAACTCACCCACCTTCTATTCATTCCTATGGGATTTTTAAAAGCGTAATTATCAATGGGTGAAACTTAGAGTTCACCATTTGATAGATACAACTATAAAAATCCCTTAGAATAGAATAGAAAGTTGGTGAGTTTTTTTGTGGTGAGCTCTACTATCCCACTTTGCTAAATCTACCCCTATCTGTAAAAGGGCCACTCTAATTATTTATTTTATTATATTATTACATTATACATTTTGATGTAGTATAACATTGCCCTTATACATACAGATCATCAATATAATTTATATAAATAAGCATACAGTGGAGGCGGTCATTGCATGCTGTAGAACACACTTTGCATAAAAGATAAGCAATGGTATTAATGGGATCCTGCCATCAAATAATTACTCCCTTTTATTATAACACAATTTAGTTAATAAAGGGATTGGTTTAAAACATAATATTGATATTGTATACAGTTTTCTGTACAGCTTTCTGCACAGTTGACACAGTGCAGCCTTGCAGTAACATAGTAAATTGTTAAGTTAGGTTGAAAAAAAACACACATCCATCAAGTTCAACCCTTTAACTCTATTTTAACCTGCCTAACTACTCACCTCCTGTTTGGTTATACGCCTTGCACCTCTATGGTAGTGATGAAACCTTCTGGTAGTCATCTTCACTATTTACCAGAGCGTTTGCATGGTTTTCATGCATGCTTGTCATGTTGAGACATACTCAAAAACATTTGTCTATTTTCTGAACAATGTATTTATATCTCTTAAAGGAGAAGGAAAGGGTAAAATTAAGTAAGCCTTATGAGAAAGGTCTATCTAAATATACCAGTAAACCCCAAAAGTAATGCTGCTCTGAGTCCCCTGTCAAAAGAAACACTGCATTTCTTTCCTTCTATTGTGTACACATGAGCTTCTGTATCAGACTTCCTGCCTTCAGCTTAAACCTCCTTGCTCCGGGCAAGAGCATGCTCAGTTTGCTCCTCTCCCCCTCCCTTCTCTACTGTAATCTGAGCCCAGAGCAGGGAGAGACTCAGGCAGGAAGTGATGTCACACCCCATTAATACGGCAGCTCCTATCCTAAACAAACAGAGAGTTTCTAGAGCTGTTTACTCAGGTATGGCAAAACATTCTACAGAATAAATATAGCATTCTAGCTTGCACTATTGCAGCTAATCTATTGGCAATAAAATGCCTCCGTAGCTTTCCTTCTCCTTTAAAGGAACCATCCTAATAGAAAACAATAAGCCTATTACTACTCACCATGCAGTTATATTTATGTTCCATTTGCATGTATCTAATCAACTATAAGAGTAAGCTACTTTATTGCTTAATTTCACACTTGAATTGGAAAATAGAGTTTCCTTATAATGAGGGTATATTTTGATTTAAAGGGATACTGTCATGGGACAAAATGTTGTTTTCAAAATGAATCAGTTAATAGTGCTGCTCCAGCAGAATTCTGCACTGAAATCCATTTCTCAAAAGAGCAAACAGATTTTTTTATACAGAAAGATATTGTCAGTTTCCCAGCTGCCCCAAGTCACATGACTTGTGTTCAGTCACTCTTTACTGCTGTACTGCAAGTTGGAGTGAAATCATCCTCCCCCCCGTCAGGAGCCTAACAACAGAACAATGGGAATGTAACCAGATAGCAGCTCCCTAACACAAGATAACAGCTCCCTTGTAGATCTAAGAACCACACTCAATAGTAAAATGCAGGTCCCACTGTGACACATTCAGTTACATTGAGTAGGAGAAACAACAGCCTGCCAGAAAGCAGTTCCATCCTAAAGTGCTGGCTTTTTCTGAAAGCACATGACCAGGCAAAATGACCTGAGATGCATATACTCACCAATATTACAACTAATAAAAACACTTGCTGGTTCAGGAATTACATTTTACAATGTAGAGTGAATTATTTGCAGTGTAAACTGTGTAGTTTAGAAATAAAAAATACATCATAAAAATCACAACCGAATCCCTTTAAGTCTGTTTTTTTGCTAAACACATTTTAACGAACAACAAATCATCATGTAAAGACAGACAGAATGAGGGAAATAATATTGGAGTAAACAAGAAGATGCATTATGTTGGAAGCATTGGCCAATTAAGCTAATGAAAGACAGCCTAAAGCATAAATGCAGTGACAGTAAGAGAAAATCTGGTCTCCAGTGAGAGAATGTACCGGAAAGTAGGGCTTGTACTCGTATTATATAATTGCTTCAAGGCAAAGCAACAATATGTTTTTGGGCAAGATTTAAAATAACACCTGGAGAGGGAAAATATTGTAACTTTTTAATTTTAAGCAAAATTTTTTTTTGTTTTCAAATGTTTCAGTGTACATTTTATGGTAAAGTGTGATAAATATTTTAGATGTTTATAAATTCACATCACAACTACACTAAAAGGCATGGCTGGTAGAGCACCTATTTTTAAGGTTTGAGAAAAACTATTGGCAGAATGGAGCAGAAGGAGATCATATTCCCTTTGAGTGTACACAACCATCAGTAGCATAATCTAACATCAGGTGAAATAGCCCAGCAGACCCATAAAAATTCCATATCCCCTTAGTTTATTGTTTGACCCTAGAGACAGTACAGGGGCCCCAAAGAAGAGACACCTGTAACTGACCATAGGCTTGTACTGTTATACCTACTGGGGCAGAGGTAGTTTAATATTGTGCAATTCTGCATGTTAAATGAATCTGCATTGTAATGTTCTGTAGGATTAATCCAGTATTTCTGCATTGGCTGCTTCGGATAAATGTCCCTATTTATTACTTATCTGGCTTACGTATCTCTGCTCAGACTGAATGATACTTTGTGCCTGAACACGCATACCTTAAGGATACTTAAACTAAATGTAAAATTGCTCAGGGTACTTTTATAAGCACAGAAAGAAATCGTCAGCGATCGGTCTAACTCATGCTGTGGAGTTGACCAGCTGCCGTAGACACCATTGTCCCAACGATCGGTCTAACCCACATTCTGTAGTTGACCAGCTGCCAAAAACGATAAAAAGCCAATATTTGTACACAAAGAGAAAGAGAAAATTTGCCAGCACTCGGTTTGCCTTTAAAAAGTAATTATAAAAAATGAGTTGTTAGAACCACAATTTGGCCATTCAGAGGATTCCCTCCAGATAAAGCTACTACTCAACACTGGTTAGGTAGTACATTGTCACTGAGAGATGCATAGAGAAATTGTAAGCTCGTCTTTACCGCCTGTATTGGTCAGTACATGTACAGTATGTTGATCTGTTTGACTGATGTAAGTACACCCTTATATTGTACAACACTGTGGAATCTGTTGGAGTTTGCTAAATTCCTGTTAATAATAGTAAAATGTACATTTCACATGCAACAAATGATGTTTTATGATGAAAGGCTACTAATAAAATTTTAGGGGATTATTCATCAAAGGTCGAGTTTGTGAGGTTTGTGAGGTTTTTCTCTACCTCTAATAAACTCAATTCAAATGTTTACTTATTTATGAAAAAACCCAAATGTCAAAAACTCGATTGAATGCAATCAGGAAAAAACTTGAATACCGTGAATTTATAGAGTTTATAGGTTAAAAAAACCTTGAATACCTGTCGCGATCGGCACCCAGAATCCAGAGCCGCCAGGTCTTATAAAGCGAAGAGCCAAGAGAGGGTTCTGGACAAGCAGAGGGGCACGATTGTTAAACAAAAGTCTTTTGGGCAGAAGGTCACAGTTCAAGGAGCAGACGAAAGCGTAGTCAGACAGGCCAGGTCGGTGCAGGCAGAATTCCAGCGAAGTCAGACAGGCAAGGGTCAAAACCAGGAGATCAGTCAAGAGTGGTCAAACAGGCACGGGTCGGATTATAGAGTGTAGAATAGTCGGTTACCAGGCAGGGGTCAGGATCACAGAAAGTAGTCAAAACAGGCAGGAGTCAGAACAGGAATAAAATAACAGGATTAATCAGAATAGCACCCAGGAACTCTCGAAAGATGAACTTAACAACGGGCAATTATCACAATATAGGCTTCCCTTTAAATACTATTTGAATTTGGCGCCATTGCGCGCTGACGTCATCACACCAGCGTCAATGTGTCTTTAAGAAGCGGAAGTATGCGCCGCACGCGCCCTAGGCATTAGGAGCAGAGTGGCGGGCGTCCCTGCCGGCCCCCTAGACCATCAGGGTAAGTCCTCACAATACCACAAATTTATCGAGTTTTCGAACACTGTAAAAAAACAAAAATCATGAAGGCTAAAAACATCTTCAAATAGTTCAAGAGACCTCTGCCATTGATGTCTACATGACCTCGACAGGTTTTAGCTGGAGCATTTTCAAATTCAGGCTTTTAGCAGCATGGCGGAATAATAAATCCTGAAAGATTAAATTTTTTAGTGAAACTACCCTCAAAAAACTTAAAATTTTAAGGGAAAACACAACCCTCTTGATGTATTTGCTAGAAAATAAAGAACTATGTAGGTTAAGGGGTTTCTTTTAAGGGTTCTTTTAATTACGTCAGTATAATGTATAAACAGTTTAAAATTTGTCCGTTTTGGACAAGGGATTGTTTTTTAATGAAACAATTTATAGACAGAGACAATTTATAAAATAAGCTCTGGAGAGATATTTGTGATTAGGGACTAAATTAAGAGCAGTTATATAAAATCACAGTTGGTTTGTGTGAGAAGTCAGAGATTCTGTATTCTGATCCAAAACATATCATATTTATCTTCATGGACAGATTGGAAGGAGGAGGCGAAAGTGGCAGTTCTGCTGCAAGAAAAAGAGCGATTCAGACATCTATAGAAAGAATATGTGTGGGCAACTGAAGTGTATCTTAATTCATAATTTAAAAACTTGCCCAAAACAAATAAAGTATATTATTGTGACAAATTATACTCTCCTTTTCCGTGAAATGTCTTATTTTTCTAATGAGAAAGAAAAAAGACGGTTTGAAAGAAACAGTTTCTTGGCTGTTGCTGCCCAGTGCTTACTAAATTCAGCTCTTGAAGTTAAAGAGATTCTGTCATGATTTTTATGGTGTAGATTTTATTTCTAAATTACACTGTTTACACTGCAAACAATTCACTCTACCATTCACTATTCACGCTACCATTCACTATTCCTACACCAAGTGTATTTTTTTAGTAGTAGTATTGGTGTGTAGGCAGCTGTTGGTTGGTCATGTGCTTTCAAAAAGATTTCATGATGGAACTGCTTTCAGACAGGCTAGTGTTTCTCCAACTCAGTGTAACTGAAGGAGTCGCAGTGGGACTTGGATTTTCTAATGCTATTCTCATATCTACTAGAGAGCGATTATCTTGTGTCCGGGAGCTGTTAGCTGGTTACATTCCCATTGTTCTGCTGATGGGCTGCTGGTGGAGGGGTGACTTCACTTCAACTTGCAGTGCAGCAGTGAAGAGTTACTGAAGTTTATCAGAGCCAAGTCCCATGACTGGCACCTGGGAATATATATAGTGAATAAAGTACCCCCTCTTGTAAAATATAAGAATATTATAAGTCACCGAGGAGTTTTATGACCATATAAAAACATGAGGCCGAAGGCCGAGTGTTTTTATACAGGTCATGGAACTCCAAGGTAACTTCTAATATCCTCATATTTTGCAACTGGGGGTACTTTATTTATTATAATACACACGTTTCAATGAGTCATGTGACAGAAATGACATCAGAACTCACTGTTTATAAGGATATAATTTACAAGATATTCATTGCTTTTGTGTAATATACTGGTTGAAAACACTATTTTCAACCAGTATAGTAACTGTAATGTAAGGTAAAAATACATCATTAACATAGAAACTCATAAAATGGCCCTACATACCATATAACTAAAAGAGTTAATTTCAGACTGAAACATAACACATAACAGGGCTCATTTACAATAACACAATGTATTACCATTTACCCAGACCTTAAATGGGTTCACCTTCAAGTTAACTTTTAGTATGTTATAGAATGGCCAATTCTAAGCAGCTTTTCAATTGGTCTTCATTATTTGTTTTTGAATTATTTGCCTTCTTCTTCTTCTTCTGATACTTTCCAGCTTTCAAATGGGGGTCACTGGCCCCATGTAAACACAAATTCTCTGTAAGGCTGCTACACATGTATTGTTATTGCTACTTTTTATTACTCATCTTTCTATTCAGGCCTCTCCTATTCATATTTCTGTCTCATACTCAAATCAATGCATGGTTGCTAGGGAAGTATGAACTCTAGCAACCAAACTGCTGAAATTGCAAACTGGAGGGCTGCTGAATAAAATGCTAAATAACTCAAAAACCACAAATAATAAAAAATGAAAACCCATTGTATCATACTAAAGGTTAATTTAAAGGTGAACAACCCCTTTAAATAGGAAATTCTGGGGTATTGCTGCACTCTGCACCACCAGAGCATAGCACTACTGGGGGCAAGGCACCCCAGTACTGAATGATACTGTATGCAAGTTAGAGGCCTGGTAGGGGGTGGGGTAGGGATATCTACATGCCAAGCAAAACCTGCCCCTCATGAATACAGGGTTGTTGATGGCAGGCAATGGTGTATTCATCAGAAAAGTGCAGGTTCTTGCACTGTGATTTGGCATCTACGGTACCACCTGTGGGTGGCTTCTGCTTGACTTTTTTTGCACTTTAATCATTCCCTGCCATCTGTAAATTGTGAATCATAGTAATGCTACCAGACAGACAATTATGTTCCTTAAAATGTTGTAAACCCTGTAAATGCAATTCTGCAATTCATTCTGTTTACTCAGGCCTTTTTGTACAACGACAGTGCGTGCAGCTACAATGATTTACCCAATTTCGTACTCGGTCTCAAATCAGAAATAACACAAGGAAGAAATCTTGTGCACACACTGGTAGCCATTTACCCTGCACTTAGATGAACATCCATTGACTCCTGAAAAGAAATTGTGGTCATATTAAGCTTATGCCTGGCACACACACGTTCCCTGCTCTGCAACTAAGTGGATTTCATCTCCAGAGTTATGAGAAATTGATCAGTTTATTGACTCAGAGCCAAAAACTAATAAGGTGCTATTTAGTCTACTTTACCCTCTTATTCCCTAATTTCAACGCTACAGACTCATGCTTAGTTGTCTTAAATGTCATCACAACACAATCACAAAAAAATTATTGAGTTTCTCTGTGGCCTTTTAAAATGTATCAAATCACAAAATATAAAAAACTTACCTAAAACTGTAAATGTGATGTATGGATACACACCATATGGATACAGCAGAACTAGAGCTTATGAATACATAGATGAGGCAGATTTATCAAGGGTCGAATTTCGAGTTCATGGGAGTTTTTTAAAACATGAACTAGAAATTCGACCAATCAAAATTTATTAAAAAATTTGAATTTTTTAAAGTCGTGGTGAATACTATGGACCTGAAAACTAGAATCTAATTCGAATCAAATTTGATTCAAATTTTTCAAACTCAATCCGATTTTTTTTGCGCAAAAAACTCAAATGTCTAGAAGGGTGCAACAACTCCAAATTGATCCCAAGACGTCTTCCTTAGGCTAAAACAGCAATTTGGCAGGTTTTTGGTGGCAAATAGTTGAATTTGAATTGTTAAATGGCCAGTGTATGATAAATCTCGAAAATCTAATTAGAATTTTAAAAAAAACTCAAATCAAATTTTGACAATTCCCTAGTCGAATTTGACAGTTTTGGTCATAAAAAACACTCAAAAATTCGAATTTTCACTTCGACCCTTGGTAAATCTGCCGCTTAAGGTTAGTTTTGTGGTGATTCCCCACTAGGTAACTGCAGAGTTTTTTTTAGCTGTTATGATAATAAAGATGACATATGTCTCCAACGGATGAGGTATATACAGTGTATTGATGAATACACCTATCATTACATACAATCATTTAGGGGCCTATTTATCATACTGTATAAGAAAATAGTGATCGGGTACACCACAAATCATCAGGCATCATAGTGTACAAAGCATAAAAAGTTTTTAAAGGAGAAGGAAAGTCTTTGTTCACTAGGGGATGCCAAATGTTAGGCACCCCAAGTGATTGTATTGACTTACGTGAAACCCCAGGCCGGTGCTCCTATCAGCAGAAAACTGCACCGGCCCTGGGTTATACCAGTGAGCACCACAGAGCGATCCTCTTCCAGCTGCGCATGCGCAGTAGAACAAAGAGCCGAACTTTAACTAAAAAGTCGCTATTTCTTTCAACTGCGCATGCATCTGCCCCGGGAAATTTGATGAAAGAAGAAGCCAGAAGAGGATCGCTCCGTGGTGCTCACTGGAATAACCCCAGGCCGGTGCAGTTTTCTGCTGATAGGAGCACTGGCCCGGTGTTTCAGGTAAGTCTATATGTAAGAGGTATAAAGTAAAGCACCCCCAATAAAATTTGTGCAAAAAAACAAATTCAGCACTTGTTGTTTCCTGTAAGACTGTATTTTCCAGGAACACTTCCTGCCCTGCTACTGCAGAGGGAACTAATGTGCACAGCCAAGGTAGGAACTTTTACTTGATGCACCAGTTCCCATGTGCAGGACTAAGAGAATGTATTTTCCCTGATATAAAGTGCTATACTGTTTTATAAAAGCCACACTAGTATATTTATAGGATTGCTATTTGTATTTCCAGAACAGTATTAGTACAGCATAATGTTATATTACCTGTATTCTGAATTGCTTGTATAGAAGTATATATGTTTATTTGGTTTAGAAACTTTTACTTGATGCACCAGTTCCCATGTGCAGGATTAAGAAAATATTCCTGTTGTCTTTCAGCTGCCTGCAACCCTCGCACTCTGAATTCATTTTCATATGTGCAACATATACCATCACTTGGGGGTGCCTAACATTTGGCACCCCCAAGTGCAGGAAGCATTTCCTTCTCGTTTTTTTTCCAGGGCAATTATCATTGGAACGCGCTTAACACTTGAATTTCTCCCATTGATTTTAATGGATTAAGCAAGGTCTGTGGGATAAAATAGCATCAAATCTGGTATTCCAGCAGTGTAACATAAAACACACACCATAATAAATTCACCATTTAATGTTACACAGCTTTTGCACCTTTTCCGCATTATACCGTTTAAGCAGTATGATAAATAGGCCCTTACGTTGCTTAGGAACGTTTTACTCTCAGTATCCCGGTCTGTGTTAATTTCTAGTGCAGACAGATATTATGTACCTACCAATATGCTAGATGTAAACGTTCATGCACCTCTGTCCCTGATTGTAGTGCATACAATTCATCATCCAAGGTGTTATGAAATAGATGTATTTAGTTTCACAGTAGCATAAAAAAGGCTGTGGATATAATACTGATACATATATATAGCACAGCAACATTAATGACTACTACATGATAAGGGCTCAAAGCCTCCCATTAGTTTTACTGAAATATATATATATATATATATATATATATATATATATATATATATATATATATATATATATATATATATATATATGCAGGAGCAGCTAAGATGACATTGTAGTCTCAAGACTGAAATATTACATTGGCTGTTCATGCTGTTTTAAATACATGTTTCACAAGAAATCTTGGTCTTGTTAGCCTTTTTTGTAATATAGGCATTTATATAAGGCCATGAACATCTCAATTAGGGATTCAAATTAAAAAAACATTTGGCTATATACTAGTATTTACCTAGTCCAATATGACTATGCTCTTACTAATTTAATCAGTTACTACTACTTACTACTACTTACTAATTTCAGTTAATTCGCCCATAGACTCTAATATATTTTGATACAAAAAAGTCACTGCAACAAAAAAGGACCCCATAGACTTTTATGCATTTCAAGAATTTTTCAGCAGTTTTGCAAATTTTTCGGCGAAAGGGGACAGATTCGCTCATCACTATTCAGTTTGCAATTCAAGCAATCTGGTTGCTAGGGTCCAAATTTGAACAAGAGATTGGAATATGAATAAGAGAGGCCTGAATAGAAAGACGAGTAATAAGTAGCAATAACAATAAATGTGTAGCCTTACAGAGCATTTGTTTTTAAGATGGGATCAGTGACCCCCATTTGAAAGTTATAAAGAGTCAGAAAGAAAAGGCAAATAATGAAAAAACTATAAAAAATAAATAATGAAGAGCAAGTGAAAGGTTGCTTAGAACTGGGCATTGTGTAACATACTAAAACCTAGATTAAACGTGAACCACCCCTTTAAATATTCTTTCTGACGGATTATACAGCATATGGCTATAATATTCTTGATTAACCCCCTGCAACATATTATAGTATTAAAGGAGACGTAACTGTCCCATTTGTACTCTCTAGACCTCTAAAATAGGCTCTTCAAACGTAATTGAAAATGCAAGGATGATTCTACCTACCAGCACTATATTATCCATCAGTCAGTTATCTGATATTTACTCATATTAAACTGTAATAATTCATTCTAATTGAATGAGGGGGGGGGGCTGCTGGCCTTGTAGCATTCAGGAAAAGTGTTATTGCATACAGAATGTAGCCTTGATGTTGTTAGACTACAGACCTAAGCAGCATTCTATGACACCTGAAGTTATGCAGGCAGTTGTAGCTCAGCAATATTAGGGCAAAGTAACATTATAAGTGAAGCTTTATGATCCCTTTAAAGTTGTATCTAAAATGATGACTTTTTTCTAGTTTCTAGATACTGATTGTTCATGTAAATGAATGTATCTATGCAGAGTATAAATCTGCAATTCCTCTCCTTTTCTTTGGCCATTGTACATTCTAATAATGCCTGCCAGATCTAATATACTTTATAATATATTTTGCAGTTGTATATGAAGTCTAGTTGCAATTTAGATTTTTATTTTTGTTTATTTTTGTACCTTGTTATGATCTTCTGATGGGCTTTGTACTGTGAACATTTTGTATTTTTGCTGTACCTTTATTGTCCTTGCAATTTAAACTCACCTTGGCATGCTTGTTTCAAGGGAGGTTATGAGGCTTGCTAGTGAGGTCATTTGTCCAGTAAAAGTAATGTTTAGGTACAGCTCCAGATGAAGATCTATGGTTTGAATCACTTTGCATGTAAGTGTAGCGCTATAGTAAACTGACTTGTGCTAGGGCAGTTTTAGCTACTTTCCTTTGTGGGCTGAGACCACAGATGAGCTCTCTTTCTCAGGGGTAAGCCCTCGCAACACGGTGGAGGCAGGGTGTAGTGTAACTGTAACTGGGTGCGATAGCACAATGATGGGCGTCAGTAGTTCTTTAACGGTTGAACAAATAACTGTATTTATTGAACAATAGCACACAGATCATTCAGCACATTGATCCACAATGGAGTATAGAACATACACAGCAGCATAAAGGAAGCATATACTCACAGCACGTATAGGCTGAATCCCCACAGGCTAGGGAATATACAGCAGAGAGTAAGTTGACAGCATGTGATGGGTATTGCCCAGTTTTCAGGATATCTTCCAGTGGCAGACTAGGGGAAATCCTACCATCCCTATCTCAACACTTTAGTTTTTACTCCGTGTCAGTAATACCCTGGGATCTTAATCCCTCTAATCTCCTCGGCGGAGCCTTGAGCTGCTCGATTAAATAACCTCTCTATCACTCCTAGAGTGATCTATAAAACGAGTATAGCTGTCTAATTACTAGGGCCAAGGCGCCTAGGGTCGACACTACCCATTCCCTTCCAGCCTGCTTGGTTGGGCTAAAGCAATGGACCCAGAGCACATGGTTCCCAAACCTTTTATACTCTGGCACAGTGCTATCTGGTGTACACTGTGTGAACTACAGGGGTTACATAAGCACAAGGTCCCCATAAGGACCCACTGAGGTGTCCATATTACTAGGGATGTGCCTGTCTGTAAAGTGTAATGGTGTCTAAGATTTTCACATCCCTACATAAGCATATCTATTCTTATGTTCAATATACTTAAGAAACACACTGCTTTTATTGTTCCTCCATGAGGAGGTGCAAATAATGGTGGTCCCAGAGATGCAAAGCATAGTCATGCTCAGCAAACATTGTCAACAATGGAGTAACATGAATTATATATATATATATATATATATATATATATATATATATATATATATATATATATATATATTATATATATATATATATATATATATTATATATATATATATATATATATATATATATATATATATATATATATATATATATATATATATATATATATATAAGATTCTTTCATGCTATTTGTTATAGGTCTCTTTCTGTGTTTTCTCTTTTTAGTAAGTTATAGGTCTCTTTCTGTGTTTTCTCTTTTTAGTAAGTTATAGGTCTCTTTCTGTGTTCCTGAAGAACAATTTGGACACAGCCCATTTGTGGGCTCCACAAAGGAGGATAAATGGGAAAGTTAGAAGACCAAGGCATAGAGGCATCAGCCATGTAACAGTTAAAATTACCTAATATAATAACAGAAGTGTAGATGTAGAGGAAGGAAGACTGGATGTAACTCTATGGCGAAGGTAATATTGAATGATGTAAGGGAGGTCTTCACAGAAGATCTACAGCCAGCAAGTAAGAGGATGGAAAAGAGGGAAAGTATGACAGGTATGAACAGGTATTGACCTCTCTAAGTGCGTGAATTTTCAACAAAAGATCATGCTGGGTAGGAATGGACTGGGCCGGCGGGACACTGAGAAAAAAACCTTCCCTCGCTCACTTAAACCTGCTACCTGCCTGAGATGAGACCTGCCTGACCTCCAACCTCCTGGCCCTGATCGCGACCACTGTGTTTCAATGGCCTTGAGAAAGCTCTGGGCACAGAGTGAAACATACGTTGGCCTAGGAACAATTATGTTGATCTGTGACCTGCAACAATGATGCCAGAATGGAATGTGATTGATGTCCCATATAGGGTGCAGTTTGTCGACGTCAAGGACGTCTGGAAGGTACAGTATGTAGCAGATACAAAAGTAATTTCAGCATTTGAATGGATGCAGAGGAGTTCATGTGGTAGCTCTCTGGGAACCGAATAAAGCAAAGGTTTTGTGAGTAACCAGCTTCCACCCCTATCCCCCCCACATAGGTATCCATACTACCACTGCTACAGTGGGCAATTGCAGAAAAGGAGATATGGGGATATGAGTGGGGCAACAACAGGAAAACGCTGGGACCCCTGAGATATGGACTATGTACATTTAGCTGCCACAATCCTCCACTTTTATATATAACATATGCAAAGCATCTCAATAGTCACACTGTATTCATCAAGTGAACTATAACTCCCTTTAATGAGCTCATGGACAAACTGCTTCTATGGGAAGCATAGGGTGGCCACCCTGCAGGTCTAGCATTGATCATACATGGTGTTTTTATAATGTATTAATAAATATGGTTTTGGTTGAAAAAATCCTGAAGGTTGTCAATTTATTGAACTGAGTGCCGCTAGTTGGATCTTTGGTCTCTTTCTTTCCAACAGAGCACCACCCCATTCTAAATTTGTTAATGGATGGGGCAATTGTTCACATTATATCAGAGGTGCAGTGCCTTTCTCTATAATAATCACAATAAGAGAAGCTATGCGTCACATAGGGTGGGGTGTTGTAGGCTCGGTCAAGGGGGCCTGATGTGGAAGCCCACTCAGTCTGATGTTGATGCTGGGTACATCATTTGAGTACCTTATGATAAAATCCTTTATAGGCTGTTCTTAGCTAAACCTTGAGTGATACAAGACATTCTGGTCATCTGGACATATGAACTTGACTGCCCACTTGCCCCAGAGTAAGACCACCCCAGACGACCCTTTTACTTCTCCTCTGACTCTAGTCCTTTTCAAGAACTGGGCTGAGGGTGGGGAATCTGCCAGTGGACAAATGTTACAAGGGCAATGGGACACATGATTACAGGCCTTTAGTCATCCAGTTTGCTACCCCTGCAGAAGTGCCTCTGGATACAAAGCATGGATGAATAACCCTGCAGGCTGCTTCATTTCATCCATCTAATACTATTTTGTACAAATGCCTGGTTTTCATACACATTATCAGATTTACTGCATTGATCTCGTGCAGATGAACAACTTATATAAACCATGTATGGTGAGATGCAATGTCATGCAGGCAATAGGCAATATAGTGTGATATGTGTCTTTGTAAGTATACGCCTATCCTATTGTTTACTTTATTGCATGAACGGACCTTGTATATCGGAGTATTCTAGAAATATCTTTTTTTACTACAAGTAATTATATGCATTAAGCAGCAGCATTCGCCTCTTGGCCCCCTTTGTGCTGTAGCTGAGAGAAGCCGCCAGACTGAGTGTTTGTCATGCTCTAAAGAGTTAATCATTCCCAATAAATTAGAACATTACCTAATAGCCTGATTATAAAAGAAAGTGCTATGTATCAATTGACTGGACCTTTTGCTAAACAGGAAAATGATTTCAGTGGTAGGTCACATGGGATTTATTCTCCCTTACAGAAAGAAGGCATTTACATAAATATACAATCCCTGCATAATGCACTGAATAAAGACGGAATTATTACTTAATGACAGTATCTGTAGGTAGTAAAGTCATAAAGATACTGCAGAACTCAGTCACTCTGACGGCAATTTCATTTCCATATAAATAACACTGAAGCCAGGGATCACCCAAAGTGCCCAGATGTAAGATCTCTGCACAGAAATGCTCTTCCCCTTACAGAACCATTTAAATGACTTCCCATGTTAAACTCATACCACAATGGATTTCATATAGGATTCCTGTTTATGTGAATGTCGGGGTTGGAATTTTAGTTCTTATTTGCTAAACCCCAATTTGTAAACTAGGAGAAAGAAACGCAGTGCAATGGTATTCCAGAAGCACCAATGTAAAATTGGGTGGCCACATTCTACATTTGCCAACCAAGGTTTTCATGGTAGCATGGCATGAATATATATATATATATATATATATATATATATATATATATATATATATATATATATATATATATATATATAATGTGTAGATTGATGGCACTCACAGGATTTAAACAACAGACAAAAATTGTCAAAAAAACAAAAAAGGTTTATTAGTTCGACATTTCGGTCCCACACAGGAACCTTTATCCCAACTAAACCCAACTAAAAAACAAATGTTCTGTAAAGCTACAAATGTATTGTTATTGCTATTTCTATATTACTCGTCTTTCTATTCAAGCCCTCTCCGATTCATATTCCAGTCTCCTACTCAAATGAATGCATGGTTGCTAGCATAATTCTGACCCTAGCAACCAGGCTGAAAACTGGAGAGCTGCTGAATAAAAAGCTAAATAACTCAAAAACCATAAATAATAAAAAATGAAAACCAATGGCAAATTGTCTCAGAATACCTCTCTACATCATACTTAAAGTTAATTTAAAGGTGAACAACCCCTTTAACTTACCCAGAGGGCTCTTACTTAACAAAAAAAAGAATTCTGTAACTGGGCCGTACCAGTAAAATCTCTAGGGGGTCATCAAAACTGGACAAATTTGCACTAGGGCAGCAACCTCTAGCAACCATTTAGTGAGCTGCAGGAAAAAAGAAAACAATTGATTGGTTGCCATCGGTTACTGCTCAGGTTGGTAAATACGCCTAACTTGTCTGATGCATGCCTTCTCCAAGCTATGCCATAAACACCATCATAAAGTGCAAGTCATTTATCATCTTGTCCTGCTCACCCAACTAGCCAGGGAAAATAAATATATACATTTATAATAATAAAACTAGTATGGGGGGGGGGTTTTAAAAAGAATATGGCCTTGGGAAATCAAGGGGTAGTTTATGACCAAGGGAAGTTGTTATTCCCACCATTAGACAAAGAATATTTTTTTTTATATCTTGCAACTATGGTGAAACAATATACTCATTGCGTGTGTCATAGAATTGCCCATTGTGATGGTATTATTGCATTCAATTCATCTCAGAAAAAAAGATGTAATTGTAATCAATGAGAAACCCAATATTCTAATGCAATCCAGGAAAAAGATTACCCTATTTATAGATGAAGGTCTTCCCATTTTCCTTACCCATTGTGCAGACACAGTTATTGCTAAGTGTTTGTGACATGCATCAGCTCATGTGCATATGATTAGTACATATTATTGATGTTGTTTATGTGGCTTTAGCACACGTTTTCTACCTAAAAGTTTGCACAATAAATCACCACTTTGAATACTATAAAAGTCTCTGGTTGTTTATTCCCTAAACTTCCTTGTCCCCTAGTTGCTTATTTCCTATGTCTTTAAATCCCTACACTTCCATATTCTCTAGTTGCTTATTCCCTATGGTTTTAAATCCCTACACTTCCGTGTCCCCTAGTTGCTTATTGCCTATGACTTTAAATCCCTACACTTACTTATTCTCTAGTTGCTTATTCCCTATGGCTTTAAATCCCTACACTTCCTTGTCCCCTAGTTGCTTATTCCCTATGACTTTAAATCCCTACACTTCCTTATTCTCTAGTTGCTTATTCCCTATGGCTTTAAATCCCTACACTTCCTTATTCCCTAGTTGCTTATTCCCTATGTCTTTAAATCCCTACACTTCCATATTCTCTAGCTGCTTATTCCCTATGGTTTTAAATCCCTACACTTCCTTGTCCCCAGTTGCTTATTCCCTATGACTTTAAATCCCTACACTTCCTTATTCTCTAGTTGCTTATTCCCTATGTCTTTAAATCCCTACACTTCCTTATTCCCTAGTTGCTTATTCCCTATGGCTTTAAATCCCTACACTTCCTTATTCCCTAGTTGCTTATTCCCTATGTCTTTAAATCCCTACACTTCCTTATTCTCTAGTTGCTTATTCCCTATGTCTTTAAATCCCTACACTTCCTTGTTCCCTAGTTGCTTATTCCCAAGGTCTTTAAATCCCTACACTCCTTATTCTCTAGTTGCTTATTCCCTATGGCTTTAAATCCCTACACTTCCTTGTTGCCTAGTTGCTTATTCCCTATGGCTTTAAATCCCTACACTTCCTTATTCTCTAGTTGCTTATTCCCTATGGCTTTAAATTCCTACACTTCCTTATTCTCTAGTTGCTTATTCCCTATGTCTTTAAATCCCTACACTTCCTTGTTCCCTAGTTGCTTATTCCCTATGACTTTAAATCCCTACGCTTCCTTATTCCCTAGTTGCTTATTCCCTATGGCTTTAAATCCCTACACTTCCTTATTCCCTAGTTGCTTATTCCCTATGGCTTTAAATTCCTACACTTCCTTATTCTCTAGTTGCTTATTCCCTATGTCTTTAAATCCCTACACTTCCTTGTTCCCTAGTTGCTTATTCCCTATGACTTTAAATCCCTACGCTTCCTTATTCCCTAGTTGCTTATTCCCTATGGCTTTAAATCCCTACACTTCCTTATTCCCTAGTTGCTTATTCCCTATGTCTTTAAATCCCTACACTTCCTTATTCCCTAGTTGCTTATTCCCTATGGCTTCAAATCCCTACACTTGCTTATTCTCCAATAGCTTCTTCCCTATGGTTTTAAATCCCTACACTTCCTTGTCCCCAAGTTGCTTGTTCCCTATGGCTTCAAATCCCTACACTTCCTTATTCTCTAGTTGCTTATTCCCTATGGCTTTAAATCCCTACACTTCCTTATTCCCTAGTTGCTTATTCCCTACGAAGGTACGAAGTTCCAAATTACAGAAAGACCCCTTATATCGATAATTCCTGGTCCTGAGCATTTTGGATAACAGGTCCCATCCCTATATTGATCTTTTATTGTTAGTGCATTTGTGCTTTATTGGGGTGTGGAAAATGAGGGAACCATCAATTAACAGAATATGTGTGTGTGTCTTTCTTTCAGGCTTGGAATGTCAACAGTTATCCGTTGCTATGGGTGAACTACACTAGCAACGAAGCAGCAGCTTTAATATCTAAAGGGAAGATGAATAGTTGAAGGCCTGAAAAGAAACATTAAGCAAATAAAAATAAGTACAACAATATATATAAAGACCTATGGTCAGTCTGGTCTTCAGTGGCCTGAATCAGTGAACCAAGAAGGCTAAAAATTAAAAAAAAAATCTTACAAAATAAAGTAAGTCCAATTTGCTTAAAATAGGTCCATCTATATATATATATTCACCTTTAACATAAATTCTTAAATACAATTAACACTGAGTTCAAGAGAATATTACAGGGCCAATACAAATCTGAATAACTTTTAAAATGACAGTTTGCAGAGAACGATTTCAGTAACTATCTGACCCTTTGTGCTAGTCAGAATTACTGTAGCAAAAATATTACCTCGGCAGGAGCTTATACCTCAGCCAACATGTAACAGAACCTAAAATTATATTTAGTTGCAGCATGCTCATAATTGCACTTACAATTCTTATCTGTAGTTCAGAGGCCGAAAAGCTAATGCAGACAAGTAGGATAGGATCGCTGTTAGAAGCGAGGGGATCGGCCACATCTCAGAAGTGCAAATACTGTGGGCGGAAATCAGTTTATAATCTGATGGTACAGCCTGAAATTTAAAAAAAAAGAACATACAATGTTTTTGCAGACACAAGCGAAGAAACATTTATTTCTTTGTTATTAGGGCCATGGGAACTGAACTATATCTATAGGGTGAATTGTGCCATCTAGTGGCAGCACAGGCTCTTGGTTTTGCTGTGATATTTAAAACAGTGATTTAGAAATTGTTTTTATTTGTTTTTGTTTTGACACAAGACATGTGTCTTCAAAGAGCCACTATACCTTAAAGGAGAACTAAAGCTTAACTAAAAAGTAGCTAGAAATGTTGTACATTATATTTTGGGCTTCTCTACCAGCCCAAGGCAAGCACAGTCCTTTAGCAGTAAAGATATGTGTCTCCAAAGATGCCCCAGTAGCTCCTCATCTTCTTTTCTGCTGATTCATTGCACATGCTCTGTGTCTGTTGCTGTCAGCATCAGACTGGGCTGGCGGGACACAGAAAAAAAAACCCAGTGGTCCCTGGCCCTCATGGGCCCGCCAGTCCAGCCCCCCTCCCCGATCTCCGGGCCCCAAAAATAAAATTCATTTCGGCGCAGGTATCGCATGCACATTGACGAATCGTCTCTCGCGCATGTGCGCCAGCGTATGTGCACGTGGGAGGTACCCAGAGGTTAGTAACCTGGTGGCCCCCCTAATGTCCAGTCTGACCCAGGCTGCTGTCACTTACTGAGCTTAGGGAATGACTCAAAATATACAGTACACATAAAATCTAATTGTCGTAATATAAGGCTGATTAATAATTAATACAGATAATTACTACATGAAAGCACAGAAACCAGTGCAACTAGCATCAGAATTTAATAATCAGTCCTGTAGCATCAGCTTATATTACAGGCCAACCTCATTTTCTGCTGGGTAATTTGTGACGACCCCTAAGCTTAGCTTCTCAACAGCTGCTCAGAGCCCACTGAGCATGTGAGTGTCACAGACACTTTCCAAGATGGTGACCCCCTGTGACAAGTTTGAAGTCCTGGATCATTGCTGCTATTGACAAGCTGAAACTTAAGGCTGGTGCAATAAGTTCATTATATAAAATGACAGCTTTAGTCATATTAATTTTTAGGGTTTAGTTCTCCTTTAAAGGGGTGGTTCTCCTTTACATTAACTTTAAGTATGTTATAGACTGGCTAATTTTAAGCAACTCTTCAACTGCCCTTCATTTTTGCATTTTTTTAATACTTTTTTTAATAATTTGCCTTCTTCTTTTTCTGACTCTTTCCAACTGTCAAATGGGGTCACTGACCCCATCTAGAAAACAAATGCTCTTTAAGGCTACAAATGTATTATTATTGCTACTTTTTATTACTCATCTTTCTGTACAGGCCTTCTCCTATTCGTATTGCAATATACAAAAGACATTTCCATTAAAGAATGAGAACAAAATCTGGTTTGTGCATAAAAGGATGTCATTAATTACAAACTCCAATCTGTCTCACACATGTATAACAGCCATGCAACAGACGCACTTATGTGGAAAGTTAAGCTGGCCATAGATGTAAAGATCTTTAAAATACATTTTTGTTATCGTGAGACCACGATTATCTTGAAACGATCATTTAAATGTACGATTTGTCCATCAACTAAAAAGAGCATTTCAGGCGATATTGCCAGGAAAACAAAGGGGAGCTGCCTGCTTGGCCCTGCAAACATAGATAGATTGCACTGGGACCGATAACATTTATTTAACCTGGCCGATCAAATTTCTGACAGATGACGGTTCGATTCCCACTAACTTCATGATAATTTGACGGATTGGTCGGATTAAAATCGGTCGTCCACCAAAGCAGAGCCTACCCATGGGTGAATTTTTCCCATACGGATTAATCATGTATGTTGCAAAAATCTGAACTCACTCTAGGGAAAATAGAGTTTTTCTAATTTTATTATTGTATGGTATGCGCCTGGATTGCTGCGGGGCAAGCGACTATACAGTTCAGATTTGACAGTATTAATTATACATCATCCCTAATCACATTATACACATTGTACTACATAAACTTTAGTTTAGGGGTCATTTATGACTGCAATAGCCATGTATTTCTAACTCACAGGGGGAAATGTGCCTGACACAATTGCATCCAATGTGTTACAATTTCCACAATAATAGTTGTGCTTTGACATAAATCAGACCCAGTTGCTCTTTTCTAATTCTGGGTGTCGTCATTTCTGATATGTGACATGCGTGTGATGTGCGCAGTTGTACGCTCTGCACTAATGTTGTGTCCTTGACCACCTCTGATGTGAAAGGAGTAAACACCAGCAGGTAAGGGGGACGGCATTATAAGACCCGTGTTAGTTATAAATGAATGTAAAGCACTGTGCAGCTTGCTGCTACTATATATATGTACATTATAAGCCCCTGCAGAAATGACCCCTTTTGTTTGCACACAGTGGCTGATTTGTATTGCTACACCAATTACAGGTATGTAGTAGTTCAACTACAGCTAACAAGGAGACTGCTCATAAGACCTACACATCATACTATACAGAATGTTTGTCCACATGATCAGTCTCACGTCTCTAGCTAAACCTATTATGTAGTAGTTGAACTATAGCTAAGCGCATTCTTAAGAGACTGCTAAATGCTAATTAGTGCAAGATTACAGCTAGGAGGAGACATACAAATGTATACAATGCTTATTACTGACTCTGAGAATATTATTGAAAGGACTAATACCTCCCAACATTTTGGAAACAGAAGAGGGCCAAAAAGATTTGCCACTTGGAGCGCAGCAACATGTATTTTGACCACGCCCATTTTGTGGCCACACCCCTAATTACCATGTAAATTTTACAAAATTTGGCAGGTTATGAAAGTCTGAACTTGCTATGGTTTTTATATGTTATTACAGTTTTGCTAATAAAGGTGAATTGCCCTTTAAGCTGTGAGTCTTCATTCTTGTCTTATCTAAAACTGTTACAAAAGTATCTTAAGTATGTGCTCTGGGCTCTCTGCCAAGAGCCAATTAAGTTAGAAACTTTGTATCTTTTTCTGGCTGTTCAGTGCAGCAGATCAAAGAGAAACTTGGGAAATATCAGTACAGATCCAGGACTGCGGGTTGAGATGTCAAAAGCAGGACTGTCCCGCTCAAAACGGGACAGTTGGGAGGTATGTATTAGGCTTATTATAATGATGGGTTAGGCTGCAAGATAATAAGTGTGATAAACTGCTTGGCTGGTAGTGGATTAAATCATTCTCCTGTGTTAGTTCAGGCAAAGCAGTCAGACAAGTACAGTAACTTCTGGTATATTTATTACATGAACGTATTTGGGACAAACAGTTCCCCATACAAAAAACAGTTGTGATTTTTATTTTTGCACCATCGTAACGGAGTCCTTTATAGTACAATCTTAATGCAGACTAAAATTTAAAATGTTTACATATGATCTTCTGTAATTTGCTCAGATTACTATCCTACATACAGCACGGGAAAGTTACGGATATTACACTGTAAGTCTATAGTTCCCCCTCCCCCAATTTTATGACTTTAGGGGACCAGAAAAAAATGGTGTAAAATTTGGAAAAAGGTTATAATCAAGCAAATGTTATATAAAAAAAACTGTGTAAAATCTGGGAAACTTAAAATCAGAGTGTATATAATATAGGTTTCTCTGTAATGATGTAAATAAATACAGGGATTGAGTGTGTTGATAAAAGGAGGGAGCAAATAATATCAAAAACTGTTCAGAGGGGCCATGACAGTCAAGTCGTACAGGTCCCCATTCTGATCACAATTCTAATATTTGGTGGTTTTTGTGGCTTTTACAATCATAAATAAGTCCAATTAAGAATAAGCGGAGCGCTGCTGCCTTTGGGACACCGTTTAAAATCAACTGAACACTTTCATTTTTGTAATCTACATTTATTCTGCTCACTTGATGGTGCCTTAGGGACCTTGTTAAAGTGTGTCCTGGTTTAAATGCAACACTCCCGTTACAACTGGTTAAACAAAATCAAATATTAAATAAATATATATATATAGATAGATAGATAGATAGATAGATAGATAGATAGATAGATAGATAGATAGATAGATAGATAGATAGATATAGATAGATAGTGTTTCTTTATAAACTGCCATCCATGTATTTAAATGTATTTAAATTTAGCTTGTGATAGCAATACTTCTGAACAAATTATATATACATATACTGTGAATGCACAAAAGAGGAATGATAAAAATTTTCTCATTTTTCGTTATGATTATACAGAAAATGTGCAACCACAGTGCGTTAGAGTGCTGCAGAACTAAGCCTGGATAGCTTGTCCGTTACAGAATGTCATTTTTTTGGCTGCTGCAAAGGGAACACTGTCAGGTATATTTTTTGTACAATTAATGTTTCACTACAGAACCTGGACGAGGTTATAAATAAGTAAACAATTGTAGCGAATACAGTATCCAGTTTTGTTAGTTTAAACATTTGGTAGAAAAGGGTCTGGTGCAAGCTCAATTTAATCAGTTTAAAATACATGTATGTAAAATGTTGCTTCAGGCAAAAGCACAAAACCTAGGGCAAATCTGAATTGGGAAGATTTAAGTGTAGAGCAACTTTATTTCCTTGGCATCTCAGCATTAAAAGTATCTTGTTATAATTACACTTGATGGCCCCAAAACCAGAAAGAGACTACTCATCCCCTATCTTAAATGTTTCTGGACGTGAGTAAACCCATGTCCACATGAGGAGATGTACACTATTCCCAGACATAGGTTATTCACCAGCAGATCCTTCCAGCAGCACAAGGGCATCCATTCAGATTGGACAAATAGGAGGTTTCATCTTTAGGTGTAAAGACTTTCTTTCAAAAGGTGAGAGCAGTGACATTATGCGATTCTTTCCCTAAAGCATTTGTATTGGCGGAAACATTTGATAGTTTCGTGACAGGGTTTGGTGGATTGGGTTGGATTTTAAGAAAACAACTAAAATACAAATTTACTAAAATTCAATATTAGCACAAAGGGAATGTGGTTGCACTCTTACAGGCCTATTTAAAGGGATACTGTCATGGGAAAAAAATGTTTTTCAAAATGAATCCGTTAATAGTGCTGCTCCAGCAGAATTCTGCACTGAAATCCATTTCTCAAAAGAGCAAACAGATTCAATTTTGAAATCTGACAAGGGGCTAGACATATTGTCAATTTCCCAGCTGCCCCAAGTCATGTGACTTGTGCTCTGATAAACTTCAATCACTCTTTACTGCTGTACTGCAAATTAGAGTGATATCAACCCCCTCCCTTTTTCCCCCCAGCAGCCAAACAAAAGAACAATGAGAAGGTAACCAGATAGCAGCTCCCTAACACAAGATAACAGCTGCCTGGTAGATCTAAGAACAGCACTCAATAGTAAAAACCCATGTCCCACTGAGACACATTCAGTTACATTGAGAAGGAAAAACAGCATATTTCAATTCAAAATCGGGAGTCCATATAGTTAATCAGCCAGGCCCAAGGGACTCGCCCCAGTTCAGAAAGGCATTCAACTACAAAAAAATTTATATCAAAACGATATAAGTCCCAAGGCCTCTTCAAGTAAAAAATATAAATTTATTGTTATTCACATTAAAACAGTAGCTAGTACATACTACCCCACATACCCCACCTTACGCGTTTCGCACCCTCCGGCGCTTAGTCATAGGTGTATCTGTCAGTAGGCGGTCAGGTACAGAATTTAAACCCAAGTAATCCCGCCCCTTTTTTGTTTAAAACCAATCAAGGGTCACAGGCCCTAACTTTAAACTATTATATAACTGAAATGGTGCATACACCCTGTATAAAGCATTATGGGTTAACAAATACGAAGCAGGGATAACTGCCTGTGACCCTTGATTGGTTTTAAACAAAAAAGGGGCGGGATTACTTGGGTTTAAATTCTGTACCTGACCGCCTACTGACAGATACACCTATGACTAAGCGCCGGAGGGTGCGAAACGCGTAAGGTGGGGTATGTGGGGTAGTATGTACTAGCTACTGTTTTAATGTGAATAACAATAAATTAATATTTTTTACTTGAAGAGGCCTTGGGACTTATATCGTTTTTGATATAAATTTTTTTGTAAAGGAAAAACAGCAGCCTGCCAGAAAGCATTTCTCTCCTAAAGTGCAGGCACAAGTCACATGACCAGGGGCAGCTGGGAAATTGACAAAATGTCTAGCCCCATGTCAGATTTCAAAATTGAATATAAAAAAATCTGTTTGCTCTTTTGAGAAATGGATTTCAGTGCAGAATTCTGCTGGAGCAGCACTATTAACTGATGCGTTTTGAAAAAAACATGTTTTCCAATGACAGGATCCCTTTAAGATTGCTTAAGCTTTTTGGCTTGAGTGAGTTTTGGCACCTAAAAAAGTTTTCCTTCGTTCCAAAAGCCCGTTCAGGTAAAATTACATGGATTGCAGAGGTTTTTCAGCTTGAAACCCAACTTGAGCCCACTGTATAGTTCATGTTCCATATGTTAGAAAATGTATGGGGGAACCTGGTTACCCAAAAAAAGTTTAAAGGACTGTTTTAAGGACTTTTGCAGGCGATCACTCTGAAAAAAGGAAAAGACGTCAGCGTGTTTTGGACTAAAAAATATGATGTAAGTAACAGAAGATTGAGGAAGATCTCTGCACTCCAGAGCACTTTGTCTGGACTGAGCTGGTGAAGGAAAGTCTGGCGAAAGAGGTAACGTTCAGTAAAATCCGCATTTCATTGAATTTGCGCAGTTACGTCCATTCAACAGAGCAACAATTCGCCTGGTGATAGAGTGTGAATGACCGCTAGAGTCTGTCTCTTTTGCTAGGGAAGGGACGCCTGTGTCGTTAGTAAATTGGCGATGTTCCTGCGGGCGGTAACACTAGCGAATTGACGCTAGCGTTAGCAACTTTGCCCTCGAGTAAATCTGCCTCATGAAACACAAATAACTCTACTACTTATCTCAGTACCTTCAGTATAAGTTGCAGGAGTCACAGTTTTGAACAAAATCTCACGCCACAGATTTCTGCAGTTGCTGTTCAAAGCAGAACAAATGAAAGGGAAGGTGCCACCTGTAGTTTAGCTGACTGCTTGGAGTCCCCAGGGCATGTAAAGCTCTTTATAAATACTTCTAATAATAGAGACTGCTATGATTAACCCTGCAGGGTACTTTGGCAACTGCTCTGTATCAATTATACAAACATATGAGGTGGTATCGCATCACAGCATGCAATGAAAATGTTACAATTCATTTTACTGTAGGGGAGAAAAGCTTCAGAACTTTAAAAAAATTCCCCTTCGCAGCCAAGAAGAAACCATGGCCACCATTGCTCATCATTGTAACCTCTTCAAATAAGAGTATTTAGACTGTGTATTTGAGAACAAAGGTTCTTGCCAGTTTACCAGCATGATTAAACACAAGATACAGTATCCTACAATTTCACTATTGTTGCACTTTTCATTGATCTATCATTCTGCCACCCTAACTGATCCTACAGTCATTCCCAATTACAGTAATTATTTCAGTTACTTTTCCCCCATTCTCATGTCAGCTACAAGAAGGTTAAATTATTGTGATTTTCATAACAGCATGGAGCTTCAACTTCTGTTACATCCATATCATAGATGGTGTTGACGCTCCAAATATTGTATTCTGTGATTCATGGATGGTGAGGGATGGAGCTTTCACAAAAATGAGTTGTGAACTGGCCAGAACACATGGATGCATGGCGGAAAAAAAAATGTATTTCATTATTGACGGAGAAGGATTTAGGCAGCGTGCAATGACTCATCGGCATAGAAAGAAAAAACATTTCAGACAACTTCTAACAACAGAGTAAATGAGATATCAGGGAGAAGCAATACTCCATCATTAAACACATACTTCGGGGCCGATTGATCAAAAAATCCAGTTGGCGTTTTTCTTGGTTTAAAAAAAAAAAAGCAAGGATATTCCGAAAGCTGGAATAGTCCGAATTTATTAAAGGAAAAAACTAGAAAAGTCACCAGAAAAAAGATCGGCAAGTAAAAGCTGGCAAGGTTGTATAGAAGTCGAACAACTTTATTTATTTTCGCAGTTTTTTTAAAACATTCAAGATTTTCAGCCTAATTCATAATGAATGGGACAATGAGATTCTCGCTGGCATGTGACTTTTTTCCCCGACAAAAAAAATGGAATATTTTGTTGTGTTTTTTCTTAAGAGAAAAAAAGTTTTGTCTGTGATTTTTCTCACAGATTCATAATTTGATAAGTCTGCTCCTTAAAGGACAAGGAAAAAAAGTAGGCTAGAAATGTTGTACATTATGTTTTTGGCTTCTGTACCAGCCCCAGGCAACCAAAGCCCTTTAGCAGTAAAGATCTGTGTCTCCAAAGATGCCCCAGTAGCTCCCCATCTTCTTTTCTGCTGATTCACTGCACATGTTCTGTGCTGATGTCACTTACTGAGCTTAGGGACCCACTCACAATATACAATACACATAACTGTCACAGTATAAGGCTGATTAGTAATTAATATGAATAATTACTACATGGCAGCACAGAAACCAGTGCAATTAGCATCAGAATGTAATAATCAGCCCTGTAGCATCAGCTTATATTACAGACCAACCTCATTTTCTGCTTGATAATTTGCAACAACCCCTAAGCTTAGCTTCTCAACAGCTGCTCAGAGCCCACTGCACATGTGAGTGTCACAGACACTTTCCAAGATGGTGACCCCCTGTGACAAGTTCTGGATCATTGCTGCTATTGACAAGCTGAAACTTTAGGCTGGTGCAATGGGTTCAGTATATAAAACATTGCATTTTAAGCCCTATTCATTTTTAGGGTTTAGTTCTCCTTTAATCAGTTATTTAAGGTTTTACTGGTCTTTAAATAATGACCTGAATAATCATATTACAGGTATGGGACCTGTTAGCCAGAATGCCCACACTGGGTTTTCCAGACAATACAATACAAATTTTCATAATTTGGATCTTCATACCATAACTCATTCTCTTCCCTACCATACCATCAAATAAACCCAATAGGCCAAATTTAATTCAAACAAGGATTCATTATATCTTAGTTGGGATCAAGTACAAGGTATTGTTTTATTATTACAGAGAAAAGGGCAACCATTTTTAAAAATTTGGATTATTTTGATAAAACGTAATCTATGGGAGACGACCTTTCTGTAATTCAGAAATTTTTGGATACTGAGTTTCTGGATAACAGATCCCATACCTAGAATACACAGTAATTAATATATTGTTAAATATTTGATTAATATGCTTAGTATAGGGTATGTTCTTACTCTACTATTTGAATATTTTTACACGCCTCAAGAAACTCTTGGCACCTGAATGTGTCTCACTGGCTGCAATAGTCATTATGGGAACTGCAGTCGTGTTGCGACGCCTTCTATATTGTTTCTATGGTACATTATGGAGTCAGGACTAGCGGTGCAGGGAATATCGAAGGACTGAATCTCAGTAATTACTTTGTCATTCCTCTAAGGGTAATGGCACACAGTGCATCTTGTCGCCTACATCGAAATGCTGAATAAACCCTTCCATTGTTCATTGTTTTTAGGTGATAGCAATCCAGGAGTTTGGGGAGATGGTTCAGCCCAAGTGCTGGATATTTTAAGATGATGGAGCCTAATGTTCTCCTTCTATTCCCTACCACAATAAGGTGAGGACATCCCATAGCAACGATCTGTAGGCGCAATTAAAGGAGACATTTTGTGTAAAAAATAAGAATGTACCAGTGCGTTATACTCATTTAGATATAGAATTGTTATTAAAAAAAAGTAGTGTTTCGGGTTGATTTATTGAATATTTCTGCAAAAACCCTAATAATCCCTCCCTTCTCTTCCACTTCCTGAATTCCCAGGCTGTGCAGGGAAGCCAGAGGAACTCAGTTTACTGCACTGTAGGACAGGAACCAATCAGCAGCTAGCAGGACCTGATAGGGAACTGAAGCCTGTCTTTGTTTGAGTGACTGCAGGCCTTTCATTGGCTGTCCCCCTACTACTGTGCTTCTGGCCGTTAGGACACGCCCACCCCTCATTTGAAACAGGGACCAGTAAACATCTGTAGGGAGCTCCAATAAAGGGGCTATTTTTAAAGATATTAATTTTTAGCACCATGTAAAAGCAACACCATATGTTACTCACAATTGCCTACAAAATTAGGGTTTTTTCATTTATCCTGCAGTATGGGGCACATTTACTTAGCTCGAGTGAAAGAAAAATCGATCGACTATTCGATAGTCGAAGTACTGTCTCTTTAAAAAAAACTTCGACCACCTAAAACCTACCGAGCACCAATGTTAGCCTATGGGGAAGGTCCCCATAAGCTTTCGAAATATTTTTTTATCGAAGGAAAATCGTTAAATGCGGTAAATCCTTAGACGTCGAAGGATTTTACTTTGACGGTCGAATATCGAGGGTTAATTAACCCTTGATATTCGACCAATAGTAAATGTGCCCCTAAATGTCTCCTTAAAAAAAAAAAAACAAGCACACAATTTAATCTATTTGAGTTTATTTTATATATGTCTGTTAACATTGCAGATAAATGAAAACCATAGATAAAATGTATACAACTGTCAACAACAGAAGAATGGTGATAAGTAATACAACAATATAAACCCAGTGCATTAAAACAGGCCATTTTATTAATTGATTTTGCAATATATGCCTCTTGACTGATAGATAGTGCAGCCAACATGAACTTTGTTACACGCACAAAGCTTATGTTTAAATCCCCACACACATAAAATATCTTTCCTTATTCTGGCCAATTCCAGCTCATCTATTTTGACAAGTAAAAATAGTAAGTAGTCAAGCTGCCGACGTAAAGCTAGTTATTTAGATTGGTGGAGTGCATACAGAAACATTTCTATAAACTGTAGTGTTATCATCCCATTGAAATAATTCAAGGGCAAGTCAACTCCAAAGTAAAAATGTGCCTAATAAAAAAAAAAAGAATTCAAAGCAACTTTGCAATATACATTCAGTACAAATTTTCTATGGTTTTTATGTTAATTGTATACGTATTGATATTGAAATGAATAAATTGTTTGTCCGTTTCTATTCTCTACCCTGATGACTCAGACTGTTGATACAATGTAAGACAAGGCAGCTGATTAACAGACCTGACTTTGCTTAGAAGCTAAGCCATTTCCAACACTGTTTAAAAAGAACCAGGAGTTAAGCAAATGCTGTTTTTTAGTAGCATTTGTTTTTACACATTACTTTAACAGCACTGGCAATTTTTAATAAATGTATATTGAAAGTTACTTAGAACTGTGTTTTCTTTTATTAGGCAAATTTTTATTTTGGGGTTGACTTGCCCTTTAAGGAGCCCCATTTAAGAAAATAAAAAACAACTTCACACCTTCGCAAATATGTCTATGCCCAGCTATTGTGAAATGACATGTCCAGCTTCTGTGGTCAAATAGATACTGGGGGGTACAACATTCACTACAGCTGACGGCCTGTGGGTTCGACATCCCATTTCTGCATGCCAGAAAGACAAAGTGCATTGCTTATATTGTACTTCAAAGGCCTTAAAAGGTTTTCAAAGTAGGAGATTTATGTTAAAAGTGTATATAAAATAAACGATTAATATCTGGTAGATAGAAGTAGACTAAGCAGCATTGCCATTGGCCTTTATTTTCTTTAAAAAATGGGGGCAGGGGGGAATAACCCAATAATTTTAGAATAGTGCTGTATCAATTCTCTTAAAAGTGACTTTTAGGCAACTTTCCCTGGAAAAACCACTGTAAGAAAATTATACAGAATACAATAAACTCGGCATAAAAGAAATATGAACCAATGCACTGATCCTCTTTGCCAAAATTCTTTTGATTTCCAAAGACCTAATTGCCAATTCCAGTCAACAAGGACACAGGGAGATAAAGATTTACTCAAATAAGCACTGGTACTCACATTAGAATATCCTGGGGAAACAATATAAAGGTGATCCTTATAGACCGATTAAAAAAAAATATCAGAAATATCATGGCATATATGCACTTCTCTTTTAGGAGGAATGTTTAAGACTAAATGGGAACATAAGGCCATATAATATATAATAGGATTAAGGCCATGACTTGAAAACCATTGACACGCTATTGTATGCAAAGTTGCAAGTTATGTGACAGCTGGAGTGCACTGGGTGGCTGTCACACTGAAATGGTAGGATGGGGTAAAGAACTTGTTTCTTATAGGATGGGATGACGAATGTCAGTCTCGGACTGGTGGCCCTACAACCCAGCCAGGGTCCCACCACAGCCACAAAAATCCCACTCTCCCCTCCTTCCCCATGTGAATACATTTTTATCCTTACATCCGAAACTAGGGTCAGTGATGGGGCAGCAGAAATGGTTTGAGGCAGGGAGCGGGTCTGGGCCCACCAGGTTTTTTATTTTCCCAGTGTCCAGCCGGCCCAGTCTGACCCAGAGCATGCTACATTATTTATGCACATTGACAGGCTCTGTGATAGTCATAAGACAATCACAATCTCACAGGGCAGTTTAATAGTAGAATTAAATTACTTTTAATAGTAGAATTAAATTACAGGTTTAGGTAAATCTGGAGATTATTTTTAACAGTAAAAATACAATTCAAATGAATGATCACACAATATTACAGAAAAATGTAATTCAAACCTTAAGCATTCTTTCAGGTCACCATTGTTTTAAATATCTGTATCGACTTATAACTGTCAAACAGAACAGATTTTTAAAATTGTTATGAAACTCTGGAGAGATTTCATATTCATGTTTAACTTTATAAACTGCATGTAAAAAAATGTTAAAAATTGCAATTTACTAAATAACATTTACTAGTCTGCTAGAAGCAGACATCTGATTGGCTGTTTTGGATTTGGGACAACAAAAAATCTAAACCTATGTCATTCACTGGTCCAAGGCCCCCTTAATCCCAACCACCCAGGACTCAAGAGGCATCCCAGAGGAGAGGTTGTTCCCTGGAAGCTCCTTCTCCAAGTCATTCTCTTCATTTTAGTGTCCCACCTTTGAGCATTGGCTGCTGTACTTAAAGATAGCGTTACTAACGCAGGCTATGAGTAATATGTGGATCTATGCAATTCACTGTGTTAGTGTCATCTGTTCTAAAACCTCTCAAAGTGCATAAAATCGAATTGTGTGTTGCTAGCTCAAGTTTTAAAAGTGTGTATGCTATAGACAAATTAGTGCATGTGATTATTAAAGTCTTAAAGGAACCAGTCCTGAAGTGCTATATCCATAGATGCTTTGTGCATTGAGAATCCTCAGCACCTTCGATTACCGAAATCTGTTATAAAAAAAAAACAAATTTGTTATTAATTCAATATCAAGAAGTCATTTTCATTACCTATTTTATCTGCGAAACAGCTCATATTCCTATTAAAATAAGCGCTTTGTCTATGATCCAAAAAGAAAGGTGAAACCCCCAATTCCCACCAGTAGAAACGTTGCTTTTGGGTGCCCATCTCCAAATCTTCAGACACAGGGAGCGGATCATGGTATCAGTATATGGACTTTCACTCGAACACAACTCCAGTGTACAGGCCTAAAGTATACAAAAATCTTGGTACAGAGATAGCCTGATGTATTTTCTGGCACATAATCATAGGCACAAATGCCACATCTCTACACTTTACTTACTTTTGGCCTGTACGTTGGGGAGTTTTGCTCGAGTGCAAGTCCATTTGCTATTACTGTGTCTATGATATTGGGTTTAGGAAAGGTCAGACAGCAAATGTCAAAATAGTGTCGGAATGCCTTTTAAGGGAAAATATGTCCAAAAAGGCCTTTTTATACAGTTAAATAATATCATGACTCTTCTCAGTTATTATATGTGTATGGAGTAAGGCCAATACTCAGGCTCGTATAAAGTAGTAACCATCTGTAGCATCACCCAGAGCTATCTTTATAGAAGTGCCCACTCCAAGATATGTTTTGAAACTATGTCCCTACATCCCTTACAATGAAAGTAAAGTGGAGTGCAAAACGGGATATTTAAACTGCTGTTACTTTTAAAAGGTAAAACAAACACGTTACAGGATTAACTTGTAGCACCACACAAGGCAACCAGTTTAAAATGATGTCTGTGAAGGTTCTCATTCATCCAGGTCATGGTACAGCTATAGTAATAAGTCAAATCAACTGGACTTGCTGTATTTTCTTACACAGCAAGTCCAGTTGATTTGCCGTTTTACTATAGATACAGTTTAAAATTACTACTACTGTGGGAAATTCAAAAGGCAAAAGGGCACCCATTAGAGCACCATACATTAAACACTACAGTTGGCCACAACAAGAAGAATATGGGCGATTGGATAGAGTACAGCATTAATGTACCGATGTGGTCCTCCAAATCCAACAGGATTTTTAAGACCAGTTTATCGACATCTGAAATCAATCGGGGAAGTTCGTCGGAGGACCCAATACACTGCCCAAAAAGCTGCCTACTCAATCAGTTGACAGCTTATATCTGTCTGTATATGGGGTCTTTAGGGGGTTCTGTAATAAAAAGGCACTAAGTCAGCAACTTATTGATTGCTATGGGTTACAGCCCCTGGGTAAACTTAGTGCCTTTTATTACATATGGGGTTAAAGTGCTGTACTGATAAAGTGATGCACTGATGCAGTGCTAAGTGAAGTAATGGAGCCATAGGAACTAACTATTATCTCCATTCCAAAGTGCACTGGGGCTAAAAATAATTTGCTTCAGTTTTTTAATCAAGGTCACTAGAGAAATTAAGCCCTAGAGACCAGATAGAAAAAAACAGAATATAAACAAATTGCTAATTGTCTTATAATAGCTGTACACATCATCATTTGTCACACCTATAGAAAATGGACATCATCCAATGTAGTAGGGTAGAAAGGTTCTTGTCAGGTTATGAAAACTGCTTGCTTTATTATTTTCTCTAAGGAGTCCCTTAGACTTCTGTTTCCTAACTGTGGTTGAGCAGACAGACAGACGAATACAATAGAACCTGACTGCAGAGGATCACTGCAGTGCAACTAGCATAGAATGACTTCGTTACATAGTCTCCCAGACTGAAGGTAACAGCATTTACTTGACCACATACTGTATCTTACTTCAAAAGAAATAAAAGAACTGCGTGGGTTGCACTGGGCTGATCAGATTAAAAAAGCAGTCCTCTAAATGAGCTTTAGGACTTTTTTTTTTTAACATATCTCTGTTTATTGGTTTTCACTGTAAAGCTTACATGTTTCAACATTGAATAAAATAGGTAAAGTATCAGCATTGTATTACAAACAATATATTTTGACAGTTCACAAATCTGAGTACCTGACACAATGGGGCAAATTCACTAAGAATCGTAGCAACTTCGCCACACTTCGCCAGGCGTAGTTTCACCAGCGCTCCGCAAATTCACTAAAATCCGAAGTTGGCACAGGGGTAGCGTAAGGTTGCGAAGTTGCACTAGCGATGGTTAATTTGCATACGGCGCCAAATTCAAATTTCAATGGAGGAATACGTAGAATCACTACAAATGCCTGGGAAACCTTCAAAACATCAAATAACATTTTTTTTTTGCTCTACACATGTGCCCACTGTATATTTAAGTTGCCATGAGTTAGGAAATGTTGGGGGGAAGGAGGGGAGCCCCAAAAAAACATTTAGATCTTTTTCAGCCTATCACCCATAATATAGAAAAAACGCCAGCGTTTTTTGGGACTTAGAAAAAATTTGACCTTTTTTTGAAGCAATCCCTATCTACTCTATTGCGCTTCGCCTGGTCTAAGGTGGAGAAGGAAGTCTAGCGTAAAAGGTAGCGTTCAGTACACTGCGCGCGTTAGTGAATTTGCGTAGTTACGTCCGTAGCGAAAATTCGCCAGGCGTAAGGGTGCGAAGTAACACTAGCGAATTTACGCCAGCGTTCGTTAGTGAATTTGCGAAGTAACGAAAATGCCCAACGCTAGCGAATTGACGCTAGCGTTAGGCGCTTCGGCGCTTAGTGAATTTGGGTCAATGTTGATATATTGTTGCCCATAACTTTTAAACTAAAAAAAATAAAAATAAAATAAACATATTATACAAATGTGGCTTCATAACTTTTGTTCAATCTCAAATAGTTGGAGCTTTAGGACTTTTATAGCGAGACTCAGTCTTGCCAGTGTAGAATGTAAGAGACATTGGTATATGGGGTGTATGATCACTAAGCCTTAGTGCCTGTCAGACATGCGGGTGCTGGGATGATTTGGCAAACTGGGAGAACATTCTGAGCAAACTGTAAGGCTCTGTGGCTTGTGATGTATATTTCATATTTTATCTGCTTACACAAACATTTCACTAGGTTTTGGTATTCAGTCCTGAATGTTCAGTTCTTTGCAAGGCTCTTTCTATGTTTCTGTATTTCTACATTTGGTTAGTGAGCAGAAATGGATTCATTATTTAGAATATAAAGCAAACAGACAGTTTTTATTCTCCTCATTGCTTACACAGCTTTACGCTTCAGTTAAAATTACTTCTACAATCACAACCGATATACTTAAAATGTGCTGTTACTTTCCTTTAAAAGAAAAGCAATGACTTTGTAGCTAACCCTTTCTGTTTCCAAAGGCCAAATACTCACCGAATTCTGTAGCACCCAGTATTGACAGGATCACTGTGACAGAGGAATACTTTTGCTTGTCAAAAGAACTCTGTCCCACAACATAAGCAACTGTTCTCCAACAAGCGTCTCAAGTTCCTTGAAATATTAGAAAATATTATTAGCAGTGGAAAATGTATGTTGTAAAAGTGGAACAAATTCAAATGAAATAACAGAATGCCCAAAGATCCCCTGTATACAAGCTGCTTTACAGATTCAAAGAAATGAACAAAATAATGATAATCACTCTCATAATAATCAATAAATGAAATAGATACAAGGAGTTCACTATTTTTCTGTACACCTGATGGGATTCCAGATTTGGATTGTTGTATATATGGACTGTGTCTCATATAAAGTCACATCTATACTTTTTCCAAGTAATAAGGCCCATTAGGGAACCTACTGGCAAAACACTATGATGCCCTCCCATGCCTACAGGAATAATCTGACATTACCTGAGAAGTATAAATGTTCATTGACTGAGAAGTATAAATGTTATATTCAGAGGTCTTTGCCATAAACACAGGGTGCCAAACATACCTGTCCGTCACGACTGATTTGAACTTTTTTATTGTCATTCCAAGGGTTGAGCAAGTGATGAGCGTGCTGAAAAGGTAGGCTCTCTTTTCTTATCCATTCCACTTTAAAAACACCTCCAAGGCTTGTAGAGCCCCAGTCCTGACTTTTCTCTCGACCAATCTCTGAAGTCATTCTTGCAAAGCCCTGCAGCAAAATATTTGAACAAACAAGTTTTACCATGCAGCTGCAGTCAATCTCTATGACAAAAAGGTTCCATAACCCAAAGCTAAATATATTCAACACAAGTCTTGCCTTTTTGGAAAATACTAAAGAAAGGAACATTCTTACACATACTGTTGGTTACTTGTTTTGTACAAATGGTTTTGCTGCACTGTTAGTAAATCAGTTTACTCCTCTTCTGAAAAGCATGCACACCCCTGCGAACCTAACTGTTACTGGCTGTGGAGCCACAAACCAGTACACCAATGTTTCTAAACCGTTTTGTCGGAGGACCCAAATGACATTGTGGCATCAGCTCTGTGGTTTAGAACCAGTTATGCTTTTATTATTATTTTTTAGTGTCAAAATTAGATGTTATAAAAGGGATTATGGAGTTCCCCCTAAAAATGGAGATCCCAATTTTTTGGCCCTGGTACACAATGCCATTCAAATAAAACAAATAAGAAAAGCAAACTGACATTACTAAGATGCACAAAAGTCAAAATAAAAGTCAGGCTGCCCATAGGATTTAATAGAATTCTTTGTATCACATTATTTCCGATACAGCCTCCAAACCATGTGGTGTTTTGGCTAATCTATTACACAAGTTAAACAGCACCACCATAGTTCAATTACAGCTACATTTTTATAATCCTTTACCAGTCTCAAACTTAATTACATCTATGAATTTAAAGGAGGACTACTGTAAAATTATAGTATGTAAAATGCTAACAGAAAGTATGCATGACCTTCATTTTTTCCTCATGCATAGTTGTAGGTAGGTTTTAGTTAATGTCCTTTAAAAGAAGAACTGCCCAATGCAATTTCCCAAAACACTGAGTGTGCCACTATCCTTAATCCTGCAGCCCTGCTTGGCTATATCAAGTTTCACGTTTGATACTTTTATTGTAGAAAGAATTTAAAAGGGAGGGAGACAACATTTAACAAATTATGCATGATCAGAGTGATGGTTAGTTTTTTTTCCTTAAAGGGATCCTGTCATTGGAAAACATGTTTTTTTTCAAAACGCATCAGTTAATAGTGCTACTCCAGCAGAATTCTGCACTGAAATCCATTTCTCAAAAGAGCAAACAGATTTTTTTATATTCAATTTTGAAATCTGACATGGGGCTAGACATTTTGTCAATTTCCCAGCTGCCCCTGGTCATGTGACTTGTACCTGCACTTTAGGAGAGAAATGCTTTCTGGCAGGCTGCTGTTTTTCCTTCTCAATGTAACTGAAGGAGTCTCAGTGGGACATGGGTTTTTACTATTGAGTGTTCTTAGATCTACCAGGGAGCTGTTATCTTGTGTTAGGGAGCTGTTATATGGTTACTTTCCCATTGTTCTTTTGTTTGGCTGCTGGGGGGGAAAAGGGAAGGGGGGTGATATCACTCCAACTTGCAGTACAGCAGTTAAGAGTGATTGAAGTTTATCAGAACACAAGTCATATGACTTGGGGCAGCTGGGAAATTGACAATATTTCTAGCCCCATGTCAGATTTCAAAATTGAATATATAAAAATTGCACTTTTGAGAAATGGATTTCAGTGCAGAATTCTGCTGGAGCAGCACTATTTTCATTTTGAAAAAAATGCCTTTTCCCATGACAGTATCCCTTTAAAATCCCACTAGCTAGAAACATAAGATAGAAAAATCTTGTAGTAGATGTATTTAAGATGTTTGGCTAGATCATTGTGTAAGCTTTAGATTCATGGTTAGAAGACAAATAATGGGTAGACTTTTTTTTTTTTTTTTTTTAAACAGCACCACCAAACTTTTCTTATTTCTTAAAAGCCTTTATTAGTGCTTTAGGGCATGCCCTAAAGCACCAATAAAGGCTTTTAAGAAATAAGAAAAGTTTGGTGGTGCTGTTTGAAAAAAACGTCTATCCATTGTGATTCCAATGGAAAGTGGCCATTAAAGTAACGTGCAACGCCTCAACAAGATATTGACAATCGCTGTGCTGACTACTTGTTGCTAGAGAAGACAAATAATGTCCAAATGCAGGCCTAGACTTCCTAATGACACTGCATGTATAAGGTATGTATTTATTTATTCATTCATTCATTCATTCATGAGTAAGCCATGAGTCATGACATTTTAAAAACTCTCATGTTTAACATGTTGATTTTAACGCATCAAAGTTATCATCGTTCTAAAAAGCAAACTTCCATCTGGGTACTCGTTTCCTCCCAGAATCCAAAAGTATACAGGTAAGTAACACAATTTCTGACAAAATTGAATGGTGTAGCGCTGTACCATGAACTGAAGCTCTATGCTTAATTTGACCAAAGACTGATATTATCAAAATAATCATTTTTATATAGTAATGTAACAGGTTGGTGCTATATAATGTATAATGCAATAGGTTAGCTAGTGGACTATGTTTGGTCTCAGAGCTTACAGTCCAACATTCAGCTAAACAACCAGGACCTATGTAATGCACTGGAAGAGGAAAGTGAATGTGGTAGGGGTAGACCAGGTATTTCATGTCAGCACCATGATGCCCACTCATGCATGCATATTTTTCACCCCAATGGAGTGGAGTCCACGTTGTGAATATTTTGGAGCCAAGATGTTTCAGAGACTGAAGTCCCAGTATCAACTTTGGCCTGCTTTCTGGTTCCTGTTTGCTGGCTTCCTATTCTGTCTTTTGTACAACTACTGAAGCACAAACGCTGTTTGCTACAATGTGGCCTGTGTGCTGGTTATTGCACTGCTGCTTCTCCTCTAATGCACCTCAGTTTTGTTTCAATTCTCATGCTATTGTGTTTATAATAAGGTGTAAGAAACACTTCACCATCAAGTTCCTCATCAAATGACAGGATGAACGGTTATAGAAAGGTAGAGGAGTAGAAAAAGAAGCAACAGATACAATTAGGTCATTGCAAAGAAGTTTTACCTGAAAGTGTCCTGACCCTTGAACAGAGAATACCAAATAAACTGTGCTGCTCTCCCAAAAGGCTCTGTTCAATTTGCGCTCATTACTTGGTGTTGTGGACCATATTCCCTTCTGTTGTGAAATGTCAAGATTTCTAAGGTTGCTGCTTTTCATAATAAAGTATCGCACAGATATGATTGGTCTTGGCGATGGTGAGTTTGATTCCTGGAAAATGAAGCATGGGGAGATTAAAAGGAACTAATATTTACAGAAAGACAATGTTAACAGAGTAAAAAACTATACACTTATCAGCAGAAACAACCCCACATTCTGTAGCAACTGGTTCAGGATTCTTAATAAATGCTCTCTTGAATTGCTGCTTTTACAAAACTTGTATAAGCACCATGGTAGTACCAGGACTAAAAAATGTAAACATCACTTCAACATAATAAAGCCCTGTACTCAATGCCTGCCATATATGCACCTGTTTTTTTGCACTTTGCTCAATGAACTGTGTTGACCCAAGTACCTAAGGCCCACAGACTCAAAAATTACAAACCATGTAATTTAAAGAACATTGATAGTTCTGCTAGTCCTCTGACACTGATCTTGTTACCCCCACTACTGCATCAAGTACCCCTTTTTTGGGATAGCCATAAGTCTACATGCAGCCTTGTGAGACACAAAAGAAACTGAAAAAAGTAACATCACCAAAACCAAAACATAATTTTTAACCAGATACTACTTTCAATAACAATTACATTTCCATGTAGTTGCCTAGAATTATATTTTCCTTAAATGATTTCTTAACAAACTGTTTCAGGTAGAGATCCATTCAAGCAAGGTCCTGTGCACATTCAAAACCCAAATTTGGTATGCTAAAAGATATGATATTTACACTGCCCCATAACCTGAGACTTTGAGGATAGGTCCTTGTGCTCTAGAAGCAGTGCAGAAAATAGAGATATTTCTTTCAATAGTAAATACATTGGGTGGACATCTTGGAAACTCTTGCAAGTTATCATATTTCATGTTTAGCATTAACATTTGGTTCTGATTCACTCCAAAAATACCACTGTGAAAGAATTTAAAAAATATCTTCACCTAATACTAAGTAGAACTTTCCTAGCAAAATGTATCCATTATTGATAATCATAAAACATGGTGAATGGTCTGACCGTAATCTTCAGCAGAAATTGTATTTCTGAGGCTTAATGAACCTCTTTATGCTGCACGGTGTACATGACCTTGCAAACTGTTGAATTCAAAAACCCTTAAGTTACCCAGCAAAAGATTCAGTTTCCAGCACTGTGTGCTCTCTTTACATTTATTAATTAGATTTTTAAGATACCTTTGCAGAGGATGGAGGGGAAGGACTTGCACAGGGGCTGGGGTGGCTCGAGTAATCCAATAATTTGCATTTCACCGACGACTGATCAGTTTTGTCTTCAGGCCGTTTATATTTTGCCTGCAGAGTGAAGGCTTGTGATGGAGACTTTAAAGCAATGCTGCAATGGGAAAAATAACTTTTATTTTAAATGCTCATTAAAAACAGAAGGAACTCTTTATTACAGTTCACAGATGGTGACAACTTACCTGTTTGGGTTGACCTGCAAAAGGGGAACAACAGTTTATGATAATAAAGTTAGATAAATAAGGTTTATCTTGCAAGACGTTTGTGCTACATATAATGTTAAGTTCAGATATCTGTGTGTCTAATTGCGTACTTAATTGGTAAGTATAACTTGATTTCAATGTAATAGACATTCAGGAGCCATTAGCTACATTTTCATGAACCGTAGTTCTATTTTTGCAGGTCAACGCAAACAGGCAAGTCATTACCATCTTTCTCAATAGTGAGAAGAAACACAGTTAACGCTTTCTATAATTAATGTATTATTATTATAGCAGTCCTATTTCATACACATATGCTGAAACATAGTCTGCAGATGGATGAAACTGATCATACTTTTGCAGCTATGAACCTTGTTGCCAGCATATTCACAAAAATAGCTGGTTGCAAGATGCATTCACCTCTATTTGGCTTGCATGGGTAAATTACATTCTCCAAAGCAAGCATGGTCCAGTAACTAAGCCCTACCAAAAGATTTTAAGGCTTGTGATACACTGCTTTAGCTGTACCTGTCTAAACCGGATGGATCCTCTAATGACTCTGCTTCTGCGAAACTCTTTTGGCTATTGTTAATTCTCCCAGAAGTTAATGGGAGGTCTTCACAAGACATTGGTCTTGGTCTTTGTCCAATCCCAGAAGGTTGCTGCAAACCAGACGATTGCTCTTCTGTGTTTAGAACGGCTATAATTGCTCTAATGGTTGCTTCATCGACTTGAGACCAAGGCTTTGATGGTGCTCGAATTCGTCTAAGAAATAAGCTGTACCATTTTTGCCGAAGTTGAAATAGGAGTCCAGCAGCCTACAAGTAAATGACAGGTGTATGAGATATCTTAATGTAATATATAGTCCCCCATTCTCTACGCCATAATCTGCCTTCTAAGGACTAAAGGTTCACTTTCATTATTTTAGATGCCTTACACAGATAAAAATCAAACCACGTAGAATTTTACCTATATTACCACAAACATCTCCTAATCAAAACTATGGATATCGCTGCTATTTTGCATACTGAACGTTCCACACTGCCATCTGGCCACATATAGAATAAAGCACTGCTTAGCCTTAGCACAATTCTTATGAAGCAGACTGAATTTGTGCAAAATTTTATTAATTTTAACTGATTTGCTGTATCAGTTCAAGGGTACTAGTCTAGTTAAAGCAGCACCAACATGTTTATTCCCAGATGACTATCACTGGCTGGGCAGATATGCAGTAAAGTAAAACTGGAACTTAGATGTCAAAAGCCCTTTTTTCCTCTACTGTGCTTGCCCAAAGCAGATGGAAGACTGAAATTGTGGCACAGTGCTCATCCTCTGTGTTTTTGATCTTGAACCTCGTGCCCAAGAATAGCGTTCCTCTTTTCTGAAAGTAGCACTGGCAAGTGGTACTAGTCTTATGGACACAGCACCAACACAGCACCAACATTTTTAGTCCCAGGCGTCTACCCTTGGCTGAGCAGATGTGCAGTAGAATAAAATTAGAACTTCCAAAAAGCCATTTTAGCTTAACAATTATAATCGCTGGGGGGGTTAAATGACATGTAAACCCTCCACAAAAAATGAAATGAAATCAGTGAACAGCCTCTCTGCGATATTTAACATGTCCTTTAACAATTGGCAAAGACTTTCCTTGTGCTTTAAAAATATTAACTAAAAAAAAAATGTAAAAACCTTAGGCTATTTATAAAAGATATTTGAGATTTCAGTAATATGATGGTTCTTACGCCTGCAAGAAGCAACAGAGCTCTTATAAATGTGATCAGTGGCTCAGATAATCCTTTCCTTGGTATATGTCCCATTTCAGTATCACATGATTTATGTACAAATAAATGAATATGAAAAGGATAATTTATGAATGCATGGCACTGTGCAAAAAGCAATCTTCAGATGCAAATCGCCATATATTCTACCCAAAATGCAATAAAAGCATTATTGGGTGCAGCACTTATTGATACAATCGGCTGCGGGAATCCTGGATTACCATCACTATTTGGGTGGTGGCTCCTGGGTTCTCTCAGTGTCTTTTAAAAAAGGGTGTCAATAAGTGCAAAATTTATGAACATATTAGTGTGACTGCACTTGTGTCTGCATTCGAAAATGATCCTTGAAATCTTATAGGGCTGCAACAAACCTACCTCAGGATCCAATCTGAAATGCAACCAGTCATCCAGTTTTAGTGCTGCTAGAATGGCCATGTTCCTGTCCTCCATTTCACTGTCACTACTGTCATTTGGTATGCCATCGCCAACTAAAAATTATTAAACAGGAGCAGAAAGGCAGTTAAGTGTCAGAGATGCCCACAAGTAGGTTTAAAGAAAAAAAAAGCATTTATTTTTTACACAGCCTACATTATATCATGCATCACTCAGTTTTCAAAATTTTCTTTTGTGAATTTAAACACAGAAAAAATACACAGTACCAGTAGCATAGTGCTCCCTAGTGCGATTTTCTGGCCAAAATAGTATTGTTTTGCCCCAACTGGAGTACAAATGATAGGCATCCTTTAAAGCTTTTCAGCTGAAGAAGCTGCACAGAACAGTCAACAAAGAATGCTGAATTATTTTCCTTTCTCTGCTTTTTTGATTATAACGATTGCATTGATGCTAGGGATGCACCGAATCCAGGATTGGGTTCGGGATTTGGCCTTTTTCAGCAGGATTCAGATTCGGCCGAACCGAATCCGAATTTGCATATGCAAATTAGGGACGGTGAGGGAAATCGCATGACTTTTTGTCACAAAACAAGGAAATAAAAATGTTTCCCCTTCCCATCCCTAATTTGCATATGCAAATTAGGATTCAGTTCGGTATTCGGCCGAATCTTCGCAAAGGATTATGGGGTTCGGCCGAATCCAAAATAGTAGATTCGGTGCATCCCTAATTAATGCATATATTTGATTATAATTTTGATTGATATGGCCAAACACTTAACCAAAACCCCCCCCCCACAAAAAATTGTCACATTCGATTGTCCAGGGTTTGATACATAATTTTTAAGATTTGAATTCTGTTCAGCTAAGCACTGTGGATTCAGCCAAAATTTGAACCATGCAAAAGGTACTAAGGTTTGACATGAAAGCCAGAGTTCAGTGCTTCCCTATATTTGTTCAATACGCAGAACTTAGAAGCTGTCAACATCATTAGTACAATTAGTACCTTTTTGAGTCCTACCTTGGAAAGAAGATGGTTCCTGCAAAGCATTGCTAGGAAGTCTTGCAGGTCCTGCAAATAACACTGCGGTCACTGGAGTAACCACTGAACAGCACTTAATATTTGCAATTCTATGAGAACGGGTCATCTCATCATACACAAGCCAGTCTGTAGGTAGGGCTTGAACAGCTTCTGCCTGGCAATTTGCAGAAGGGATCTGTTTTTTGGAGAAAAAAAAAAATATGTTTACAATTCTTACAATTCCCTGTAGAATTTCATTCCACCAGGCGTATAAGAACCATCTGTGAGGTTCAATAAAATTCTCCAACTCTAGACAGATAATCCATAGAAGAAAAATGTACAAAACAAAGGTTCACAAGAAATACAATACAGAGAGGGATGTATACCCATAGTGTGAAACTGTATACAGGTATAGGATCGATTATCTAGAATGCTTGCTCTGGTTTTGAATCACCATACCTTAAATCTGCAAAAAATAATTTGAACATTAAATATACACAGTAGCATTGCTTTGCTACCAAAATGGATTCAGGCAACTTAGGTACCATAAAGTACAAGATACTATTTTATTATAACACAGAAAAAATAAGGCAAATGCAAATATTGCTTTCTCACATTTACCTTTTTGTACTGTGGCTGGCTTAATACAGAAGCAGGATGGAACCTCACGCGCTTTTCCTTTACACCAGTTAGTACCATATTTTCTCTATCCACATGTATTAAGTTTGGATACATGCCAGCCAACAGGGCAGCCTTTACCACAGCCCAATTTTCAGAGTTTGTATTAACATCCCGTATATCTCCACCTCCACGAGCCCTAACAAACCCTAAAAAAAAAAAATACAAATAAGCAGCAATAAAATATTTTGACTCAACCAGAAGCATATAATTGTATGACCCAGAAAGGTATAGAATTGACTTTCTATAGAATACATCCTTATGTCTTGACTCTACCTGAAGCTCTAAGCTGACCCAGGAGCTGTGTCCTCAGTCCGATGATAATTTCCATTGTGGCCTGAGAGAGAAAATTCTTCTCACAAAATGCCCTTTCCCATCCATCACTTTTTGCTTTCTGCCATGCCTGTGTGGTTTGAGAAAACATTTATAACACAGAAATTTCAAGTTAAAACATTTTATATAAATGTACATTACTTTAAAAATTCTTCACTTCTCTATCAGATATCATATAGGCATTATGCTATATAGGCATGCTAAAGTGACCCTGACACCTGGTATACATGTGCACAATTATGCACCTTTTAACTGTTAACAAAAAACAACCTATTTATTATGTTAACTATTTCCTTGGTTATTACTTCTATAAGGAGGTGTCAGGGATATAAAAAATGAAAAAATTAAACACAGCAGCTCAGGCACTGCTGGATGGGTTGCACTACCAGCAAGAGTTAAGGGGAAAGCCAAGCATTCCAATCAAAGAGCAAACAATGCTTACAACGGGCTAACAAAATTAAGAACTATTACAGTGTGTAATGGAAGCTGTTTGCTGAGCCACGTCTGTATTTAATATAGATTTGACCTGTCCCTTCAGACCTAGTTTTCAGATTACGTACAGTACCTCTGTATGGGCCCCTGCTCCGATTTTTGGACAGGTTTGAAAATCCCATCAAGCGGTTATCAACGCATCAATGCGGTCCTCCCCTGATGGACCAGCATAGACACCCATTATGATGCAATCGCTGAGCCGGGGTACCAAGCGATTACATAGGGCAAAATGGCGCATGCTTAATTCCAGTGCTGGGGCAAGTTATTGTCGAAGAATGATTCCTTTGTAACAGTGAGCACAATACCACTTACAACTACCAACTGGAATTTCTAATTGATCAGCTGTAACAATTATTCAGGTTAAATCAAGCACTGCACTTTTAACTGAAAACAAGAGTAGGCCTGGGGCTGAAAGACTTTAAAGTCAAAAGTCAAGAATCACAGTCCATATATACATGAGTCGGCATTGAAGCACCCTCACGCTAACAAAATATACATAAACATGGGGGGGAGTAATTGTTGGCAGTTCCTACCTGGAAAGCTCTGAGTAGAGCCATATGATCACTGAATGTTCCTGCTGTAAATCTCTTTCTGCACAACATGGCGGCACGTTTCTGAGAGGCTTGGCTAGGCAAGACAAATGGATCCCGGTAGGCCAAAGTACAGGCTATAGTCAAAATTGGATCCAGGCACTTCAAAATTACTGAACAAAGCACCATTTTCCCAAGGTGGGGCTCTACTGGCAGGTCTGCCAAATGATAACCAATTTCTGTCAAATCTTCCCAATTATCCATGGCATCTATAGTCTGAAGACAAAAGCAGTTGAGAAAATGTACATTAAACAGGTAATTACCCAAGTAATTATTTGTAGCACATTCACACAACATAAAATATGTCAAATAAGTGTTTGAATCGAAGTTCGCATTAAAGGAGAACTAAAGTTATAATCACTGGGGGTGGCGACATTTTAGGCACCTCTATGATTTGATATCCTAGATCAATGCTCCTGTTACCAGAAAACTGCACTGACCCAGGGTATTTCTGTAGAAGCTGAAGCTACCTGCTTTTGAGGTGGCAGTAGCTCTACACAGGGGCGTAACTATAGAGGAAGCAGACCCTGCGGTTGCAGGGGGGCCTAGGAGTGTAGGGGGCCCAGTGAGACCCCAATTTTAATATATCTTGGTAAAATAGGCCAACTTATAAATATTTTGGGGCCCTAAATTGAATTTGCTAGGGGCCCAGTAACAACTAGTTACGCCACTGGCTCTACAGTTCCCCAGCATCAATAGGCTCAGTTGGGAATAGAATAAAGTAGCAGTGCCAAGTGCAACTGAACTGGAAGTTCATGTTGACACTGCACCTTTAATGAACTGTGCTTTTGCACCACTGATTTGTATCTGTGGGCTCACAACTGTACTTGCTATTGTAAATTACCCCTTGTGTCAATGTCATAACTAGTGTGCACTGGGCCTCCTGCAAAAAAATCTTCGCAGGGGCCCAGCGAACAGAGATGCCTACCCGGCCCCACCCAGTAACTAATGTTTAGCTAAGGCAGAACAAACAAATCCTCAGAAATTTCTCAAACACTTGTCATATGTACAGTAGGAACCACATTTACTTGACCTACCTTCAGCATCTGTACAGCATTACGGACTATTAGAGCTGGTGGTGGCTCTGGAGCTTTCATTAGAAAATCAGCAACAGGACAGTTAAGTGGCACGAGCAATTTGGTGTGTAGGCAAAGCTCCTAGGAAAGAAATGTTATTAAGAGAAACAAACAGAATGAGTAGATAGAATTTCTTAAATGTAATTGTGCTTAAACATTTAAGTTGTCCTGATCAGCTGTGTAGCATAATATTGGCAAGCAGTGTAGAAGGCATTGTAAAAGGCTGGAGCATAAAAAGGTGCCACAAATTAAGCTAATTACTAACTAAATTAAGGGGATAACCCAATGAATAACTACTTTCCTTATGAATAAATTAACTGGCAGTGAAAGCTCCTCTGCCTGTACAAATTACAGTACACCACGGAATATACAAAAGAATATTCTAGTACACATTTGTAAGTGGCAAAAATTGACAATTTTTTTTAGAGTCAGTATTTAATTTAAAGCAGGTCATAAAGCTAAAGCAAGTTTTTTTTTTTTTTAAATCCCTTAGTTCTTAAACAACCAAGAACATTAATTTTAGAAATGGGATGTAGTAATAATTTAGTAAATGCAGAGTTTACTGTGCCATTAAGCAAATACATTCTTAAGAGAAAAGTGAGCATTGAGCTGACCACAGACGTTCAGACTTTATTCTGTGTACGACGAAAGTTTTGATATCGACTGTACGTTTCTAAAACTAACCAATTCAGATTTAAATTGAAGGATTAGGTAGGAAAAAGAACAAATCAGATGATGTTCTGGCCATTAATTGGCTGACAGCAATCTTACTAAAGTTATGTCCCGCAAATAGTAGTGACAATACATGCAAAGATATCATTATCAATATATTTTCTAACCTGTCCAATCGACTAAACAATTGATCGCTGTTGTACAAACATTATTGGGGCGATTATTTGGAGTCCACACACAATACTGTTGCTGTTTAAAGCAACAGTGCATACCCTTTCAAAGACAAAAGGGCAACTGGACTGACTGTAAAAACACGTATTGACATGCGACTTGTATCATTTATAGACTTTAAAACAAATGATGAAACAGTGGAGGCAGACATGCAAAAAAAAAACAACTTACATGCAGAGGTATTCTCAGTAGTTCAGGAGTCTGAAATTCCAACATATTTTGAAAACGAAGCTTGCTAAATAAGCGGAAACAGATTCCAGGCCTGCAGCGACCAGCCCTACAAGGCACAATACACAATATTCTTCAGATTGTTTGTTTTAAGTGCTAAAAATATTATAAATTACACAGCAACAAAGTCCTCCATAATTCCATAAAATGCAATTTAACCATTTACAGTATTTAAAAAGCTTCCTAATATGTTACATGTTTAAGTAAGGTCTAAATTACACAGGAAATGTTGTACCAAACCAGCTTACCATGCACTTTTATGCCTCAATTAGATTGTATCGCAAAAATGTGCCCTTTACATTACAACAAACTGAAATGTTTAAACAATATTTTAATACATTCTGCTAATTAAAGAAACACAAAATGTTTGCCATACCTTCCTTTTCTTTGAATTGCACTCGCTTTAGAAATCCACACCATTTTAAGCATGGTTACATTGTTCAGAGCATCAAAAGATTTCTAAAATAGCAGATAAATTATTATTTACTTCATTTTCCAATGTCAGAGAATGGCATATATATATATATATATATATGGTCATGGAATGTGGTTTGTATCTTGTGTCATGAAATCAGGAAAAACTTGTTTTTTGTTGCAGCAAATGACTGGTTACTAAATAACTAATCACAATCCAATGCTTATCTTCAGGCTCAAAAACTGCAGATACTTTGCTGCAAGGTTTATTCAACACAACATGTTTCGAGCAGTGTGGCTCTTTTTCAAGTGTTGAAAAAAACAACAAAAAAAAACAAAAAAAAAAACCACACTACTCGAAACATGTTGGGGCCGATTCACTAAGCTCGAGTGAAGGATTCGAATGAAAAAAATTCGAATTTCGAAGTATTTTTTTGGTACTTCGACCATCGAATTGGTTAAATTCGTTCGAATACGAACGAAATAGAACGAATCGAACGAAAAATCGTTCGACTATTCGACCATTCGATAGTCGAAGTACTTTCCCTTTAAAAAAAAACTTCGACCCCCTACTTCGGCAGGTAAAACCTACCGAAGTCAATGTTAGCCTATGGGGAAGGTCCCCATAGGTTTGCTAACCTTTTTTTGATCGAAGGATTTTCCTTCGATCGTTGGATTAAAATCCTTCGAATCGTTCGATTCGAAGGATTTAATCGTTCGATCGAACGAAAAATCCTTCGATCGATCGAACGAACGTTTAGCGCTAAATCCTTCGACTTCGATATTCGAAGTCGAAGGATTTCAATTCGAGGGTCGAATTTCGAAGTATTTTTTACTTCGAAATTCGACCCTTAGTGAATCTGCCCCGTTGTGTTGAATAAACCTTGCAGCAAAGTATCTGCGTTTTTTGAGCCTGTTTTGTCCACAATTTGTTACGAAATTTGCATCATCTTCTAAATGGGACAGAAGCAGTGGCACAGGCAAGATATTGTGTAATTGGTACCAACTCTCATTATTCCCATAATGCTTATTTTCATAAAGATGACTGTTTGGATATACACAGGTATGGCATCTATTATCTAAAAACTGATATCCAGAAAGCTCCATAATAGGGGAAGGTCATCTTCCAGAGAGTCCATTTTAGGCAAACTTGTAATTTGTAAAAATGATTTTTTTTTTCTCTGTACAGTAGCTTGCACTTGATGGTAATTAAACTGCATAATAGTAACTCATATTGGTGGCAAACATAGATTTTTGTACTCACCGTAATATCTTTTTCTGTTCTCCTACATTGGGGGACACAGGCACCATGGGGATGAAGATCCTGCAGCTTGTAGAGCGGACACTAACTTTTAACTCCTCCTCCTGCTCTGGGCTTCATCCCCTGCCTCCTCCTCCTGGATTCAGTTTATTTGACCGAAGGAGAATTCTCTAACATATAACCCAAAACAAAGAAAGAGTCTCCCCCAACCTCTTGAACTCACAACAAACCCATCTAATGCATGAACTATTTACAGGGAGTGAAGGCCTGTGTCTCCCAATGTAGGAGAAGAGAAAAGGATTTTACATGAGTACAAAAATCTATCTTTCTCTTCCCTAGATTGGAGGACACAGGCACCATGGGAATGTCCCAAAGCAACCCCAGAGGGCGGGACAGGGAAGGGGTTATATGGAAGACCAGATGGCTTCTCTACAAAACTGGTCCACTGATGGTGTGTGTGTGAATGCCCAAGTGTGCTCAAAGAGCGAGTTGATTGGGCCCTGACATTAAGCGGAGGTGCTCTACCTCTCAGGGTGTAGGCTCTGATGATTGTAGCCCATATCCACTTTGCTATAGTTGTCTTTGAGGCCTGTAGACCTTTTTTTGGACCTTATAGAATAATCAAGAGTGAGTCCACTGATCTTATCTTCTCTGTTGCCAACAAATATCCCTTGATTGCTCAAACAACATCTAGTTTGTTAAGCTTCGCCTCTAAATGATTCTTTGGATCTGGACAAAATTATGGAACTACCAAGTCTTGATTGAGATGGAATTCTGAGACCACCTTTGGCAGGAAGTCCGGAGTTGGCCTTAGGACCACCTTTTCCTAGTGAATGATAGTGAATGGAGGCTTGCACAAAAATGAGCCGCCAGCTCTGAAACCCTCTTCTCTGATGCGATTGTTAGGAGCAACACTACCTTTTCCGTCAGTGTAGGCAGCGGAATATTGTCTATTGGCTCATAGCTCTTGGCTTGGCTCTTGTAGGACAGAGAGAATGAAGTTCAGGTCCCAAGGGGAAATGGGTGCTTGTAAGGAGGGACCATTCTGGTCTCCCCTTGAAGAAAGGTTCTTAAATTTCTTTGGTAAAGAATTGAAATTGCTGAGACCTGTACTTTTAATGAGCTTACAGAGAGACCCTTGTTCAAATTGCTCTGGAGGAATGCTATGATTTCTTCTGCTCCGGCCACCCTCAGATCCTTGTCTCTGGACTCACACCACCAGATGAAAGTCTTCCGCACTCTGGCATACTTCTTGGCTGATATAGGTTTGCAGGCTCGCAGCATGGTAGGTATGGCCTCTGCCGAGGCCCCTGATGCTTGTAATACTAGGGCTTCAAGAGCCATGCCGTTAAATTCCACAGATTTAAATTTGGGTGGACAATCGGACCCTGTGTGAGCAAGTCTGATCTCTGTGGTAGGTGTATGGGTGCTTCTGCCGCCATGTTTAGCCACCTTAACCGTGTCAGTGTCTGAATCACCTGCTCGGTGTGGTTGATGGCCAAATCAAAAGATGGTGCCTTTATTAGGAGGTCTAAGTAAGGAATGACCTTTATTCCCTTCAATCTGAGATCTTCCAAAGCCGCTGCCATAACCTTTGTAAAGATGCGTGGTGCTGACGAGAGGCCGAAGGGAAGTGCCACAAACTGCTAGTGTCTCTTGGCTACGCAGATCTTAAGGTATCTGTGGTGATTTGGGTGGATGGTATATGCAGATAAGCATCCTTTATAGCTATCACAGTCATGAACTCATCTTTTTCCATGGACATTAAAACTGACAGGACCGATTCCATCTTGAAATGGGATTTTCTGACACAAAAGTTGAGGGCATTCTGGTCCAAAACTGATCTGTAGGAACCATCTTTTTTGGGCACGATGAATAGGTTTCGAATAGAAATCCTTTCCTCTGTACTGTTGTGGGACTGGTTGTATTACCCCCAAGGATATCAGCTCTTGGATGACCAAGAGGAAGGCAGTCCGCTTGGGACTGTTTTGAGGTAGTCTGGAAATTGAAAATCTGTGAGGAGGATGTCTTAACAACTATATCAAATATCCTTGGGATACTATTTGGTGGACCCACTGGTCCCTTATGTGACAGCACCACACCTCCTCAAAAGATCCTAGGTAGCCACCCACTGGAGTCCCTCCAAGGGTAGGCACGTCTTCAAACTGAATTGTGCTTATCTTTGGGGGGCTTGGTTGACCTCTTGGAAGAGGACCAATGAGTTCCCTGTTTTTATGGTACCATGTGCAGGGGGCCTATGGACGGCTTGTCATGCTGTTTAAGGATGGTACTCTTTGGTCTATTCTGCGGAAGCAGAGTGCTTTTACAGCCTGTGGCTTGTGATATGGTTTTTCAAGCTCTGTACCAAAGAGTTGTTTCCCTTGAAATGGTAGGCTAACTAAGAATCTCTTCGAAGTGAGGTCCGCCGTCCATGTTTTAAGCCATAGAAACCTGTGGGCTGCTATGGATTGTGCTGATGCCTTGGTGACCAGCTTCAATGAATCCAAGGCCGCATGCCGTAGCGTTAGCAATTTGCGAAAGCAGCATGTTCATAGCGGGATCCTCCGAGCCTGGATACTTGTACTCCGGGGTCTTCCACTGTGCCTTAATACTTTCCTTTAGCTGGAAAAATGTATGTGCTCCTCTTTTGTCTCTTAAATAAATTAGTCTGCGGCTGAGCTGGCGATGCCAAATCCTCTAAATTGAGTGTCTTTAGCACTGTCTGTTTTAGGCCCTCCACCTGCTTCTGAGTTCTTGGAGTGTCACTTTCTGGTTCAGGCTCCTGGTCTGACTCGCCTTCTGACAAAACCTGGCCTTCCTCCCCAGATGGCCATGTCTGACCTCCCCCATAGACCCCCGGAGGGGAAACGGGGGGACGCTAAGAAGGGGCTGAGGCCATGTTCTGCAATTGCGCAGGGGCTTCTCTAGGACTTTGTCCAATGTCTCAGGGATGAGGGCTAGATTCTGTAAGATGGCAAATGAGCGAGAAAGGGCACATACCAGATCAAGGTCAGAACCCATAGGGGCTGCTGTGCCTGGCCCGGACTGAGAAGCTTGTGCCTGTGTGGGATTAGACAGTGTGTTGGGTCTACATGCCAAAAATACAGGTTCAACTGAGGAAAGTGCAAATTTTCCCTTACAAATGGCACATGTAAAATATCACACCAAGGGTGTAGCGAGTGTGGGAGCGGAGGGCTTGGGGGCCACCGATTCCTCTGATTTTGCAGAGGAATAGACAGTTCTTCTCTGCAAGAAAAGGAGAATTTTTAAGTTGCCTCCCCCTTATACTGAGGGGGCCCAACAACCCCTGACTTGCTTGCCACATGCTCTGGAGTAACGCTAGCCGGCATCTGTAGAAGAATGCTGCTTTCACGCCCAGAAGAGGGAGAGATGCACCGTCTTGCTGTCAGTCCCCAGGAGAGTGAGCGGGAAAGCGAGAGAGAGCTCTCCACGTCTTCCGGGTAACCCTGCCCCTAGACGCAGCAACTAGGGTTGCCAACTTTTAACAAAGGGGTGGACTGTGACGTCAAAGGGGGCGGAACCACTGTGTGTGATTGGCCAGAAGCCGGCAACTGCAGCTAAGAGCATGGGAGCAAGGTGGGTGACACAACGACCAGGGAGGCAGAGAGGGAAAACGTGGGCGGGCACGCGTCCGTTAGAGGGGGGGGTGCTGCCATGCACTTGCCCAGATGAGCAAAAACAAAACCTCAAATCCGTTACACCAAGTCTTCCATGTGTACTCCGGTGAAGCCTGACTGGTGCAGCCTCCGGAGAGTGGGAACACAGCCACAGGGGGAAATGGGCTAGTCTGCAGACCTCCAAGGAGCGGGAAGGCTACTGGGCTAAGCTGTTCCTTAGATCTTGAACCTATAGCTGGTAAGGGTGCTGGAATGTATTCCATGACCCTGTGTGGCGTGATCCTCCACCGTAGTTAAGATCATTTGCCCTGCCACAGTCTGTCCGTGTTCTTCCTTCTGGGGACACTAAGAAAAAACTGAATATAGGAGGAGGAGGCAGGGGAAGAAGACCAGAGCAGGAGGATGAGTTAAAAGCTGCAGGATCTTCATCCCCATGAAGCCTGTGCCCCTCAATCTAGAGAAGAGAAAATGATGATACTGGGTTCATTAAATGTATACTATTGTTTAGTAGACTTAAGAGATAATAATTAAATTTGGGGACAAAAAACCCTTACCCAGAAATACCCCAGGTTCAAAGGATTTTGGATAATAGATCCCATACCTGTACAGTGTTTTTACTCCATAATTTCATAATAAGTTGGGCCTGAACTCTATATCTGCATGTAAATTTTCAACTTAAAATGCTCCCTTTTCTTACCATATGTGTAAGTGAAATTGAAAATACCAAAACCTTTACTAAGAGCAATTATTCCAGTAAACCAGTGCATAGGTGCATAGTTGGCCACAGGGGCATGCCCATGATATTTTAAATGAAAGGAAATACCTTCCCCTTTTGGTTTTAAGACAATTCTAAGTGTATAAGTGTACAGAAGGAATGCGAATACCATCGATTTTCAACAGATTTGCTATATTTATTGCACAGTGAAAGCTTTTGACCTCTTCACCCTTACATGTCGGTTTGGTTGTTCTCCCCACCCTACCCCTCAGATGGTATGGTCCAATATCTCGTACTAATATGACTCAATAGGACAAGGCACAATAACAGCTGTTTCGATTCACTTTAAAGAAGAAGAAAAAAAAAAAACCCACCCCACGTAGACCCCCCCTCCCTCCTCTGCCCCAGCATAGCTGTCCCCTGGGGAAATGCCCCTAACTTTATACTTAACCCTCTGTGCAGAGTAAGGCATCGGAGTTCCACGGAGTTCCGGGTCTTCGTTTCTTCTTCCGGAGCTTCGACAATTTCAGTAAATTTCGGCGCATGTGCAGTTTTCGCAAACCGTCAAATTGCTCCAACTGCGTATGCGCCACTTCACTGGTCTTCCACTCCCAGAAGATGGCTGTGTGGAACTGCACTGCCTGAATCTGCGCCAAAGGGGTAAGTATAAAGTATAGGGCATTTCCCCAGGGGCAGCAATGCGGGGGGAGAGGAGTCTATGTGGGGTTGTTTTTTTTTTTTTTTTTTGAAACCGTTTAATTCTCCTTTAAAGGCATCCTGTCATCGGAAAACATGTTTTTATTCAAAATGCATCAGTTAATAGTGCTACTCCAGCAGAATTCTGCACTGAAATCCATTTCTCAAAAGAGCAAACAGATTTTTTTATATTCAATTTTGAAATCTGACATGGGGCTAGACATTTTGTCAATTTCCCAGCTGCCCCTGGTCATGTGACTTGTGCCTGCACTTTAGGAGAGAAATGCTTTCTGGCAGGCTGCTGTTTTTCCTTCTCAATGTAACTGAATGTGTCTCAGTGGGACATGGGTTTTTACTATTGAGTGCTGTTCTTAGATCTACGAGGCAGCTGTTATCTTGTGTTAGGGAGCTGCTATCTGGTTACCTTCCCATTGTTCTTTTGTTTGTCTGCTGGGGGGAAAAAGGGAGGGCGGTGATATCACTCTAACTTGCAGTAAAGAGTGATTGAAGTTTATCAGAACACAAGTCACATGACTTGAGGCAGCTGGGAAATTGACAATATGTCTAGCCCCATGTCAGATTTCAAAATTGAATATAAAAAAATCTGTTTGCTCTTTTGAGAAATGGATTTCAGTGCAGAATGCTGCACTATTAACTGATTCATTTTGGGGAAAAAATTTTTTCCCATAACAGTATCCCTTTAAGGGTGTTATTTATTAAAGGTCGAGTTGTGTTTTCTCAAAAAATTTAGTTTTCCAAGGGATACTTTTTTTGAGATTTATTATGCCCCGAAGAATCTATGCCAGAAGCTATTATGTCCCCAAAACACCCTTTTAGCACAGTACTTGTAGGCAATTTATTGTTAAAGCTTCAGTTCTGGAATAAATAACTAAACAAAAAGAGACAAATTTACCTCTTTAACTTTACCAGAGTCAATCACAAAAACAACATCATTAACTGTGATGCTGGTTTCGGCAATATTTGTAGAAAGTATCTAAAAGAAAAGAAAATATTTCTGTAAACACTGAAAACAACTTCTCCTCTGAGAAGACAGACAGTTTAAGAGAAGGTTTACTTGCTTTCATGTGGGACATCTAAAAATTAGGTAGCAGCCAACAAAGGGTTGAATTTGATGGACATATTTTATGGCGCTATATTACACTGTAATGTACTATTGTATAGAACAGATAATCCTTTGTAACTCTTATTTCTCCCCTCCTCCAAGCTATAGGTCTTCAGAATGATTAGCTATAGCAGATATTACACCATCACATATTAGTCTATGTTATCAGAGATTTTTGTTTTGTACAGTTGTGTTTTTTTTTACCTATACAAGGCAGGAGTGCCCATATTGAAATTTTTATTGATGTAAATATTACTATTATGATGATTTTTTTAAATGTAATTACACAACAATTACACAATTATACATTTATCTACTGTGGTAGACTGACCAACACAGTGTGGGAAAAGGTGTGTTTTCTCTTTAAGATCTCCATAGTGGGAGAGGTAGGCACCAAGATGGGTGTTAATAGACAGAGAATATGTTCTCTGTTTAAAGGCTTTGGTGGCCAGGTCCTGAAAGCTGGAGTATTCTGGAAAGAACAGGCAAGCTAGGTACTCCAGTCCAGTACTCCTGCTCACGGTTTGGTGCTCACCTTCCACAGGAAGGCTGTCCTGTGGAAAGGTATTTAGTTCTAGTAAGGCTGTTAGGAAGGTCTCTCAGAGCAGGACACAGAGCAGGAAGGACACCTGCCTGTGTGAGGATTTACCAGAGGGGCTCGGGTGCCATTTGCTACTGCAAGGTGCAGAGAGAGGAGACCAAGTGACAGATGGTCTGTCTGTCTGACTGAGGAAAGCCGGCTTACTGGTAGTCCTTGAGGGGCCCAGTTTAGTAAGGAACGCTTCATGTGTAAAGGTAGCGCCCAGTGGGCAGGATTTATTTTTATGATTTGTTTTGTATCCTGAAATGGTCACCCCTGTGTGTAAATAAACTGCCTTAAAGAGAAGAGAAGTGTCTCTCGTGGATCCCGCAGCTTACACTACATATATTTAGAAACATTATGCTGTTTTGCCACTAAATTGTAAGAACACAAAAATGTTCAAAAACTGATTTTCTTGCAAATGTTTGTCTTATTGTTTCGCGTGTAAAGGGTTAAAGTACTTACAACTTTTCTAATGCCAGCTGGTGGAGTTTTTAGCACTTTCTTCTGGTCTGATGTCTGCATGTTTGAATGCAACATAAATACATGGTACCTAGCAAAAAGCAAAGAAAAAAGGGTTTTAATAGGCACTGACTTTGATTCAGTTTCATCTTCTAAAAACATCTGACTCATAACTAGTGGGGGCCACAACAATAACATGGTCCTACTTCAACCTGACAGCAGCAGGAGACTAGTTAAACCACATTTTTTAAAACAAAATATCTACAGGAAACTAAATTCATGAAAGCTTCTTAGTTCCATCCACAGCTATGCCACTTTTATATAAAGCAGTCTAAACAAACTATATTAATTTTGGGCTGCTCGTACTAATCATAATAAAATCAAAAGGTAAAGGAATTTCTGAGGTTCATTTTTAACACCTGTGCATTTTGCCACAAAATCGAATTCCTGCATGAAGTTTGCAAATAGAAAACTAAAATAAGCCTTTGCTTATAAAAACAATGAAACTTATATTTAGCATTTTAAAGGTAATTGTTAACATGTGTAGATTTTGCAGGGCACCAGTTATCCCATTAAAACAATCTATAAGATGAGCATTTTTCAATGCACATTGAAAATTATATCCTTATAAAACCAAGTTCTGACATCAGAACATCGTTTAAAACTTAAAGAAAGGCATTGAATGTGTGACAAGAAGTGCCTGTAATACTGACAGAAGAGCAAACAGATGAGCTCTATGAAGGGCCAAAAGCAGCACAAGCCTACTGTGAGCATGCCTATTACTATCTATCATTGCTGCTTCTGGGTCTGATCTGAAAACTTCAAAAGCATAGAGGGATGCTGGAGTTGAGTACAAAAATAATGGAGATGTCAGGGGAGCTGAGAAAAAGCTAACCATTTTTCTGGAGGGAAGGGGACTGCAGCATTGCTAGTGAAAGTTATAGGAAATAAAGGGAACGGAGTGCTGCAATGTCTATGGTGAAGAAAGTTTTATATTATCACAAAATTCTTTGGTGGGTGACACCTAATAACCTTATAAAATACATTAGGAGGTACACTATCCTCTGTATAATACATGTAATTATTTGGCCTTCACTAGACAGTAGCCCCATCGTTGTTAAACAGAAAGCAGATGATATCAGCATGACAACCATTGGTCTAATTTTTACCTGTGAGAATTTTCAGCAAATCTTTTATCATCAAACAAGATACGATCTCTCAGTCCTACTATCTCATCATAGCCAGGAAGAAAAATCAGTATAGCCCCTAAGAAAACACATAGAACAACAAGCTGAGACTACACGCAAAATGTATACCTGATTCATGCTTTTGGGCAGTGGCACACAGTGCTATTCATAGCCCCCGTTTTGCCTTTGCATACATTTTTGAGCGATTACGTGATTTGAGTGTTTTATCTATTCCCAGTATTGTCTGTGGCAGGGTATATTATGGTGTAGCCGCAACAAAACATGGGCTACAAATAGCACTGTGTCCCATTGTCCTTATAAGTCTGCATACAGCTTTATAAACTAGATATATACTAGAAAAAATGCCTTGGTGGTAGAAAATTGCATAATTAAAGGGGTTGTTCATCTTTGAGCTAACTTTTAGTAAGATGTAGATAGTGAAATTCTGAGACAATTTGCAATTGGTTTTCATTTTTTATTATTTGTGGTTTGGCTTTTTATTCAGAAGTTTGTAGTTTCAGCTGTCGGTTTGCTAAGATCCAAATGACCTTAGCAATCATGCATTGCTATGATTAATAGACTGGCATATGAATAGGAGAGGGCCTGAATAGAAAGAGTAACAAAAAAGTAGCAATAACAATAAATTTGTACTAAAAGTTAACACAAAGGTGAACCACCCCCTACACTTCCCTATACAAAATACAAAAGGTATGCATAAAGCAATACAGACTTTTTCTTTTTATAGGGGAGAGTGCCATTATGAAGTCTGCTCAGTGCTGTTCTGTGTCCATTACATTCCTGAGAGTCTGGCATTGGTTCTCTTTCACCTGCAGTATTGAGTTAGACTGACAATATTATTGACAAGGCACTCTAGTCTACTGATTTTTTTTTTTTTTTTGCTGCCCGCCAATCACTTATTGGTTTAGGTTATGCATGTGACTGACAAAGGGACCTTGCACATGACCCCCCCCATAATGTAACATTAATGGTGCAGTGCTTAACCTTTGCTAATAATGCAGTAAATATTGTATCTCAAAGTAAAACCGACTCATGTGCTTATATTCTTTCAGTACTTGAAGAAAAAGTTGCTTTTAACAAATTTCCCTGATGATTTGAAATTCTCCCAGATTTTACATATATTTTTTTCCTGGTCCCCTGAAAAACATAAAATAGGGGTTCTACTGTAGTCTTTGTAGAACACAACTGGTAAGGAAAACATGGTGGCTCACACACAGAAAATAAATGTTCAAACAGGGGCTGATTTGTGTCATTTTAGCAAGAAAGACCCACCACCAAATGCTGCCTCTAAGCCTGGCATCCTAACCATTTCTTGGACACTCTTACCTCTCTGTGCTTCAGTCTAAATAGTGTTCAAGTTGGGATAACGTACTCAAATATAAGTGGCTATACCTAATGTTTATAATTAAAAAAAATTTGGCTCCTACAAATTGTGTTACAAGAGAGCGCAGGCAACTTCTCATGGCTGTCTACCCCAGCAGTATTGTGAATACAATATTGTATAACAAAAGCCTCAGCATCAATCAATGACTGATTTAATTCCCAAGGCCATGCAGAATACCCAGTTAATAAAATATCTTGAAAAATTAAAGACTCCAAAGAAAGTAAGAGAAGGTCACACACCCACTTAGATAACGGATATTACCAAAGACAGGAACAGAACGCTTGCTTACAAAATGTTATAGAAAACACTTATAAGTGAAACTTCTCCAATCCCAGATGTTAAAATATACATTTAATTGCTGCTTAGATTGCCTGAAATGAAATACAGCCTGAGTGTGCATCAATTGCTTGTCCCTTGAATGACAGCTACCATGAGTACCTAAAAAGATATTCATTTTGAGCATAGATCCTTAAGCAAAATGATAATGTAGCTACAGATGCAGTTAGAAGGAAAAAGCCAGATTCCCCTAGCTTTGTTTGGTGGTTTTTGTTAATGAGCTGGTGTTTCACTATCCAGCAGCATGAATTGTATATGTTTGGAACAAACAAGATCATTTCCTAAGTAGCAATAAAAGTTTTCACGTCTAAGAATTGAGAAGTTCTGCATGCTAAAAAATTCTACTTGTCCCTAATATTTTTTTGCAAGCATCAAACAGTGCCCTTCATAATGTGTCTTCAGGGATAGACTAGATATTCCAAAAAGGGAAAAGTGATGGGACACACCACTCCCAATGCATCACACAGATAATTAATAACTTTTCTTTACTTTTTTTAAGTATCTAGACTAGATATTAGTATATATACAAGGAGTACAGAAATGTGAAGTGGATACCACCATAGGATGAACCACTCCTTTACCAACTAGGGTGTCTATTTAAAGGACCATAGTACAGCAGAATATATGTTTGGTTTTATGCATGTGCAATTTTGTATGGTCTTTTTTAATGACTTGTTTAATTTTCTCTGTTAAGAGAATTTCTATGGGTCTGACCTCCTATGGAGGATCGAAAGCAACAAATTAAGGCAAAAGGCCTGAGCTCAAAAAGACTGAAGGCCTCCGCCCTAGAAATTTTGTGGGTGATGGCAGGGAAATCTGCAGATCCACTGACTGAAAAAACTCAGTGACCTCATCCTGCTGTTCCTTTCAATTTTTGTCACTCCGATTCATTTTAAAAAGTCAGCTATCAGTTGCAGTTTTTTATGTTGCAGCTTTGGCTTAATAGGTTCATAGAGCATTAATAAAAGCTTTGACCACAATGTCTGCCAGTTAAAATCACAAAAAAGTGATGCTACATGCCAAATTTTGTCTAGAAAGAAAATCAAAATTGAGCCTTAGATTTCTTGAGGCATAGTAAAGCAATGGATTACCTGTATCAGTTATCTGACAAATGTTATAAAGTATGTGCATAATAAGATCTAGATCTACTTTTTCATCATCAAAACTGTGATGGTAAGATTTCAAGAGTTCTCTGTCCTCGGCACTCAAATCACTGCCTTCAGCTTGAACCAGAGAATTCTCATCCAGATCCCCTGTTTCCAAAGAAGCACTGAAATAACAAAGAGCAAATAAGGATATTGGTTTACACAGATCTGGTATTTAAAATTTGTGTTAAAGACAATGATTTTCTCATTTCTTAAAAATTCGACTTGTACAAAATACATCACTGGTTATCAGTGAGATATTTTGTTTTCAATTGCAGAACTCAATGGGAGATTGCCTATGACTAAGTGCTAGGTAAGCATGAAACGTGTTAGGCTCCACGTGGGTATTGTTTGATATTATAAAAATGGTTTAAATAAAAATAGTTTTTCGCCATAATAGCATGCTTGTGGGATTTTTCGGAAAATTTGAGGCTATACCTCTATTTGGCCACTAGAGGACCCCAGCATGCAATTGTTTACTAATGTCTATTTGCAAGTAATTTAGTGATAGGTTAACTTGAGCCCTAGCAATCAGACTGCGGAAAATGCAAACCAGAAAACTGCTGAATAAAAACGCTGTTGAAAACCAATTGCAAATTGTCTTAGAATATCACTCTCTACATCATACTAAAAGTTAACTCAAAGGTGAACAAAATCTTTAAATAAATTACAGCGCTCTTCTAAAGTCTTCATAGGAAGTAATTGTTGACTTAGGCTATATTCAGACACAATGCTTAGTATGCCTAGTAAGCTATGCTTTCATACTAAAGGGGGTTTGACCATAAAGTGGCTATATTTTGTCTTTATTTTTCTCATGAATAATATACATTAACATTGTATTCTGCCAGTATAAAGCCGATTTATTAATGAACAAAAAGGAGGCAAAGTGTTCATATAAACGTAACAGTAAGTTTACCTGTACGACTTCAACAGGTCCACAGCGTCAGTTTGGCCAAAGTGTTTAGCCCAATCCAAAGCCGTCCTTTTAAAGCCAAAAATACAGATAATTACAAGTAAACCAAGATCAGATCATTGACCAAAAAGTGCTTTCAGCCTAACAGAGTGCACTAAATAACCAGCTGGACTATATGCTTCATGTGCCACAAATACAGTATTTCAGGCATTTGATATGTACAGCCACCAGAATACAAAAACATAATATATCTTTGTAACCATACATTACCATCCATTTGATGCTTTGCCGTGGATATTGGCCCCCATGCTAATCAGCTGCTCTACATGACTTAAAAACCCTTGTCCAGCTGCTATCATTAATGGAGTAGCACTAGTTTCACTGTGTCTGTAGTCAACTGAAAAATATAAAAAAATCACACAAATTAAAGATACACAAACAAGTGGGGGTGTTTAAAGGAATTAAACAAAATCTAACAGCCCGTGCAACCATTAGGCAGTAATGGTCATTTACTTATGCAAGTGTAGTGTGCAAAGTGCAATTTCAGTTGCAATATACCATGTTTTATTTACACCGAGTGCAGCATTCTACCTGCAATTTTAGTGTATGTGCAGCCAAGAGGGGGAACTATGCCCAACGCAATTGCAAACTATGTGTCAAAATGAGCAGGCCACAGCGCATGTATATTAATATGCTTTAGCTGCAAGTTTATAGTTAAGATGCTGTCAGTTCCAGCAATCTGTATTAAATGACATCTGCAAGTGATTCTACTACGCGCAAGCCTACTCCAAAGGCGAATGCAGACCTCAACGGGAACCCAGGAATTACCACCATTGATTTTTGCATGACTGCAACTGCAGTTGTGGTTATAAAGAAGCTTGAGTGACTTATTTTAAGAAAGTACATTACTAAAGAAAAGTCTTACCCAATTGAAATAAACAGATTGAGCTTGGAGTACTGCATGTAACTGCAGCCAACAATGTAAATTTAACAGTGTAAATTTTCCTGTTTTTGAAACAGATTCATTGAAAATAATGGAGGAGTATTTGCCATGCAGTCTAACAGTCTACAACTGTTACAGACTTGGGCTATGGCAGGTGATAAAAACAGGGCAGTCAACCAGCCAGCAATGCACGCTTCATCTCAAACTGGATTAAAATTCCAGTGCAAGATGCAAAGAGCTTCAAGGCACAAGAGGAGAGCGAGTCCTTGAAAATTATATTCAATAGAGCTGAACACTAAAGAGGTGTTTTCCACATGATTGGCTACTCTGTGAAAAAGTTTCACAAATTATGGGAAACAGTTTTCACATTATTATTGTTATTATTAATATTAATAATAAAATACTGAACATCTGTCTGTTTCCTATACATGTAACCCAGGAAATACTAATAGTGCACATGAAAGTCTATATTATTCTTAGTTTGCAGGTTAAAAAAAAACCCTTGCTAGTTCAATTGAAGTGTATTAATTTGGCATGATATAAAGACAGAGAACACTCTAAATACGGGCAGAAACTTACCACTGACATTTTCTGTTGATATCAAATGGAACAGTTGGCCAAAAGCTTCCACATCTCGGTTGAGCCAAATATCAGAGAGACAAGCATCCATTTCCTTTACCAGCCATGGCTCAAGGCAGTTGGCATCTTTTTCAGTCTTTGATAAAACAAGCAATATCAATTAAGCAAAGAAACATTGCATTTTTAGACTTACAAAAAGTATGACCTGATATCTATTTGCATGCGTTGGGAGATGTTTTTGATTAATATGGTAAGTAAATAACAAATCATAAGCCTTGTCAATAACAGCTATTCATACACTAGCTTGTTTAATGTATATTTTACATATCAAATACAGACAATTTCACCTATTAACTGCCATAAATAATTAACAGAGCCTGCAAGGCTGGGGGTGGAGATCAAAGTAACCAATATTGCAGTTTTTAGACACAAAAATTTCTTGGGATTCACTGAACCAACTTTTGGATTCAGTCCATCCCTAGGTTGGAGGGCTGGTTTCTCTATAAATTGAGGGTCAAAATTACATTTAAACTATTTCTCCCAATTTGTAATCTCATTTTAGCATTCTAATGTATACGTACAGTGATATTTGCCTGTACACATGTGCTGCCACACGGAGTAGTATTGTTAAATCCCTACAAAAGTCCAGATCAGAACTAGAAAATAAATCTACTGCCAACCATCATGCCTACCAGTCTGTGTAACACAAGGTTGATTTATGTTGCAACAGTAGAACTGCAATTATAATTCATACTATGTGTCATAGGGCTTTCAACCAAGTATTAGAAATGAACATTTTATTTTCAGTTTTTTAATTTGTCTAATTACTTTGGAGCCTGGACAATATTTTTGTCCAACCAACTGAATTAAAGCTGAAAGTCTGCAGTTCAACTGCATCTGAGTTGTTTCATTTAAAATTTATTGTGGCCATGTTCAGGACCAAATTGAGAAAAAAGTTGTCTGTCCAAAGATTTATGGGCCTAACTGTATATTTCTCACACCTGGAATTCTCAAACAGCAGTAAGAGATGTTGACAGATTATTTCAACAGCTTACCATCTGACCAAACAAAGTGTCACCACCATCATCTAATATGTCATATTCTTCTTTTATTGCTGGGACACTCCTCTGTCTCCGAGTTTCTAGCTTCAGGTTCTTTTGTTTTGCAGAATACCATTCAGTTAACGTTGTCTTTTGTTGCTCCTCTGAAAGTATCAAAATAGTATAATATTAGGTACTTTTAAATAAGCTTGAAGTATACAAAAGAAATGTCTAATGCATACACTTAACACTGGAGATAATGTAAAAACAGTAGTATTGGTAGCAACCTGTAATTCTAATTGTTGTAAAAGGGTGAGGTCTGGCTATTGACTAATTAAGGCGTAGAAGACTTAGATAAAAAAAAGTGATGCAGAACTATAGCGCCAATCCACCAAATATTAAACATTTGAGTGATGTCATACACCATTTTATTTTGTCTTGTATATCACTGCAAATCAAAAGAAAGCAAAATGATCAGCATCTGGAACCAGTAATGTTCAGGTGCAAGTTCTGGGCTCATGGGATACAAAAAGTATAAAAGACCCAGTAGAGGTTATTATTATTATAAGTGTAGTACTTATGTGTGCAAAACCTAAACATTCCCTAATGTTTTAACCATGTCTTATTATAGTGGGACAAAAAAACTAAATTACATACTTTTGCTGAATGAGGAACCTATAGGAAATATCACTTGGAACTTTCTGAATAGCTGGTTTCTGAATAATAGATTCTGTTCTTGCACGTATAAGAAATGGTATACTCAGTAACAAACAAAAGTTTGAAAATTATTGAAAAATTTGCTGCAGTATCGTAGCTAAAAAAGGCTTTTGCAATTAACTCACCACACTCTTTTTCTTTGTTATATTTAAGCATTCCCTTATTTCTGTACCCAGTACTTCTTAATATATCTTCTAAAAACATCTCTTTTACTTCAAAGGGTCTTCCTTGTACTGAAAAAAAACAATCATTATTAAACAGAAATGCCACAACTGATTTCCAAGTAGCATAACTGCCCCAAATACTGAAAGATCTGAATTGTTCTTAAAATCAATATATCATGGCCATAAGAAAACATTCTGTGGTTTGAAATATCTGCTATAAAATCTCATGTGCTGTCACAGAAATTCATATATCCACGTAGTTAATATGTGAGTAATAAAAACATAACAAAATTATATATTCACTTTCTTTAGGGAATTCACAAAAGGCTTTCATCAATGCAGTAAGATTATAAGAGACACTTATAAATTTTCTTAAGGATCATACACTTTTATTAAACAATTTCTATGTAAACATACATCTATGTAAATTAACAGTTAGATTACAAAATCCAGAAGTCTAAATTTGAATAGTGAGGGATTATTGCCAGCACAGACTCTCTTTGTTATTTGTTTTAAATCTCTAGTAGTTATTAGGCTTTACAAGAGCTCAAGATATTAAGAGGTTTTTTTTTCTCAGTACATTATCAGAACTTAATATATTGCAAAAAATACATACTATATATAACAGGGCAACCTCCAAAATATTTCATAAACAAGTTTACATCCAAGGCTGCACTAGAAAGGATCAGTTTCAAAACAGGCTGCTTCTGTATTACGTCTCTCAGTTTGGTCAACAGGAAGTCACTGAATCGATCGCGTTCATGAACTTCATCCTGTGGCAGAATCAATGTAAAGTAGAAAATATTAAAAAGTGAATTTAAATATCACCCAAATCACTGCTTACTCTCAACCCCCTCATGGGTTCAATGTAAAGAGGGTATAATAGTAAGGGCAAATATTCTTACAAGAAATAACTATATACCACACTATATTCACAACATAAGATGCATAAAGCAGTACACATAAAACAAAAAGATCACACCAAAGCATGTTTATATAGGACATTAAATAAACTTTAAGTAAAAATAATTTGGAGGGGTTCCCAAAAACATACCACAATAATGTGAGTTACAGTTGATAGAGTGCTGTCTCCTCCCATCAAGGTACGAAGTAGAACTCCACTTGTACAAAAAGTAAGTAGTGTCTTGGGTGAAACTCTGTCAAGCATAAAAAAAAAACAGTTTTTACATAATTTTTAGCGTTTCATAGTCTATAGTCAGCAATTGTTGAATAGCTCAAATAAATCTGTTTAGAACACATTGATTAAGTTTGCTTAAATGTTTGTTAACATGAAACGCGTAAGGCTATGGATACAATAAATTATTCTTCAACCTGAAAACTTTTGCCTGGTGGAAGTTTGCCTGTTTGAGTGCCTGCTTCAAAGGAGAATTCAACCCCTTCTGCGCTAAAATCCCTCCCCCCCTCCCCTGTGTTGCCCCCCTTGGGCATATACCCCTAACCTGTTACTGACCCCCTCCGTGCAGATCCTCTCCTGTTGAGTTCACGGCAGCCATGTTCGCCCGTGCGCTCTTCTTCCTGTATTCACCCGCATTTGGTGGCGCATGTGCAGTAGATCCTTACCGATAAATCCCTCTACTGCGCATGCGCCACCAAATGCGGGCTTCATGACTTTTGGGCGCATGGCTGCCGTGAACTCAACAGGAGAGGAACTGCACGGAGGGGTCAGTAACAAGTTGGGGGCATTTGCCCGGGGAGGAGGAGGGACAACACAGGGGAGGGATTTTAGCGCCGAAGGGGTTGAATTCTCCTTTAAAAATATTTTGGTTGTCCGCTCCCTATGCTGAGGGCTCAGGGCGGAGCACCTGGGCCACTTCCTAAAAGTGGTGAGTTATTATTCAACTAATTTGAAGACCCCCTACTTCATTTATCCTACACATTAGAACACATACCAAACACATTTCTTGCACATTTATACATTTTGCTTCAATGTTCACTGAAGTTGGAGTTCTGTTAACCCTTCCAGTGACAAGCAGCATGTTACACATACACCGCTAGTGGCCATCAGAATAGACAGTAAGATAGATAAATGGTTGTTTTGGAGTAAAGCTGCAGTGATTTATGTTTGCTTTCAAGCTATCTTAAAATGTTAGACTGTAAATGTGGTTATTTTACCGGCTTTCAAGTCGAATCTGGTAACCAACAGATTGGCCAATTTTCTCCCCTCTCTCTGCTGCGACCCTTTCTGCAACAGATATTGCTGCCAGTCGCCTTGGCTGGGTGCAAAATATGCGACATGGTAATCCATTTTTGTGGCAATTATCAAGAATAAACTGAGGTATCTGTAAATAAAAAACAAATCAATAAATAAATAAATAAATAAAGGAGGAAGAGAGCTAAAGGGGGTCAAATAAATCATTTTATAAATATTTTTTTTCCTTTGCTACTCAAATTGTTTATAAATTTACAGTAAATGAAGTAAACATGCATGAAATATCATCACTGATCATAGTATAATTAAAAAGTAAACAGTTGGTCAATATATAATAGGTCTTGAGTTACTGTAAATAGAAATTCATAATGCCACAAGCACAGTTCATGTTTGTTCAAGAGAATATGATACCAAATTCTGCAAAAAAAAAAACCTTTAATGATAATTATAAGCCCTTTACAGCAATTAATATTTTTCCTAAGGACCTAAACTAAACGGCAAAATCAGCTTTGTGACCCAAATATTGACTTAGTTTTAAGAACTATGTTCAATTTCAAAAACAGAGCCTGATTTAAGCCTTAACATTTCTGCAAGGATTTGGGTGTTTCTCTGCCAAAGAACAACTGACAAAAAATGGTTAGCAACCTGACTGAAGAAATACAGATCAAAACAGCAAATTTAAAGCCTCTACAGTAGTTTTAACATGCATTTTATGAAACCTAGATGTATTAAGTAACAAAACCAAGACATAGAAATGCAACAAACAAAAAAATACATTATTATTACAGTATTTTATTAAAACAAAACCTTTTTGGTGAGTGTTCAATGTGAAGCTTTTCTAAGCAAACATCTTAAATACTAATATTGATTTGTACTATAAAACAGAAGGTATGGATACTATCCCCTTCTCTTCTAGAGTGTTAAAAAGGGAAAGTTTGTTGAGAACTAAATGGTTTATGTGCAGTGACACAGCATGAATGCATAACACACACATATAATTTGGATAATCCAGGATTATTGAAGGTTTTATGTCTCTGCAATATCAAAAATCTGTTGCTCAATGCAGAGAGCAGTGTCACATGATGCAGTTCAGCCCTGTCGTTACCTTTTCCCTTAAGCAGGGCCATTATCCAGCAGCTCCATACCTTCTGCCTCTGAATGATGCACATATCTATACTAACTATAGAGTTTAGTATCATAATAGCCTTGGATATAATATTTGTCCAAGAAATCATCCAAGCCACTCTTAAAGTGTGAAAAAAAAAACTGTGTAAATAGATAGGCTGAGCAAAATAAAAAATGTTTCTAATATAGTTAGTCAAAAATGTAATGTATAAAGGAATGACTGAATGATTTGGCGCATGCGCGGTTGGAGTAAATTTCCGGTCAAGAACGACTGCGCATGTGCCGAAAGTCACGAAAGTTTTCGAAAATTGTTGTTCGGGACCGGAAATTTATTCCAACCGTGCATGCGCCGAAACTCAACTCAGATTCTGAAGAAGACCGAAAAAAGAAGATGGAGCCCGTGAACTCGCCTGGCCAGATCTGCACGGAGGGGTAAGTAAAAAATTAGGGGCATTTGCCAGAGGGGGGCAGTTAGGCTGTGGGGGAGGAAGGAGGTTGGTCTACGCAGGGTAGGGTTTTTTTCTAGTACGAGTTTGTTTCTCCTTTAAGGACTGGAGTCCAAAACTGCACTGCATACTCCAGATGAGGCCTTACCAGGGACCTATAAAGAGGCATTATTATGTTCTCATCCCTTGAGTTAATGTCCTTTTTTATGCAAGACAGAACTTTATTTGCTTTAGTAGCCACAGAATGACACTGCCCAGAATAAGACAACTTGTTATCTACAAAAAACAGTGCTCCTTCTCATTTAAGGAAACTCCCAACACACTGCCATTTAGTGTATAACTTGCATTTATATTATTTTTGCCAAGTGCATAACCTTGCATTTATCAACATTGAACCTCATTTTCCAGTTTGCTGCCCAGTTTTCCAGTTTAGACAAATCACTCTGCAAAGTGGCACAAAGTTCTGCACAATTTAGTATCATCTGCAAAAATAGCACTTTCAATGTCCACTTCCAGGTCATTAATAAACAAGCTGAAATCCAAGGGACCTAGTACAGAGCCCTGTGGGACTCCACTAATAACACTGGTCCAATTAGAAAGTGTTCCATATACCACCACTCTTTGTCTATCTTTTAGCCAGTTAACTATCCAAGTACAAATACTATGGGGCAAATTCACTAGCCTGCGAAAATTCGCCAGCGATAGCTTCACTCAAAGCGAAACACTTCGCAAGGCGTAGATTCGCCAGGACAATGTTAATTTACTAAAATCTGAAGTTGTGTCCAGGGCGCCGAACGCTGGCGAAGTTGCGCTAGCGTTACTGTGCCAAGCGAAGCTGCACTAGCGTTGCCTAATTTCCATACGGCGGGAAGTTAAAGTTCAATGGACGCATATGTTGTAGCAAATACATTACACTACACAAGCCCAGGAAACCTTAATAAAATAAAATAAAGTTGTTATATTGCCCTACACATGAGCCCAGTGTATAGTTTATGTGCCATATGTTAGGAAATGTAGGGGGGAGCCGGTTACCCCAAAAAAAAAATTACCCTCTTTATCAGCATATCACCCTGAAAAAGGAAAAGACGCTAGCGTCTTAGGAACTCCTGTCTACTCTATTGCACTTCGTCTGGTCTGAGATGGCAAGTCTGGCGCAAGACTTGCCATCTTATTGAATTTGCGTAGTTACATCCATTCGCCAGAGCGCAAATTCGCCAGGCGTTAGGGGGTGAAGCACCGCTAGAGTCTATCTCCTTAGCTAGCGAAATTACACCCCTTGATAAGGTGAAGCAGTCAGTGCACAGTGAGTTTATGCGCAGAGTTGCCCTTGGTTGTTTATATAGTATTTGCACCATGCTAATTAATTTGGGCCCCAGTCCCAACACTGATAGAACCTGCCAAAGGTAGGGCCACTCAACGGTGTTGAAGGCCTTGGCAATGTCCAAGGCCGCTATGGCTCTATTTCCTTTGTTCTCGCGAGGGGCCAGCAGGTTGATGTACAGGCGCCTGGTGTTCAAAGTGGGTTTTTTTTCTTTCAGTACTGGGATAGAGGGAGGAGAAGTGTGCGCCTTAGCCATGTGCACAAGCAGGTGACCAGATTTCTCTTTGTGCTCATAGATATTTACTTTGGAAAAGGTGTACTTGTTCTGCGCCTTTTGTTTGAGGTGCTGCACATATATTTCTTGAGCCTCTTTCAATTGTCTAAGGGCTTCTGGCATGGGGTTGGTAGCAGCCTGTGTGTCTAGCTTGGTTACCTGCTCTTCTAGCGCATTTTGCGCATATTTATCTCAGCTGCTATAGAGTCAAGTAGAAAGGTTTTTAAGGAGTCACAGAAGGGGGGGATACAGTTAGCACTTTGATTGAGTGATATAAAATCTTTAATATTGTTTTCAACAGCCTCCTGGTTATCAATATTTTTAGCCAGATTGGGTTAATGGAGGGCCGGGGCGTGCCCCATTGTAGGGGAGGTTCAGTTGCAGGCGCAGGATGAGCACCTCAAACAAAAGGCGCAGAACAAGTACACCTTTTCCAAAGTAAAATCTATGGTCTGATATCCCTGGGCAGGTATGAGGCTGAGCTTAAGTAGGGTATCATGGTCACATTGATGAACGCCATGTACTGTATCTCCTTGACAGTGCCAAATGGGAAGTGGTAAAGCAGGAGGATTGGTGTGTGTATGGATTAGCTGCTCTCCATGGATCTTTGAGAGCCAGGGAGGGCATAAGCCTAGCCAGTTGTGTGGTTTTTGGGGGAGGTTTGGTCGGATGCTTATTCAGTCTATCCAGGAACTCCTGTCTACTCTATTGCACTATATATATATATATATATATATATATATATATATATATATATATATATATATATATATATATATATATATATATATATATATATATATACACACACACACTATATTGCACTTTTATATTCCTATAAAAATAGAGACTCCGGAGGAGTGCATGGAGTATGGGGCATGGTAAGCCCACCCAACCCACGGTCTCCTTAGTGCCATAAGTTTGGATCCTGTGAGGTGGGTTTCCTGCAGAAACGCAATGGATGTGGAATAGTCAAACTTGTCAGATATAATGACATTTCCCTGCAAAGCATTGAGTGTCATAGATTACTTTTCCTACCATTGTGGTAAACCATTGAGCTTTAACATGCATTTTAACCAGAAAACTAAACTGTAACTTCACCCTTAACATCACCCATCCCCTCTTTCCACCATTAACCCAACTGTGGGCAGAATTAGTCCCTTAAAGGGGACCCGTCACCCAAAAAAGAAATATTCCCAATCCTATTTTATCACATTAGTAAAGCAAAATTTACTTTACAATATTACTCTGTATACATTATTTAAACTTTGTGTCCTTTAGTCTAGGATGTCCTAATTATAGCAAGTAGGTAGGAGCCATTTTGTGGACACTTATTAAAGGAACAGTTCAGTGTGAAAATAAAAACTGTAAATAGATAGGCTGTGCAAAATAATAAATGTTTCTAATATAGTTAGCCAAAAAAATTAAATAATTAAGAGAATGGGTGGAATGTTGGGAGAGGAGTTCTAAGAAATGTTGAATGGAAAGTGAAAGGCAATATTTGATTGACAGTTGATAGAATTTGGATTTCATGTTTAATTTGAAAATAACTTTTATTATACAGTTTTTTTATGTCTGGGTGGCAGGTCCACTTTAACAAAGCATAGAATGAATCTCATTGGGAGCGGGTCATGCCCCTCAAGTAAGCCTGTGGTGTTGTGCCCTCTTTGTTGTACACCAGAGGGGACAAGTCTATGTTGCATAGTGTCAGAGCTGCCATATACCCCAATTGCTTTGTGTGAAATTAAGAATCATCTGCCATCTTACATATCAGTGGTCTGGCCAGAGTCAACGCCTTGAGTGCCCATTTGCTATCCACTGCACGTCCAGGGGAATTGCCCGATCCCAGGGGGCGGCCGTTATTTTTTAAAATGGCAATTTTCTATTTATGATTACCCAATGGCACATACTACTAGAAAAGTATATTATTATGAAAATGGTTTATTTACATGAAGCAGGATTTTACATATGAGCTGTTTTATGCAATATCTTTTTATAGAGACCTACATTATTTGGGGGGTATAGTTTTCCTTTAAAGGCCGTCCAGCCCTGTGTTCATTGGATAATGCATGGAGGTTGACCCCTATGTGTGATATGCGGGGCCCAGGAGAAAGGCATACTCGCGGCTATAGACCTTGTCCAGCCGGTATTCCCCTTGCGTCCAGTCATATGTGAAGAAGTGTGAGCTTCCGTCTGCTTGCACTCATAGGCGAGTATGGTACAACTTCGCATAGACCAGTCACACTGCTTCTTGCCACTCTGGAATTCAGCCCTTTGCACCTCCATGGAGTAATCCATGTAGATAGAGATGTTAACAGCTTGATATCTCAGCAGTCCTCTTGTTCTGGCTAGCGACAGGATCCTGTCACAGGCATTCAGCAGCATGGCGATCATCAGTCTTTGGAGCTCCAGGTGGGGATTGCCTTGTGGGGACCCTATGAGCTCTCTCTAAGATTAGTGTGCTAGAGAGTTATTCTGCTCCAAGAGTGTCCATTAGCCATGTTTCCAGGATGGATTCAGGAGCATTACCCTCTGATAGCTCAGGGAAACCCACGAACTTCAGGTTGTTGCGGCGCAGTAAGTTTTTCAAGTCATCCGGCTTGTGTTGGCACTCGTGATCAGTTTGTGAACTACCCGGTACTGCTCTGCCAGGTCGCGGCAATTATCTTCCAGGCTGCTCACTCGGTTTCCACATCAGTTGTTCACTCCCTGAGTTTTTGCAGGTCACCCTTGATTATAGAGAGGTCGATTTTGACTTCCTCAGTTTTAGAATGTATCAGCAATATGCAGGAAGTATTAGCTGAGCGTATCTCTGCCATCACATTGTGTAGCATGGGCTCTGCTGGTGATGGAAGTGCTTCTCGCTCGTGTGATGTAGGAGGCTAGGTGTCCGCTGTGCCTGCTGTTGAGATGTGGTTGCTCGCGGCTTGTTCAGAGGAGCCACCATTTTGGGAGGCTTCCCGGGGCAAACTTCTGTAGCCGGGCCGCGGGCTTTGGGTGTTCATTTGTGTGCTCTGCTGTGCCACATTAGTTGTCTCTAGGGTAGCGGTCGCCAAGCAAGTTCTTCTGGCTCTGTTTTTGGTGTATTTTGCAGATGGATCAGGATATTTATTGGTTTTTATGGTGGAGCTCCTGCTAATGCGTGGGTTCAGGTGGTCAGACCACACACCAGCTTTGCAATTTTTATTTGATTTATATGGCTTACTGCACTGGTTACACTAGACAACCAAAGTTAATGACTCCATATGGTGTAGTCAAGGCATCTCAAACTAACAATCTTTATATTGGTAACCTCACAATGCACATTGCAACTCACCTGAGTTGTCTTCCCTGATCCGGTTTCTCCAACAATCAAAACTACTTTATTGTCATTAATAATTCTAATGATGTCCTCTTGTTTTTCAAAGACTGGTAAAGATTGCCTGAAGAAATCATATTCTGACACTCCTCTCTGAACTGGTACTTGAGGAATACCATTGTTTAAACGTCCACTGGTCTTGCCTATTTCACGATTCTCTGCAGATAATAAATATATCACTATTAATTTGTACAGTAAACATCTATGTATGTAATATGTAGGGATGCACCAAATCCCATATTTGGGATTCGGCCAGAATCCCCAAATGCTTCATGAAAGATCTGACCGAATACCAAACCAAACCCAAATTTGCATATGCAAATTACGATCAGGAAGGAGAAAAGTGGAAAAAAAATGTTTTACTTTCTTGTTTTGTGACAAAAAGTTATGTGATTTCCCTTCCTGCCCCTAATTTGCATATGCAAATTAGGACTCCGATTTGGTTTGGCAAGGCACGAGAATTCGCCCGCATCCAAAACCTGTTGAAAAAGGCCGAATCTCGAACCGAATCCTGGCTTCAGTGCATCCCTAATAATATGACACATGCCCCAAGTTACCATAGAGTAACTCTGGACTTGTTGCCTTCAGCATTTTAGCAAAATGTGCTTGGGCAAATGGTTAGTGATTTTTCTTAATGTGGAGTGCCTAAAAAATTGGCAAACCCAAGTATGTTAAGCTTTCCTTGTTCTAGTTAAAACTGCCTTGATGCTTTCTTCTATCTAAATAGAAGAGAAGGGGTTGGTGGTCAGTACCAAATTTAGAAAAAGTTACGTCCAATTCCTTAATGGTTGCTCTGTCCTGCAACTGCTTAGTGGAATCCAGAATTGAAGAAGGAAAATTATTATTAAGGGTATTGTACCCGAAACATGTCGTGCTACCACTACTATAAAAGTTTATTTGCAGTAATAACTGCAGGAGTTCCTTTTCGTTCACCAATTTTGGATTTTGCTTTCTTCTCTCTGATGAGAAAAAAAATATCTACAAACTACAAATAAAAGGGTTTCATGTGCCTCATTTTCCAGAAACCTGGTAAGATGTGCGTTTAGTTAAAAAAAAACAAAGGGGCAGAGAGTCAGCAGTAACAGAATGAGTCCGGCTCTCTTCAATAAACAGAGCTGAGAAAAATTTCAAAGCAAAGTATTACTGAAAAAAAGTTTATAACTTGGAAACCTTAAAAAATGTAAATACATTTACAATAAAATTATAGCTTTGCATACATGTAAAGAGCACAACAACTGTCCAGGTCATCAAAATAGTAGAACTTTACCCAATGTGGTTATCCTTAAAGAGTTTGTTCACCTTTAAATTAACTTTTAATATAATGTGGAAAGTGACATTCTAAGATAATTTTATACCGGTAACTGGTTTCACTTTTTTAAAATGATTAAGCATTTAGCAGATCCCCAGTCTGTAATATCAGCAGTTATATGGATGCTAGGAACCAATTTAATCTAGCAGCCAGGCACTCGATGGAATGAGTATTCCTTCAGTGTTGGAGTGCTCAGTTGTTATTGCAAAGCTTTACGGGTGCCGGGTGTAAAACAGTACATATTATGGCAACATTTTGAGCCACACTGGGCCCAGTGTATATGAGGCATGTAAATACCTTGTTTTAAGAAGGCTTTCACTGCATGGTTTGCATTGTAAATGGCTCTTCTGCTTTTTAGCCTTTAGCACCCTGGTTCCTTTGTTTTGCTATTCTAGTGGCGAGTCTAATTGAGCTGAATATTCAGACTTCAGGACACACACAATGACTCTCAGCCTACAAAATGTTCCAACTGGCACAATGATGATTCTTTTATTGTACACATGAGCAATGGAATGCTGATTCACTTAATGATGTTGTTCACCTTTGAGTTAACTTTTAATATGATGTAGAAAGTGATATTCTGAGACAATTTGCATTCGGTTTTCATTTTTATTATTTGTAGTTTTTGAGTTATTTAACTTTTTATTAAGCAGCTTTCCATTTTGCAGGTTCAGCAATCTGGTTTCTAGGGTCCCAAATACCTTAGCAACCAGGTATTGATTTGAATAGGAGACTGGAATATGAATAGGAGGCCTGAATAGCAAGATGAGTAATAAAAAGTAGCAATAATAATAAATGTGTAGCATTACAGAGCATTTGTTTTTTAGATGGGGTCAGTGACCCCCCGTTTGAAAGCTGGAAAGAGTCAGAAGAAAAAGGCAAATAGTTAAAGAACTATAAAAATAAATAATGAAGACCAATTGAAAAGTTAGAAGCTTAGAATTGGCCACTCTATAACATACTAAAAGTTTACTTGAAGGTGAACCAGCCCTTTAAGAAGTAATTTCCAAATATCTGCCTATCTATGCTGTTCAACCTGAACTTAGAAATATACAGAAATTTTACATAATGCCCAAGACTCACCAGCCTCAACTGCCAACACGTTTCCCCGCTCTGTTTTAGGAAGCAACTCTGTCCTTTCCTTGTTTGTGAGAGGAAATCTCTGGATTAGGTTACGCACTGCTTGCTTTGTATTTTGGGTCAGGTTGCAGGACATTAGTGCACTTGATGCTTCTGATCCATTCTTTTTCTTCAATGTCAGGCATCGATTTGGACCTTTCCTGAAAACAACATTAGAACAATAAGCATGGAATTGACTTTAGATTTTGGAAAATGTATTACCCATTCTGCATTTTGTAAAATGTACCCGTATTTCCACTTACAGGACTGCAGATGCTACAGAAGTACAACTCTCCGCATACTTTACCAACGCTACCAACAGAGATCTGCTATAAATTTTAACTTTGCAAAGGTGACAAAGGTTGCCTATTCCCGAATAAGACCACAGGATTGCAAAGCTGTCCTCCAACTTCAAAGCACATTTTGAGGACAGCCTCACTGCAGCACAGGTGAATCAGCAAGTGGATGGAATAAACAGTATTGTTGACCTATCCACCTATGACCTGTCCTGTTACTATTATCCAAAATATGAAAACCATATTTTGGATAATAGATTAGACTGCTGCCAGGTTGTTAAAGTCTACTGAAATGATATAAAGTTGCACATTTATTAAAGATCTGCCCCTTTATTTTATCTTTGTTTACTACATGAATTAATTGAATACACTGCTCAAATTTACAGCGTTTATTCATTAGCGCTGCACTGGTGCAACACATCACAAATATTAGTGAAATTTGACTTATTGTCACATTTTATTCTAGATCAGTATATATACATTTCTTTGCATTACTGAGCAAGGGGGTAAAGATTCAGACTTTCTTGACATGGAGACCTTGCATTCAGGGTTACCTTAAGAAAACGATGTGGTCCCCACTGAGACTGAGCCCCGCAGTGGACTTAGCCCTTTAGAAGAATCCTGTCTGTCTTCCCCTAAATGTGGATACACCACCACCCATTGAATGCTTTCGTGGGTTATAAGCAGACATACCCTTTGCTTTTAGACACAAGTCCCAGTGACTGCGCCAGGCGATGAATAAATGCTCTCTCAGTACTTGTCAAGGATGAAGGAAATTCCATTTCTAAAGCATGAAAAAAAATGAACACAGAAATGAGTCCTTTTGAAGCTTAAATTTAAGAGAATATATTCTTACAGAACTGTTGGCAGATATTGACAATTGGAGAAGAGCATGCAGCAAGTAATATCTAATGTAAAAGAAAAGCATGAAAAGTTGCAACAAAAAACATGACACAAAATAAAGATGCTTTCCATTAACTGACAGCAGCACATCTAATGTGTATGCATTCAAAGAAACAAAAACACATTTCATTGTTTTGATAACTCACATTTTTTGCTCATGTACTGCAATAATTAAGCCTGTGGCACACAAACAGGACAATCAGAGTAAGAAAAGAAAAAAAATCTAATTGAATATAAGGCATCCGTAATCAGTCAGAGATTCAGCTTGACACAAGGTATGTTTCTGTGTATGTTCTTTTGTGCTTTATTGTGCCATGTGACTGTATCCATCCACATTTTTGTGAGTGAGAATTTTTGTGAGCATTTGGCTCAATTTCACCTTATTTAATATATATTATAGTTATATTAATAAAAATCCATATTAGCATTACATAAACATAGTTGGCAAAAAAGAAGAATCATCATACCTTTTTGATCACTATAACGAAACCTCTCCAGCGCAATGTTGACAGCTATTTTCACTTCTTCATCAACACGAATATCTTTAAGACCCTTGGCTCGACTTGAGTTTGCCGGACCTGGCTGTTTAACAGTACTGGTCCTCGGGGAAGCACTATTTGGACGCAACATTTTTCTGAGGCAAAAAAAAAAGTAACAGAGCCATATGTATAAATATGTATATGTATTAATTAAAAAAAAATATTACACAGAAAATTTGTACCCATGAGGAAATTCTATTTTAATAGTAGGTAGGTATCCTTTTATAATACACAAAAGCTATGAATATCTTGTAAATTATATCCTTATAAACGATGAGTTCTGATGTCATCAGTTATAAACGGTGAGTTCTGGTGTCATTTTTGTCACATGACTCACTGAAACTTGTGTATTATAATAAATAAAGTACCCCCAGTTGCAAAATATGAGGATATTAGAAGTTACCTCGGAGTTCCATGACCTGTATAAAAACACTCGGCCTTCGGCCTCGTGTTTTTATATAGTCATGAAACTCCTCGGTAACTTATAATATCCTTATATTTTACAAGAGGGGGTACTTTATTCACTATATATCCCAGTTGTATCGAAACTACAGCCTAAAGAATTCCTCTAGTGCATAGTCAAGCAAATTTGTCAATTTTCAGTCACATATGATTTGGATATGAGATAGGAAGGGGCCCATAAACAGCAGACTTTATCAACCAATGTATAGGTGTCAAAGTGGATTAGTAGGCATAATAATTAAGCAATTTTAAGCATAAGCCTTAAATATTAGCACTTATATTGAGCATTTTTGTGTACTGTACAGTATAAAGATTGAAATACAACTGAGCTTCATAAACATTGTCTGAACTTTTTTTTCCCTCTCCCAGGACCCTTCATAGCAATCCACTGGCTCTGGATTTACCAGCATGAGGATGTAAGTGTACCTACTGTTCATATGCAGACGGAAAAACCGCCCATCTGACACTAGACTTTATTGGGGGGAAAGTAATTAAAGTCGCAAAGAAAAAAACTATTTGCACCCACAGGAATAAAAATCGACATCTCGCAATGTAATATTATTCCTTAAACTGTTATTGCATAATTGCGCATTGAGAATTTTAATTGCACATTCTTAAGAAGTGCTTGAAGGTGTCGTAATCTTTTGGAGCAAACATAACGACTTTTTCAGTAATATGGATCTTAAAGGAACTGTTCAGTGTAAAAATAAAAACTGGGTAAATAGATAGGTTGTGCAAAATAAAAAATGTTTCTAATATAGTTAATTAGCCAAATATGTAATGTATAAATACTGGAGTGACTGGATGTGTAACATAACAGAACATAGCCCAACTTCTTGCTTTTCAACTCTCTTACCACTGACTGGTTACCAGGCAGTAACCAATCAGAGACTTGAAGGGGGGCCACATGGGTCATATCTGTTGCTTTTGAGCTGAATTCTGAGGGTCAATTGCAAACTCACTGAACAGAAACGTACCATGTGGCCCCCCTTCAAGTCGCTGACTGACTCAGAGTTAGAGAGCTACAAAGCAGGAAGTAGTGTTCTGGCTATTATGTTATACATCCAATCACTCCAGCCTTTATACATTACATTTTTGGCTAACTAACTATATTAGAAACATTTTCTATTTTGCACAGCCTATCTATAGTCTACTTAAAAAAAATAATTTAAGTATTACATACATAGGCTTGTTTTGCCTTCAACACGGATTAATTATACCTTTGCATAAAATAATAGTTACTGTTTTATTATTACAGAGAAAAAGTAAACCATTTTTAAACATTTTAATTATTTGGATAAAATGGAGTCTATGGGAGATGGCCTTTCTGTAATTTGGATCTTTCTGGATAACGGGTTTCCAAATACCCATATATTTCAACCCTGCTAGCCAATGTTGGCTGAGGCACAAGATGCTGTACATGGCATATTATTCATAGCCTACAACTAATCCTTAAAATGTAGAAGCTACTTTACAGAACAGCCAGGAAACTGACAGCAATACAGATTCTATTTAGTGGAGTAAAGAGGAACCGGTGTTGTACCCCTTCCTACAAGCCACAGCTGAAGACCCTGTAATGAAGAGGGGGGTCCCTGTTGTTCTGTTCCCTGCTTCTGATGTTATTCATCTTTTGTGGTAAATAATGTTTTTTTACAGGTCCCTCCAAGTTTGTGTGTGTTACAGAGAACATAATTATGTCACCCTCATATTCTTACAATACAATTCCCTTTCCTTATAATAAATGATGCCCCAGAAAAAATAATAATAGAAACTGCGTTTATTACCTTACAAATGTAACGCTATTAGTGCTGCTGCCCAATTTCTCCTCTCTACTCCGTGCTGAAGCTGAAATTAAACCTGGGTTGTCCTTTCATTTTCCAACCGGAAGTGGTCATTATTGTGAGTGACAACCAATTCTCTGTGAAACCAGCCCAAGTCCCGCCCCCTGTCTCTGTGCTTCCGGTCGTGCTCAAATCCTTGTGATTATTCGCTGCCTGCTCTCATCCGCGGACATGTGGGTAGATACTGAGAGTCTAAGGTACATTGTGTCCTTTTCGTCATGTAACACACGTTGTATTTCTTACCACACCTTCCATTCTGATTTCTACAAGCTCCTTACCATAACATCTGTCCCTTCCCTTCTAAAGTGCATCACAGCAGGAGCTCTCATACTGTCAATAAACTACAACTCCCTGCAACCTTGGGTCTAGCAACATATACTTCAGTTATAGCTAGTGGGCTTCACATTAATAAAGCAACAACAGTATGACTCAGGAGAACCGTATGAATCAACTAATAATTGCGTTTTAATCAAATAATTCATTTTTTTCAAGTATATTTTTCTCTGTTATAATATAACATATAATACACAAAGCCATGAATAGCTTGTAAATATTATCCTTATAAACGGTGAGTTCTGATGTCATTAGTTATAAATGGTGAGTTCTGATGTCATTTCTGTCACATGACTCACTGAAACTTGTGTATTATAATAAATAAAGTACCCCCAGTTGCAAAATATAAAGATATTAGACGTTACCTCGGAGTTACATGACCTGTATAAAAACATACCTCCCAACTGTCCCTCTTTCGGAGGGACAGTCCCTCTTTTGACAGCTCAACCCGCAGTCCCTCATTTGTACTGGAAAGTCGCTCTTTTCTATGCACTGAACAGCCAGAAAAAGAAACAAAGTTTCTCACTTAATTGGCTTACTAAGATACTTTGTAACAATTTTGAGACACAAAAACACAGTTTAGATAAGGAGAAATATTTTCAAACTTTCATAACCTGCCAAATTTTGTAAAACAAACATGGTAATTAGGGGGTGTGGCCACAGAAAGGTTGTGTGGTCAAAAAAATTGCTGCGCTACGTGCGGGAAAAAAATTTTTGTCCCTCTTTTTACTTCCAAAATGTTGGGAGGTATGATAAAAACACCCTGCCTTCAGCCTCGTGTTTTTATATGGTCATAAAACTCCTCGGTAACTTATAATATTTTACAAGAGGGGGTACTTTATTCAATATATATATATATATATTGTACTTGATCCTAACTAAGCTATATAAATCAATATTGGTGGTGGCAGAACCACCATATTTAATGTTTAAATTACTTTTAGCAGATCTAAATTATGGAAACATCCCTTAACTGTAAAATCCCAGGTCCTGAGTATTCTGGATAACAGGTTCCATACATGTATACTATCTGACAATATCCAGGGCATACAATTTCTTCTTTATTAAATATAAATCATAACTAAAAAAAAAAGACGCAAAAAATAATACTTATCTGCATTGTTTATATCTGCATTATTTATGCCTCTATTGTGGATTTTTACATAATCATTATTTTTTTTATATTTAATAAAAATGATATTGTAGTGTATAGTGATTGGAACATATATTTCTTTCAGTGCCAGGCTAAATCAAGGAGGCATCCAAGGCAGGGAGTGATTGTCGATTGATTGCTGTGCACCTCAAAAAACTGTAGCTTGCTGAGGGGGGGAACAAATAACAGGAAAATAACATAGTGTAGTACTTTTTGATTTTGTTAGTTACACTCTTCGTGTTTTCTTTATATTTTTAATTTTTGTATATCAACTTGAGAGTGTTCCCAATAAGTGAGAGTTATATTAAATAAACGTAATGAATAAAAGTGAAAGATAAAAAATATAAATCAAAAATAAAATATGAAAATGCAAAAATGAAAAAGTAAAAAAAAATAAATGTGATATAATAGAACCCACACTTTGGATCGTAACAATTTTTACAGTGCTACAGATGGCTTTTGGTTATAGTGAAGTAGAAATCAAACTTTTAAAACCACTGTACTCCCAGTGGTATATTGTACTCATGAGACATGAGTATGCAATTCACTCCGCTCTTAATCTTCTTTTGTCCTTACTTGGGCGAAAAATAAAGTGACATGTGCAGAAGCGTTTTTTAAATCTTTAATAAATATTTAAAAATACACTCACAAACATTTTTGATAAAATCTCATGTAGAGTTAGTAAAATCTCAGTGTGTTTCTCCAGGTTTCTCAGTGTCCTTTACAGTTCATTGCACATATCCAAACAAGCTTCCACAATCCTCAGAACATAGTTATAAACGCTGACGCGTTTCGCCGTACTGGCTTCTTCCTAGACTGACTGTGGCAACTGGAGGGACACCTCCTGATATGGAGGAACATGTTTTTTTTATCCATTAGCACACATCAAGCTTTGCCCCAAACCAGTTGTCACAAAAAAACAACTGGCTTGCAATTTTTGATGGAAGCAGTTGTAATGATAAATAGGGCGATGACTCGTCACACCAAGTGGTTAGTATAAAAAGGTTTATTATACAGATTATTATACTTTACACCTAATCCATCTTTTGGTTCTAGATTCAGCCCAATTCCAGCATTCTTTGCAGGATTCGGATATGGACAAATCTTTAGGATTTGGTGAGAATTAACAATTAAAATAATTTAAAAGAGAACTAAAGACGTAGGGCAGAAATGTTTTACATTATGTTTTGAACTTTTATACCAGCAGTAAAGATATGTCTCCAAAGATGCCCCAGTAGCTCCCCATCTTCTTTTCTGCTGATTCACTGCACATGCTCTGTGCTGCTGTTAGTTAATGAGCTTAGGGGCTGATACACAATATACTGAATATATAAAAGTCACAAAATAAGACTGTTTAGTAAATAATTAGCATCAGAATTAATCTAATAATCAGTCGCGTAGTATCATCTTATATTACAGGCATCAATTTCTGCTTAATGATTTGCACCTACCCCTAAGCTTAGCTTCTCAACAGCTGCACAAAGAGCACTTAGCATGTGAGTGTCGGAGACACTACTAATAAAATCCAAGATGGGAAACTCCTGTGACAGCTTTGAAGACCTGGATCATTACCACTATGGATATGCTGAACCTTTTGGCTGGTTCAATAAGTATTTAAACTATGGCATTTCTAGCTGTATTAATTTTTAAGGTGTAGTTCTCCTTTAAGGGTCCTTACACACTGTGTACTCTTGCAATATAATCCATAATTAATTTCTTACGCTTCTAGGGAATGCAGGAACAAATGTAGCACATGCATCCTGACACAGGTGGACTGCAACAAACATGCACCTTGCTTTATTACATTTGACTTTGCTTTTTCTAGTTTCAGAAGGCCCACATGTAAGGCAGGGGCGTTTCATGGATCTTAGCAGTCCTTAAGGTGGCCTTTCAGGGCCACATCGCTAGTGCAGTGAGTGCTTTTTAAAAATCGGAATTTCGTCTCTTGAAGTTACCAGGATTGCCATTTTTCTGCCCTTGGTAAATTGTGGGTTGCTACCGCTTGAGGCAAGTTTCTCAACTCGCCTCATGACAGCAGTGCCCCTGATGTCATGATAACACCTGGTCCCAAGCATTCTGGATAATAGATTCCATTACTGTATTTTTCAAGCACGCAGATTTGGAACCAATTTTGAATTCATTATTTTATGCTAACCTTCAGAACTTTCTCCAAACTGTGTTAAACAAAACAGGCCACAAAATAAATAACATCAGACAGCCATAATCCGCAAACATTACAGATGAAACATAAAGGCTCGATTAAATGCTGAGCGTGACTCAACTTGTGATTAGCTCTGCGTGTTTTAAATGTTAAATCTCACAAACAAACAAACCCAAGGCTGTTTCTCTGTACCACTGACCACATTACTTTGGTGCTTTTGTGTGATTTTTGTGTTTGGGGAGGATAATTAAACACACAGGTTCCTTGATAATAGCTTTGGGGGCAATTCCATATATAATACCCAGAACACAAGATAAATACAGTGCAAATTACATACATCCCAAAGCACATAGCAGGAAACATACAATGTCAATTTCACTGATAATTCCATAACAGTATAAATACGTCAGTTTTGTTGAATAAGTTGAATTACAGGTGTATCTGTATACCTGGTAACCCATTTTTTCAGAAATTTCCCATAGACTCCATTATAAGCTAATTTTAAAAAATGATTTCCCTTGTTTTCTGTAATAATAAACCAGTACCTTGTACTTGATCCTAACTAAGATATAATTAATCCTTAATGAAGGCAAAACAATCCTGTTGGGTTTATTTGATGTTTAAATGATATATTAGTCAATTTAAAGTATGGAGATCCAAATAACTGAAATACCTCTTATGCAAAAAAACCCAGGTCCCAAGCATTTTGGATAATAGCTCCCATACCTGTAGTTGACTAACCCCAAAATCTCCAACCTGTTTATTTTAGTAAATTAATTGATGTTGGATGGGGTGGCTTAGCCTTCACTAAAATCAGCCCATAACCTTACTGATGTTAAGAATAGCGTTTATGCACAGGCTGCATTTATTTTCTATACTCTGTACCATTCCTCTAAGCCAGTTATCCCCAACCAGTAGCTCGTGAGCAACATGTTGCTCTCCAACCCCTTGGATGTTGCTCCCAGTGGCCTCAAAGCAGGTGTTTATTTTTGAATTCCAGGCAAGTTTTGGTTGTATAAAAACTATGGACACTGCCAAACAGAGCCTCAATGTAGGTTGACAGTCAACATAGGGGCTACCAAATGGCCAATAACAGCACTTATTTGGCACCCCAATAACATTTTTCATGCTGGTGTCGCTCCCCAACTCCTTTTAATTCTGCATGTTGCTCACGGGTTCAAAAGGTTGGGGATCGCTGTAAGCAAACAGACCTATGTTCCTTCTAGCATGGAACTATGTGCCTAACCCACTGATGCCTGTTGAATTCCAGAGGTGTTAAGGCTTTTAAGCTTTAACAGGATGAAATAACCTTGGAAGACACTTTTCTGTGTTTGCAGAATCACATTCACATATTAAAAGCTGCATTGGGCTAAAGCTGGCCATACAGATATTAGCCTCAAATCGTATGAACATTCGTATGGCTCAACTAACCATTCAGATTAAATACAGTTTGTAAAATAACAAATCAGATGATTTTCTGGTGAAGACAGCAATCGTACAAAAGTTATGTCCAACTAATAGTAGTGACAGTCACCCATTGATATCGTCAGATAGGCAATACATGCAGAAATATTTTCATTAGCTGACAGAAATCTTCTAACCTGTCCGACTGACTAAACGACCGATCGCCATGGTACAAAAATGCATTGGGACAATCCATAGACGTTACGAAAATCTTACAAAAAATGTTTCTAAAACTTATATTCAGTTGCAGTAACTTTGTATTTTTTATTTGTTAACGTTTCTTTTTTTAAGCAGTTCTGGGGGGGGGTCACCGACTATGTATTCTAAATTTATATATTTCTTATCTTTGTCCCTGCTGAGCAGAATCCCCGAGTTTTATTAAAGGCAGCTGTTAGAATTGATACAATAGTTGCTAATACTCCAGAGTTGCTGCTGAGAAATGTATCAACTAAATGTTGCAAAAGTGTAACAGTTCAGAGCCAGTACCTGAACGACTGAGCTGTCAGACAGAGACAGGAACATTACATTTTAATGGTAAAAAATGGAAAGCGATTGAAAAAACTGTTTATTTCTGGTGAACAATCTGAAAACAACCGAACTGAAAAAAAAGTGTTTGGAAGGTGAACAACACATTTAAATGGATTGGTCTTATAGAATTGATCTATAGAGCATATTTTGCATTAAAAAAAAACAAACAAAAAATAGCCACAAGGTGGCATCATTATAATTTATATTACTGAAAAAAACAGCAAGTTGAATTTTAAAGAACACTTAATGGCTCATTTACTAATGTGGACAAAGTACAGTACTTTTAAAAACAGTTCAAGTTATTTTCCTCAGAATTCCAGTGGGATCCACAGACCAGAACAAAAGATTGCACCAGAAAATGCAGGCACAAACTTTTGCACCAGCTAATAAATGTAGGTACAACTTGTACTCACCACATAAAGGGCAGCAAATGTACAAGATTCCGTTGTCTGCTTATATGCTCTTCAGCTGAGTGTGGTTTTAATATTACAAAATTATGTGTGCGTGGGCACATATTCAAAGGGAGCGATGTACTTAATATGCATTTAGGACAAGTGGTAGCTTCAGGGTTACTTTGCACCTACTTACCTATTCCCTCTGCTGCAAAATATAAGGAAATTAGAAGTTACCTTGGAGTTCCCTGACCTGTATAAAAATAGGCCTTCCGCCTCATGTTTTCATATGGTCATGGAATGCCATTGTAACTTATAACATCCTTATGTTTTACAAGAGGGGGTACTTTATTCACTATATAAAGTACTGCTGTCCTGCACTGGTAAAAGTTCTGTATTTGCTTCCGAAAGACTAATATAGGTTATATAAATAAACTGCACATAACAGATAAAACTCCATTGTATTGAACAGGGCTTAGGTGCTATGTATCCTGTGCCTTTTCTCATTTTTTCCAGCTTGAATTGCTAATACTGTTTAGCTGTGGTTAGATCATCCACTCAGCAATATTTTCTTTTACATTTTATTAGATGTAACAACTTAACATAATAAAACACTTATCTTTCTGTCTTGCTGAGCATTTTCTCATATAGGGGGATAAGGAAAAATGTTAAAGCAAAACTCCAAAACAGTAAATAGTATATTAGTGTTAAAATAAGGTAAACACAACATAATGAAAACCCGATCTCAGAAGACATGTGAGGTCACACTACACTCTTCTGCTTATATCCACCCCTTTGGCTAATGGCCTAGCCTTCTGCTGCATACCTTTTGCCAGATCTTATATTGCAAGGTCCCAAGAGCTCCCACAAAGGCAGACAAGGATTCCAAACATAAAAAGCAGGAGGAGGCTGGAGCAGAGCAAGTATAGAGAGACTTCAAAGAAAGCTACAGGAATAGGGCAGAGAGGGTCAATATCATCTGAGCTGAAACAGGACAATCCTTAGGGGGAAATTTACTAAGATGCAAAAATTTTCACACCAATTGCTACACTTCACCAGGCAAAAATTCGCTCAGACAACGCTAATTTACTAAAATGCAAAGTTGCGTCCAGGGCGCAGAGCGCTGGCAAATTTTCGCTAGCGTTACTTTGGCAATCAAAGTGAAGTTGCGCTAGCATTCAATTATGCCTAGCGCAACTTCGTTAGAGGTCTTCGCTCAGTCTAATTTGCATATTGTGGGAAATTTAAAGTTGAATGGCCGTATATGTTGCAGCAAATACATTACATTACACAAGTCCATGGAACCTTAATGAAGAAAATAGAGTTGTTATAATGCCCTACACATGAGCCCACTGTATAGTTAATGTTCCATATGTTAGAAAATGTATGGGGGAACCCTGTTTGCAGGCTATCGCTATGAAAAAAAGGAAAAGACGCCAGCATTTTTTGGACTTAGAAACTTTTGCCACTAAAAATATGATGTAAGTAACAGAAGATTGAGGAAGATCTATGCACGCCAATGCACTTCGTCTGGTCTGAGCTGGTGAAGGCAAGTCTGGCGAAAGAGGTCCACATCTTAGTGAATTTGCATAGTAACGTCCATTCGCCAGAGCCAAAATTCGCCTGGCGATAGAGTGCAAATAAACGCTATAATCTGTCTCTTTCGCTAGCAAAGTTACACCTACGCCCGTTAGTAAATTGGTGAAGGGCCTAAAAACCTTAACTCTGGCGAATCGTCTTCATCGTTAGTCACTTCGCCCTTTAGTAAATTTACCCCTTAGTCTCACTACCAAGAGGTTTAGAACCAGACTCGGTTGGACAAAAGCAGTGCCAACATGGGAGTTACAAAAGCTTGAATTATTTCAATGATTTCATGTTTCCATAACTTTGTTTTGATCTTAATGGGCCCTGATAGCCAAATGGTCAGCCACTGTAAAACTGCCACTAGACCATTTGGGGGTGAATCCAGAACCAAGCTGGTCCTGGAGAACAAGCCAAAATCCAATATGGCATCCTTAGGGTTAAATTATCTCAAAGACAGAATTCATCAAAAGGTTAGGGTTGGCAGCTAAAGTGGTGAGAAACAGGCTAAAAGGCAGGAACAAAGATAACAATAATACACACGGGAATTAAGGAAACTAAAACTCTCATTAAACTCGGGTCTTGGTATCTTTTTATTTTATTTTTTTTAAAACACTTTATTTTCAATGTTTAGAACAACTGATATCATCAAGTATCTGTGACAATAGGTTTCAGTTATTAAGTGACAGGTAATAAAAATCACATGGTACAATCAGAAGGATATTGCGCACAGTACTACTATAGCATTGTCAAGTGCTGTATGCAAACTTATACAACCTAAAGAAAAATAGAAGAAAGAAAAGAAGAAAAAGAAAAAAAAAGGGCAAAGAAAAGTATATATGCAGGCTTAGGGTGATATTCAAGTAACATATCTAAGAAGGGGGTCAGGTGTTAACTGTTGTGTCAAATATAGTGTGAGTCAACTTTCAGGGAAGCAGGAGACCCAGGAGCTCCATGTCTCAATATATTTGGGCATTGAGGTATTACTAAGTGCCGAGAGGTACTCCATATGCTTTATTTCCACAATCTTATTCTGTAATTCCCCCATCGTGGGCTTGGTGGGTTGTTTCCATTTCTGGCATAGCAATCTCCTGGCTGAAGACAAGAATCTTTTTATTTTTAATATAGTGCCAAGCTACAGCACAGTGACATTAAGTACTAATGTGTCTACTCTTTCCCCTTCCCATCTTTCTTTCTATTCTGTCTCCTACCCCAACTGTCTATTTTCAAATTTTATTGTGTTATACAGATATCAAGAAACCTTGTTAAAAGTGATTGATTTGATTAACAAACTCATGGAATAATGATATTTGTATACCCATTTTGTCATAACGAGCATACAATACTATGTACAGTTTCTCTGCTTTAAATTATGCTATTTACCTTTGAAAATACAATAAAAAAGTTTAAACAAAAAAAAAAAAGTACTAATGTGTCATTACATCAGTGCTGGAGACCTGGACAAAAAATTTGCAGCACAGACTGGTGTTGTAGAGAGATTCAGTGCATCCCTAATTGCTATAATGGGCCTATACAATAAATATATGATCCAATCTAAGATATAATCAATCCTTATTGGAAGCAAAAGCAGCCTATTGGGTTTATTTCATGTTTACATGATTTTCTAGTAGGCTTAAGGTATGAAGATCCAAATTACGGAAAGATCCATTATCCGGAAAACCCCAGGTCCCATACCTGTATATACAGTATCAGAATACCTGGTGACCCAGTAAATTATCAGAGAAATGATCTTATATCACACGGTGAAGACTTGCAGGCAATAATCCTTTTTACCAGAAGCAAAGACTATAAGATCCAAAATAAAGGTCACATTTGTTCCCAATTTAAAAACAAGGGATACAGAGTACGTTGAAAGATGGTTTCCAACAGGTGAAGTGAAATATTCAAGTAATTAGTTTGTCATTTTAACTGATGTATAAAAATTCCGGGTCCTTTTTAACTACTGTGGCTGGAGTCAAACAGAGCCTTCATAAGAATAAGTAACATTAAAGAAGGCTTAGTTTCCCCAAAAAGAGATCAACAGCCATATCTAAGTATAAAGTTACAGTATAGTCTCTCCAATGAAAAGCCATCTATGTGTAGCCTCCCCAACAAAAAATTTACCCTCCTCCGACCCCTACCAATAGATATTTAATTGTGTATCCAGTGGCATTTCACTATTCTGAAAATCGGGGGGCAGATTTACTAAGCTCGAGTGAATAATTCGAATGAAAAAATATTAGAATTTCGAAGTAATTTTTTGGGTACTTCGACCATCGAATTGGTCAAATTCTATCGAATGAAATGATTTGAACGATTCGAACTAAAAAATCGTTCGACCATTCGATAATCAAAGTACTGTCTCTTAAAAAAAAAAAACGACTTCATACTTGCCAACTTAAACCTACCGAAGTCCAATTTTAGCCTGTGGGGACCTTCCCCAGCACTTTTCAAGGTTTTTTTTTTGTCGAATCCTTCCATCGATCGCTTAAAATCATTCGATTAGCTTTTGCGCTAAGATCCTTTGAATTCGATATTCGAATTCGAAGGATTTTACTTCGAGGGTCGAATTCGAGGGTTGTATAACCCTCAAAATTCGACCCTTGATAAATCTGCCCCTAAGTGTTGGCTCAGCTAAGTAAGTAAGCCAGCTAAAACTACTATTTATTCCAACAGAAGTGAATTTGCCTTAGCATCAAAGCATAAACCTTATTAATTTTGTAAAATTTTACAGTATAGTTCCTATCAGTTTTCGCGGCTTTCATTACCATAGCACTCGTATTAAAATCACTCACCCATCAAATAGGATACATGGTCCTGATTTCCACAAGGTGATGCTCACATCTTATATCCCTCATTAATATGTTTAATAAAACTTTGTAGTGCTCTGTGCTTTTGATTTGACTTAAATTGTAGCCAGAAGGCCAACAGAATGCAAAATAATATTTATATTTATATGAGCAAAACATGCGATGAACAGTACCAATGGCATACATTATAAGAGAGTGTGTCTAACAGCAGTCTTAGTGGCAGATTCCCTAAATGGCAAAGTGACTAACGCTAGCGAAAATTTGCCAGCGTGATGTCATTTTGTAACTACACCGATTCCCTAACGGGCGCAGACATCACTTCGGTAGCGAAGGAGATAGACGCGAATTTTCGCTCTGGTGAACAGATGTAACTCTGCAAATTCAGTAAGATGCAGATTTTAGTGAACGTTACCTCTTGCGCCAGACTTGCCTTCGCCACCTCAGACCAGGCGAAGTGCAATGGAGTGGATAGGACTTCCTAATTTTTTTGTTGAAAAAAATTCTAAGTCCCAAAAAAACGCTGGTGTCTTTTCATTTTTTTTGAGTGATAGCCTGCAAAAGACCATAAATTTTTTTTTGGGTAGCCCCTACATTTCCTAACATATGGCACATATACTATACACTGGGCTCATGTGTAGGGCATTATAACAACTCTATTTTCTTTTATTAAGGTTCCCTGGGCTTGTGTAGTGTAATGTATTTGCTGCAACATATATGTCCATTCAACTTTCATTTCCCGCCTTATGTAAATTAGCCAACGCTAGCGTAACTTTGCTTTGCTTGCCGAAGTAATGCTAGCCAAAATTCGCCAGCGTTCTGCGCCCTGGACGCATTTTAGTGGACGCATTTTAGGGAATTAGCGTTGTCCTGACCAATTTAGTGTTGCAAAGTGGGCAAAGCAGTTGCTAGCGAGTTTGCCCCACTTAGGGAATTTGCCCCTTAACACTAGACAAAGACAGACTCTGACACAAAGATTTCAAAATAAATTGTAAACCTAGTTGCTACTGAATCCATTATCTGGCCGTCCCTTTCTATCCTTTGCATTGCGTCTCTTGACTAGTTGGATCATTGACATCAAGACACCCATTGGCACACCCTGTCCTAAAATTATACTGCTTGGAGATCAGCACCCCTAAGAAATAAGCCAGAAGAAGAAAATGAGGTTGAGTATTGTGTCATGGGTGATATCTACTTAGCATCAGTAGCATATTCAGGTCCGGTGCTGTGATGTCAGGGTGGGCCACGCATGCACATGATGTCACAACCAGACGCTAGTAGACTCCCTACCCCCCACTTCTGCTGCTGGATTTAATAGGAAAGCTTCAGGCATCAGGGGAAGTAATTTTTTTAAAGGAATTTTTTTTATCATACAGGCATCTGAGGACTGCCCTCTTAAAGCTGCCACCCTAGATACCGGTCCTTGAGCGTCTGTATGAAAAATACACCCCTACTTGGCATGTGGGGTGATCCCATAAAGCCTTGAAGATAGCAGCGTAGGGAAAAACAAGTGACAGACAGATACTACTTTTTGTAACAATTACATTAAAAAATATTATTTTCAATCTCTGAAAACAATAATGTATATTGGACGTTTGGTTAAAAGGACATTTTATCTAACTAGACAGTATGAAGGAGGGGTACCTACTTACAGAGTTCTAAAAACAGGTGGTACACAGTGATTTATTTATGGCAGCCAGGTGTATTCAGGGGAGAATGTCTTGAATTTTGCTGTCAGTCTATGTAGTACTGACAATTTGAGTGATGAATATGTATGTGTCATTTGCAGGATATTAATAACATTAGTGTACTTTAGATTGACACCTGGGGATGAACATTACTTCATCTAAGTGAAACCTCATCCTGACATGCTGGACCATTTAAATACTACCAATTTTCACCACCATTGTACACAGAGTCAGTAAAATCATCTATTGCAGTATGTTTTAGTTCAGGTAGCTAAATCCTGAAGTGCAATATTAGTTTCATTATTATTTACATGTATTTATAAACTGCCAACCTGTTCCACAGTGCTGGACAGTTACACATTACACACAATCAATGACTGATACAGGTAATATAGAGGGCCCTGCTCATTATAGCTTGCACTCTATAATACACTTTCTCCTTTAGGGAATATTAAAAGTGAAAGGAAATATGGAAAGGCACTACAATTTGGGTTTGCCAATCATTTGTATTTTGTTTCAATATTATCTCAGCTGATGTTACTTTTCCCAAGGCACTGTAGGAGGTTGAAAAGGTGAATTTTGATTTTTTTGGAGCAAAAGGGAAAATGTCTGGGCTGTGAAATAACTACCTAAGCACAAGCTTGTTTTTATTGCCAGTATTTCAAAGCATTACAGGGTGCTTACTCTTGTGCAGAATGTGAGCCACTCAGACAGATGTTCTCACACAACAAATAAGTACCATGATTACTCTGGCCATCTTCTTCATTCCTTTGTCTTGGTCTCCCTAATAGCACACAACATAATACAGCAGCCATAGCATGAGTAATTGCTCCCTTTCTAAGAGTCTACAGGAAAAAATGAAAAGCTATACAAAGGCAAGAAAATGTCTGCACTACTGTAGAAAATCTTTTCTTTCCAGAGATGTTACACATTTTACATGTACAAAACACGACACACGCTTGCTTAGCCTTAGATCCATGCATTTCTACATAAATCTGGCAAGATTTCTTTAACATATGTACCACAGGCATAAACTCGAATGAGGATTAAAGGGACTGTACAATAAAGGTCTTAGAAATAATCTCCTTTTTAAAGGCTGTAAATGGTTTCTGTAATTTTTATTATTCGACAAGAATTTAAAAATACAAGTCTGGGAATGATAGACCATGTTCCATGAATTAAACTAAAGCCGTAAATTATAAACTACAATCTCCACAGAATTTCTGCTTGGTAACCCATTGTCAACACTGCTCTGAAAAGAAAGACACTTTACCAATTTACAGACCTCTGTATTACTTCTTTAGAAAAAATAAGCATTTGGGATTTTGGGTCTTGATAACAGAAATGTAGGATAAACAGTGTTGGACTGTTGCCTCAGGGGCCCCCATGCCGTCCCTTGGGCCCCTCTAGCCACAAAGCTCCCTCTGACTGCCCCCAGCCACAACCCCCCTCCAGCCCCCCCCCCATCCCAGCCGAACCTACCTCTGTTGCCCACACACATACTTTTCCTTTCATTCTGCAATGACTGGGGCCAGGGAGGGAGGTCGAAGCAGCAACCGGGGCCAGGAAGGGAGGTCAGGAAAGCTGCAATGCTTCAAGCAATGAGCGGGTCTGAGCCAGCAGGGCCCACAAGATCCAGGGCCAACCAGGCTTTTTCCCAGTCTTCTGCAAGCCCAGTCTGATATTGCAGATAAAAGTTAAGGTGTCGTAAATCCAAACGTAGCATTTTACATGAATAAACATAAATTCCATTATACATAAATGACACATTTTCAATTACAGTATTTAAAAGTTATTTGCAAATGTAATTGCTATTAATATAAATATTTTGTGCTATTCCCAGCACTGCTAGACCTGACTACATGTACCATTAATAATATGTTGCAATAGTCAGCTCTTCTCCATCTCAAATTGCATTGCCAGAATGTATTGCGTAGGTCTACGATTAAACTTCTTTACAAGACACAGAAAGCCCATGGCATTGTGGGGATACAAACTACTGCCTTTTTTTTTTTTTTTTTTTTTTTTTACTGTGCTTTTTTCAAGGGAACATGTAGTTACAACAAGTATTGAGACAATAGCAAGAGACGGTCTGATAATGTTTTAATAGCAAATGCATTTACAAATACAGGTATGGGATCCATAACCTGAAGACCTGTTATCCAAAATGCTTAGTCCCATAGGGGCAAATTCACTAACCTGTCGAAATTTGACGACTTCGCTCACTTCACCACACTTTGGCAGGCGAAAATTTGGCATGCAAAGTTGTATCCAGGGCCACGAACGATGGCAAAGTTTCGCTAGCATTAATTTGGCTAATTTGCATACGGCCGGAAGTTAAATTTCAATGGACGTATATGTTGCAGCAAATACATTACACTCCACATGATCAGGGAACCTTAATAAAAGAAAATAAAGTTGTTATATTGCCCTACAAATGTGCCCAGTGTATAGTTTATGTGCCATATGTTAGAAAATGTAGGGGGGAAGCCAGGTACCCTAAAACAAATTTACAATCTTTGCAGCCTATCACCCTGAAAAACTGGAAAGTCACCAGTGTTTTTTGGAACTTTCAATTTTTTTGAGGAACTCCTATCTACTCTATTGCATTTCGCCTGGTCTGAGGTGGCTAAGGCAAGTCTGGCGCAAGAGGTAACGTTCATTAAAACAGGCATCTGACTGAATTTGCGTTGTTACGTCCATTCGCCAGAGCGAAAATTCTCCTGGCGTTAGAGTGCGAAGTATCGCTACAATCTATCTCCTTCGCTAGCAAATTTAGGCCAGCGTTAGTCACTTTGCCATAGTTAATTTGCCCCACAGACTCCATTATAATCAATTAAATCAATTAAAAATATTATTTTTCTCTGTAATAATGAAACAGTACCTTGTACTTAATTGCAACTAGGATACACATCATGTTACATACATGTTAAAATGCCCGCGTGGCATAGTGTAAGTGGGCCAGACTATACGTAAAGTAAAGGAAAGGATAAAAGAACATAAATGGGGACATTCGGAACTTTAAAAAAGATACAGCAACCGACACCCCTGTTTCACGTCACTTTAACCTGAACAAACACCATGGGGCCCATTTACTTAGCTCGAGTGAAGGAATAGAGGGAAAAAAACTTCGAATTTCGAATATTTTTTTTGGCTACTTCGACCATCGAATGGGCTTCTTCGACCTTCGAATCGAACGATTCGAATTAAAAATCGTTCGAATATTCGACCATTCGATAGTCGAAGTACTGTCTCTTTAAAAGTTACATCTCCTAGAACAAACATGTTTATACAATGTTGCTATTTCTGTTCACTAACCTAATTTTGTATCTTTTTCAGTGAGAAGCGGCTGCCCTATTGTTACAGATTAGAATAGACACAAGAATCTACAGTATCAGCACTACAGAGTGGTAAAATAATCTGGGCAGTATCACTATTGAGGCAGGTAATGTAAATATTAAAAGTGTATTCGTGCATTTAGTGCTTAATCAACAGTATATAAAAGACTGTTTCATGAAAAGTGAAAGCTTGAAGCAAATTCTTTGTAGGCATCTCTGCAGTACAAGGGGTTAAGTGTACCTATTGGATTTTATTGGACACTATGTATGGACTTATCACCAAAATGGACTCTTTGAATTTTGGATGTAGTACTGTTTTTATGTACACTACACTGGAGCAATAATGGAGGTCAGGCAAAAAAATCCCCATTACAGTGACCCCTTAAGTCCAATTTTCTAATTACCTATCACCCTATCACGGTGGGGGGAGGAGTTTTATGTATTTAAAGCCTTTTGTATGATGTGCACCTTTGAACACTTGGGAAAGGGCCACACTGCTCAAAACATGTTGTGTTGAATAAACCTTGCAGCAAAGTATCTGTGGTTTTTTAGCCTGTTTTGTCCACAATTTGTCCACAACGGAATTTGCACTTGCCTTGGCTTCTAAATGGGACAGAAGCAGTGGCACAGGCAAGTTATCGTGTAACTGGTATCAACTCTTATAATTCCTAGGATACACATCATCCTTATTGGATGCAAAACAATCCTATTGGGTTCATATAATTTTTTATTTTTAAATAGACTTCCCTTATTTGGAACCCCCCCTGGTCCTAAGCATTCTGGATAACAGGTCCCATACCTATAACAGGAAAAACATCTAAAATGTGGCATTCATTTATACTAATAGGCTGTGTAAAGGTACATTTGCTTTTATTTAGCAGTATGTCACGGTTGGCACCCTTTAACAGCCGCCTTTAACAGCCGCTTTTCACCTCGGGAGGAGCATTCGGCTAATTGGATGCCGCCAGGTCTTATTAAGAGAGGTGCAAAGTGAGGGGTTCTGAATCAGCAAAGGGGCACAACAGTAAAGCAGAAGTCTTTTGGGCAGAAGGTCGCATTCCAAGCGTAGACAAGAAGTGAAGTCAGATCGGGTCGGGGCAGGCAGAGTACAAGTGGAGTCAGACAGGCAAGGGTCAAACCAGGAGATCAAGCAGGCGGGATACGGAATAGAGAAGTTGGTTACCAGGCAGGGTCAGGATTTTGGAAGTCAGGATCGTCAGGAGCAGGCAGGAGTCACAACAGGTAGTCAAATCACAAGATACAGAAGCTTTAAACAGCACAGAGGCACCAGGAACTCTCAATGAGGAAACCTGTAACGGGCAAAGTTCTGCAGCCCAAATGTGCCTTTTAAACTATTCAAATGTCACGCCATTGCGCAATGACGCCAGCGTGATTGTGCCCAGAAAATCCAGAAGTGCACGGCGCTCGCCCTAAGGCAGTGTATAGGAGGATGCCAAAGAAGAAACACCGGCCCACTGGACCACCAGGGTGAGTGGACTTTACACAGTAGTTATATTCCCTTGGAATATGGAAAATGTGTTGGTAAAACCGTTCATGCTAAGGAAAGTAGCAGATGATGATTGTCCATAATTTAATTTCAACATATTTTGTAGCTTCTAGTTGAGAGAAGAAGACAAACTCAACTGAATTTTATTTTCAAATTGGCTTAAATGGCCATCTTTTCTGAACAGCTCGGAACTAGTAGACATCCAGCCCTTATTTAAAACTTTCTTCTCTGTCTGCTAGTACAATTCCATTAGCTGAGAACTGCACAACGTTACTGCTAGCTAACTCAGTTGAATAAAAACTTCCTTGAAAACGTTTTTTTATAATTATATGAGTATACATAGTAGTAAATAGTGTATACCTCCATGCAATGTAATGCATGTTCCCAATGTACACTTGTTTCACATGATTATATTACTCATTAAACACTTCTTCTACGGTGTTACTTGCCTTCTTTGTACAAGATACTTTTTGGGCATTGTGACCAAAACAACTAAATATTCTAAAAGGGGTGCTATGATAGACTTTCCCTTTTCCTGTGGTCCTTTTCCATGAAGGATTTACTTAACCAAGTCTCACATTACTCAACATTATTACATTTACATTTAATCTATTTACACAGAAACATTGAACGCAATGCCTACATCTAGTGATGGGCGAATTTGTGCCGAAAAATTCATGAAACGGTGCCAGCGTCTCATGTTTTTCGACTTTTTTTTACGCCAGCGAATTTTTACCAGCGAATTTTTGCGGCCGTTTCGTGAATGTATTTGCCGGCGGCAAATCGCGCAAATTTGGCGCGAATTTGCGCCTTGTGAATTAATTTGCCCATCACTACCTACATCAATAAACAAATAAAAGTAACATTAGTACTCTGCTGTACAATATTAAAGGGGTTGTTCACCTTTGAGTTAATTTTCGTTATGTTATAGAATTGCCAAATCTAAGTAACTTCTCAATTTACCTTCATTTTAATTTTTTTTTATAGTTTTTACATTATTTGCCTTCTTCTTCTGCCTCGTTCCAACTTTAAAAAGGGGGACACTGATAACATGTAAAAAAACAAATGGATTGATGAGTCAATTTTTGGCCAAGTTTTGCCACTAAAATGACACCCATAGACTCCAATGGGTAAAAAAAATGCTTAAAAAAAATTGTTTTGAAAAAAATGTTGTCGTCCATAGACTTCAATGAATTTCACAAATTTTTGGTGAAGCGAAACTGCTCAGATTCACCAATAGCCTAACCTTTCAAACCATTTTTTACTTTTTATTACTTTTTTATTACCGTATATACTCGAGTATAAGCCGAGTTTTTCAGCCCCCAAAATATGCTGAAAAACTCTACCTCGGCTTATACTCGGGTGAAGCGCAAAAACGGTCGCCGGCATCTAAGAATAGTCGCCAGCGTCTAAGAACAGTCACCGGCGCCTAAGAATAGTCACCGGTGTCCAAGAATAGTTGCCGGCGTCCAAGAATAGTCTCCAAGAATATTGGCCGGCGTCCAAGAATGGTCGCCGGCATCCAAAAACGAGAAGCCAGCACCTCCAATGGGAGCAGAAACCCTCAATTTTTTGATTGAAACTTACCAGAAGCTGCTGCATTTCTCACCCTAGGCTTATACTCGAGTCAATAAGCTTTCCCAGTTTTTGGAGGTAAAATAAGGTACCTCGGCTTATACTCGGGACGGCTTATACGCGAGTATATACGGTACTCATCTTTCTATTCAGGCCCCTTTCTTATTTATATTCCAGTCTCTTATTAAAATTAGTGCATGGTTGCTAGGGTAATTTTGACACTAGCAACAGATTGCTGAAATTGCAAACTGGAGAGCCGCTGAATAGAAAGCTAAATAACTAAAAAAAACACAAATAAACAATGAAAACCAGATGCAAATTGTCTCAAAATATCATTCTCTGCATCATACTAAAACTTAATTTAAAGTTGAACAACCCCATTAATAAACTTGCATCCAGAATAGGAACCATTGACTGAGCTCTCACTTTAGAGCCAGATAAAATTTGGGAGCATGTATTGCTACATCAGTCAGAAAAAATGGTATACTGGAGAAACAGAATAGATAGTATGGGGACCCATCTATGGGCCCTACATATATATTAGGAATACCTGAGTAGTGCCATTTGTTGCTACACCAGATAGTGAACTTATATTAATAATACAATTTCACAAGGAGCATTTGCAGTTTGTTGAAATAAATGTTTGCCGTTTGTAAAGATGCATTTAAAGATTATTGCAGTAATAAGACTCTATGGCTATCTTTGTCATGTGTTCAGTTGCAGTATCACATTTCACCTGTTTTGCTGGAAGGCAAATGTTTTCCAAAGGCTGCCAAAGAACAAAGCCACAGACTATGAGAACATAAGAGTACAGTTTCTGTTGCAGACAATCCAACTAATGTTTAAAATGCAATAACTCTTGAACAAAGAATGTCACAAAAAAGTCAGACACTCCCCAATCTGATCTGCTGGAATTGTTATACAACAATTTGCTATTCCAGCCTGCAGCACCGCCTCCTCCCTTTCCTATATTTGGGCTTGCCTCCTGTTTTTTCAGAATTTCCCTTTAATTACTCTACAATCCACAAGAGCCATTTTCCACATGAGACCTTTATCTTTTCTTGATTCACACCTCTGGGACATGCAGACTCATCTGCTAGTCTAGTTCAGCATTGAAGGACTGTTGCAAAAACAATCTGATAAATGAAAGATTTCAGTAGCTTCTTCAGCATTGACCATAGCTAGTTTGTGGACTTTTATTGCTTATTTTTATCTTTGTAGAATGCAAGCTCCTTGGCTCAATAATGTTCATCTTGAGTGTATTATATCTCTTATTTAATACTCCTATATACTATAATACACAACATCCAAGAATATTCTGTAAGTTACATCCTTATAATACACAAGGGCCATAAATATCCTGTCAATTATAGCATTATATAATCTGCTTAGTGATGCAATCTATTATAAGTGGTGCTTAGTGATGTAATTTGTGTCACATTATTCATTGAAATTGTGTATTATAATAAATAATGTTCTCCTGGGTTGAAAATATGAGGATTTTAAAAGTCACCTCGGTGGTCCATGACCTGTACACTTGGCCTTTTTTGGTCGTGGAATTCCTCTGTGACTTATAATATTCTTATATTTTACAGTAGGGGATACAATATTTCAATATATATATATAGAGAGAGAGAGTGTGAGAGAGAACTATATTAAACTGGTGGTTCATGTTATAGAATGGCTAATTCTAAGCAATATTTCAATTTGCCTTCATTTTTTCTTTTTTTTATAGTTTTTGAATGATTTGCCTTCTTCTTCTTCTGATGCTTTCCAGCATTCACTGACCCCAGCTAAAAAAAAATGCTCTTTAAGGTTTCAAATTGTTTGTTATTGCTACTTTGTATTCTCCTTTTTTTATATTCAGGCCCTCTCCTATTTTTATTCCAGTTTATTATTCAAATAAATGCAAGGTTGCTAGGGTAATTTGGAAAAAGTTGCAAACCAGAGAGCTGCTGAAATACTCACATTTGGTCCTGAAAATGGATAATTCATCCACTAAAGATGTAAAAATGCATGTGTAAAGTCTGAAAGGGGTGATGGGAATGCAAGAAGGAATGGAAGCCCAGTATCTATGTTTTATAGATCTATGTTTTATATGTTTTTATACAGGCATGATGGCAGTTCTGGAGAATGGCTGATCAGTGCTTTCCATGCCATGTCCACAAAAACTACAAAAGCAGAATGTAAGCAGGAGATTAAATGACATGCACCATAAAAATGAACAGAGCTGGACTTTCAAGTCTGATGTTGCCTTGCACAGGAAAGACATGAAAAAGGGCATCTGATATTTCTCATCCATTTCCTAAACAAAGCAACAGAACAGATCAGAAGAGATCCCTATCTTTCTGTGGAACATATTCTCCCTAACTGTACAGTCAGAAAACTGACCAGCAGGTGATGCTGTTGTTAAAAATGGCATACATTAGTTTAAACAAAAAGTGAGTGGTGCTCCAGAATAAAAAATAAATGGCTCACCAAGTTGATTGTATGGTCCAGGTGCACCAGTCCCAGACCCCCAGCTTCAGGGAGTGGCAAACCGATATACAGAACAAAAAGATAGGGCTATCAAGTACCATGTAGGTACGGAATGCGTAGGGCCTATGGAGATGCATTTATACTTTTAATTATGATCAATAAAGACACTTTTTAACTTATACTTTGGCCCTGTGTGCCTAGTGCCAGATAGCCCTATCTTTTTGTTCCATACATTAGTTTAAAAGCAGCCTAAATAATTACAAAATTGCTTAGAATGAGAACTCTGAGCAATTTTACATTAAATTGTAAAATAGGGATGTCTGCATGCCTGCCCCATGCCACCTCATGTATACAGTGCTGCCTAACACAGGAGAAGTTGTGTTTATTGGAAAACCCCAGGATATTGCATTCCAGCTTGAGCACAAGGACCTACACTCTTGGGTGCGCATGGTGGCTTGTGCCAGTTTTTTGCACTTTGCACCTTTCTCCGACATTTATAAATGAGCCCTCTAGTCTGCATTAAACAGCTATAAATTCTGTTTTCTAAAAGATTAAGGCAGCCATTGTTGAAGAAGGCATCTGATTACACTGTACTGGAATGCTCTGGACCTGGGGTTATCTCTCTGTAATTTGGATCTGCATACCTTAAAGGGGTTGTTCAACTTCCAAAAACTTTTTTCAATTCAGTTGTTTTTAGATTGTTACTCAGAAATAAAGACTTTTTCCAATTACTTTCCATTATTTATTTTTTACTGTTTTTCCAAAATCTAAGTTTAAAGTTGAATGTTCCTGTCTCTGGTGTTTGAGTCTGACAGCTCAGTAATTCAGGTGCAGACTCTGAACTGTTACACTTTTGCAACATTTAGTTGATACATTTCTCAGCAGCATCTCTGGAGTATTAGCAACTATTGCATCAATTCTAACAGCTGCCTGTAATAAAACCCAGAGATTCTGCTCAGCAGGGACAAAGATAAGAAATATATCAACTAAATATATCAATTTAGAACAGTTTACAGGATCGGCGACCCCCCCTCACAGGGCTGCTTCAGAAGGTGAAAAAAAACACTTTACACTTCAATATTAGAAAAACGGTCACACATAGAAAATAGAGAGTCATTGGAAAAAGTCATTATTTCTGGTTATCTATCTGAAAACAAATAGTTGTTTGAAGGTGAACAACCCCTTTAAGTCTATTAGACATTATCTAAACATTAATGTAGGGACCCGTAGGGTTAATTCCCTTATAGTCTGAAACCACATGGTGGAAATCCCCTGCTTCTTCAGCTACAGGGTCTACCTAGATTGTTAGGAGGGGCTGGAGCCTTTCTCTATGCAGTGTGTCTGGCAGATACCAGAGAGTGTCACAAGGTGTAGCTGCTGCACAGCCTTTGGATATATACAGAGCCATGTGCACACACTGTCAGTTTCACTTGATGCAGGATGGAGTGATCGTCTGCTGGGGGGCTTACAGGGCAGACCTCAGGCTGTGGAGAGACACCACATGGCTCCTATGAGAGATGCTGCCCGGGATGAGAGAAGGATTACTGGAATGGATGCAATTGGATGGGCTTTGTTGTGCTCACACTGGGAATAGTGTTGGGAGCAAATGTCTTTAAGATCCAGCAAGTTATGTGCTCGGCTAGGAGAGCTTGGAGCCTCTAAAGATTTCATCATGTGTATGCCTGTTCCAGCTCTGTCTAAGCCTCTGGGTGAGTTTGCCTGTGGGAGGGTAGAGAGAGAGAAGATCCAGCGTGACACCCATTTGTGAACAGGCTTTGTTGCTGTGCCTGCCATGTGGGAGCAAATTACCTCTGCCCAGCCGGAGAGGTATCTTGGGCAGGTAGCGCTACCTGGGGACAATAGTGCTCTTTGGGGAAAAGGGACTGAGACTCTTTATTTGCCAAAGGAGTAGTGTGGGACTTTGCCTGGCAGAAGTGCCAGGATGGGACTGTCACAGGTTCCCGAGGATAGTGGGTTTTGCTATGTGAATGGATATATTTAAACTGCAATGCTTACTTTGCCTTCAAATCTTTATTATAAAGTTGATATTGTTTACTGCAGTGTGGGTATATTACTGTTTTCCTAATGGGGCCACCCGCAGGTGTATTCCTGGATCCCATTAGGTGGAGGCACTGTCATGAGAGGAAATTCCCAGTACCCTTTCACCTTGTAAAGGGGACTCAGGATCTGCATTGGAAGTTGGTAAGAATGTACAACCTTGGCACCAGGGAGGGTAGCCAAGAGGGTGTTACATTAAATAAACCTACATTGTGTAGGGGACAAGAGGAATCCTTCCCCTGTTTTTCTGCCTGTGACATCATTCAGCCCAGTTACAGGCTGGAAAGCGATCCGATTGGCTGGGCATCCCAGTGCATCCTTGGGAGAGAGGGTGTGCCTGACTTTGGACCGAAATGTAGGGGTCTCCCAGTGAGCTGAACAGAGCCAGCACGAGTAGCTGTAAGACTGTCAAGTACAGAGAAGCTGTTAAATCTGTGGAATCTGTGGAGGTACAGATCGAGCCCAGCCTCTTCCCTGCCAAGCTGCTAGAGACTCAAAAGGAGAAAGGTGCCACTGGTGAGATTGATCGTGCTGCAAAGCTGCCTGTAATCTCCAGTGTGATTTCCTTTGAGAGTATCCTGGTGAGTGAGCCACCCAAAGGAGAATACTGGCACGGATACAAGCGTGGGGCCCCAAAGTGTTGGGTGTTTTCCTGCTACGTGGAAGCTGCTGCTAAATTCCAAAGGGAAAGGTACTTTTGGGAAATGGTAGCGCTACCTGGGGAATAAGAGCTCTGGGGAAGGGACATTTGAACTGTGTGGTTATTAACCCCTTCCAGAGGATTGGGACTTTGATATTAAAAAGGACTGTGTTGGAGCAACAGTTAAAAGTACCTAATAATGATTTAGGTAGTGTCCCACGTGTCCCCAGTGTAGGAGTGCATGGTGTATTAGTTTGGCCAAGTTTTACTGCAGTTTATATAACGTTTATATTTGTTTCATTTGCAAACTGTGTGTTTTATTATTCCTATTGGAATCCCCCTGAGGTGTGTTCCCTATGTGGAGGCACTGTGCTGTAATTCCCAGTTCCCGGTACTTTTAATACGCAAAAGGGATTCAGGGCCCCTGGATTGCCAAAGGTAATTTGCTATTTAAAGAGACAGTAACTAATTAGGGTTATAATTGTTTTGCCTACAATAAGGATTCATTATATCTTAGATCAAGTACAAAGTACTGTTTGATTATTACAGAGTAAAAGGAAATAATTTTTAAAAATTTGGATAAAATGGAATCTATGGAAGTCGGCCTTTCCGTAATTCGGAGCTTTCTGGATAATGGGTTTCTGGATAACAGATCCCATAACTGTATCAGTTTTATAGCATACAAAAACAGCAAATAAGAACTTCAGCTTTATAGGAGAATGAGAAATTCAGTGTTTTTTATACAGGCATACTTCAATGTTCTAGGCAAAGGTTGTTCCTGGTACTTGTCCAAAATCTCACCTTAACTGGTTTTCAGGCTGGGGTTCCATAAACATTTTTTAGAGTAAATAACCATTCAGCCTGACAAACACTGCCCCCCCCTAAAATCATCACAGAATAACTCCCATAATGCCAAGGAGTAAAGGGACAGGAAGAACAAACCCGTATGTAGTTTGATTATATCTTTTTTTTTTTTTTTTTTTTAAGTTTTTATTAACAGATTTTAACAGTACAGTTATCACAGTGCCAAAGACATAGTAGACAATCAAGATAAAGGCAGTCCAGCAGAACGCACAGCGTACGAAATTGCAATATGATAACATAGTAACAATACCCAATCTAGATCATCAATTCCACATGTACTAATGAGAAATCAAGAAAAGGAAGATAGTCAAAAATAAAAACAAAAAAAAAGGGGGGGGTGAAGAAGAAAGAAAGGAAAAAAAAAGAGGGGGTGGAAGTGGGGGTTGGTTATATCTTTTATCTCTTCTTTTTACTTGCAGTGTCTACAGCACTTCTGTAATCTAATTTACAATGTATACTGTCCACCAATATCTTTTTTCAATGTTAACTCAGCAGATAATTGTACAGCATTCTTCAGCCACTGCAATGCACGTACTGATTACTGTTATATCTGTACCTTATGTTGCTGGATCAATAAAGGCTATGATGCTAAAAAAATAAGACTAGCTATCATACACACTCCTCTCCAGTTACTTCTTTGGGTCCCCCAAGGTGGGCAGCCTACATTTCTTTTTTCTACAGTAATACAGTAATTTGTTTTTGGTATGCAACTGGCAAGCAGGGATGAGCGGGGGCTGAAGGAATGGCTGGAATAACATTTGATGACAAGACAATAGCCAGCAACAACAGTCAGATTCAGGGTGTTAAAGACGCAGACTGAGAAATTTGCTGGTTGTGTGATCTTGTTCCAGTAACTTGTTCTCACATCATGCAGCTTTAATTGGAATTGGCTTCACAAACTCAGTGGCATCTATGGAGGTTTGCCTGGAAATACAAGATAGATCACTCTGTAGGGTCTGTGTTTACATCTGCACCTCTCTACCCCCACCCTAGCTTGGCATGATGGCTGCATGTTTAGTGTCCAATGTGTAAAAGAAACGGATCCGCACACACACCGATTAGTGCAGTCGGGGATTATCCCCTTTTATTCAGCCACCAAACTGTTTGGTGGCTGAATAAAAGGGGATAATCCCCGACTGCACTAATCGGTGTGTGTGCGGATCCTTTCTTTTACACATTGGTTGCTAAGGGACCCGGCCGGGTCAACGGAAGGATCGCACCACCAGCTTGCAGGATTGGTGAACTACAGGTGTGCGGTAGGATAATTACATTGCATGTTTAGTGTGGCAGGAGGGAGAGAAAGAGAGATACAGTGGCGTAACTAGATAACCAAGGGCCCTGGTGCCGAAATTACAACTGGCCCCCCCGTACGCCAGTCGCGGTCTGGACCACAACCATTACTGACCTAATATCATAGGACTGAATTTAAAAATATAATATAATGGAAACATAGAATACAGTGGGGGTGTTTTATTTGTTATAAAGAGCTTAGTGCTGTAAGACTTAATGAATGACTTCACTAAACAACTTTCTTAATTACCAACTAACATGTATTTATTAAGTGGTTATCAGTTTCCATGATTTTGCTATTTTGTGCGCATACAGTGCACACTGCCCCCAAATATCAGTGGCTCTTGCACAAATTGCCCAATTATATGGCATGTCATGCACATGTAAACATTATAACCATGGCAGTGGTTTAGATTAACTGTCTAATTACATATTGCTCTTTACTCTCTGCCACTGTAATGTCAACACTTTCTTGATTTTTGCTGCTGCCTGCTTTACAATTAAAGGGTAAACAATAATAAATGTAGTAGTATTACAATACAAGTACTAGATTAAGGCATGTTATTACAGAAATAGATGAGAGCTTAATTAACCTCATGCATGCCTGTATTATGGGAAATGTATTTTTAGCACATTAACCACTGAAAGTACGTGGTGTCAGCTGGGGCACCAGGGGTCCATCACAGAAGATTGAACTATGGGGCCCTAACTAAATATGAAAAACCATAGGTTAAAAAACAGTTCCCATTCCAACATTGATGGCAGCTTTTAATTATTAGCAGAAATTCTGAGCAGATGAGCAATTGCTGAGGTACAGCACAGGCAGCTATCACTACCTTAAAGTTTAGCCAAGGCCCGAGGTGTATAATGTAGATTTCATAATGAGAGTGAGAGGAACTGGTCAAAAGAGTTGCTGCCACCCCCACCTCCTTTATAACTTAACCTGTCAGCGCATACATTTCTTTAAGTAGAGAACAAATGCCTACTTACTTTTAAAAAGCAACTCATTCCCACTCCCACACCTGCTGCTGACATCACATACCCGACCTTGCAGTAAACTTGCTCACACCTCACAGTAAAAACTTTTTTTTGAAATCTACTTCCCCCTCCATAGGGGGTGCAGAGGCCACGGACCCTGGTACAGCCGTACCCTTTGCACCCCTGGTAGTTTTGCCACTGGAGAGATACAATATAACTTAAAAAGTTTATCAACCTTTTACTAACCTGAATTAGGAAGTGTTTTCTTTTGTGATCATATTATGGGAAGAGAAAAAATGGTTAATTTAATTGATCTTGCTTGCACTTCAAGAGTGACAGTAAACAATTCAAAAAGCTGTATTTGACAGCACATTGTCAAGTGAGCAAATTTAGGATAAAGTTTTGTTAAAATTACATGACATTCTAGATGATACTATGACCTCCTGTTGAACTTAATTAAAGTAACGGACACTGCATGAAGAAGATATACTTTTGACATCACTTTCTAACTCCTAAGGCCCCCATACACTGCCGATAAAAGCTACCGACAGACAGAGTTGGCAGCTTATCGGCCGGTGTGTGAGGCCCTCCGACGGGCTTCCCTGATCGATATCTGGCCAAAAGTATGCCCACTTATGCAATGAACTTTGGGCCCATATTTTTAAGCAATGTGTTGACCAGTGGTGGAATAACTGGGGGAGCAGAGGTTGCAAATATACCAGAAATACCATCAGCCCAGCTTTAGCACTGCAAGCATGCATGGCAGTCAGTAAGGGGTAATGAGGGGCAGTGAAAAGTGAAAGCAAAAGTGACGTCCATTGTTCTTTGCTTCATTGGTTTCATAAGGTGTTTGATTATACATGTGTATTTGCTGTTTCAATACATGGCTGCTGTGTTTTACAGCAAGGTTAGTACAGAAATGTGACGTATAGCAGAAACGTGCCTTCCAGAGTGTATTTATAGTTCCTTGCTTATGCATGTTTCTATCTCAGTGATTAATTATTTTCCCTGTGTTAGTAGCCAAGGGAAAAGATAATTGCCCATTATGTTACTATGAAGCTTTTGCCCCTTTTATGACCTAATTCAATACTTCAAGGCCTGTATAATTTAATTGTACCCGTGCCAAGAATATTTGGCAGTCTCTCACTTGCACTAGATGCTCTTTCAGGAAAGAGTTCCTTAACCTAAATTTATCAAGCACAAAAACAAAGTAAGAGATTAACCTTTTGCTAAGTACTTTTTTTCGGAACACACTGATTTAAGAAATACATTAGCTAAATCGTACATGTTCTGAAAACAGCATAGCTTGAATTATTTCCATTAATATCTTCTAGACAGTGTAAGAATGTAAGGCAGTGTAATATTCTGTGCCCTTTAGCAAGATAGTTATAGTGCTCTCCAGAATTTATGGCCTCTAATGCATTATACCCATAGTTTAGTCTTCCTGCTATGGTATAAGGTCCTACTCATAGAACAACACAAATTAAATATCTTACATTTTTTTTTTAAATATATCAAAATAAGAGAGAATTCACGTTTTTGTTAAAACATAAAGCTATTTTCTTTATTTCTAAATACGCTGGAACTTGTTTACTATGCAAAGTACCGGGCATTGTTTTGGCAGTATGACAGTAGAATTTAGTGTCAATGTTGTAGCACCTAGTATGCAGTGTGCCTTGGAACATATTTATTCTAACTAATGTGCAAAGTGCTATGGAAACCCTGTACTTTAGACCTTTGACCATGCAGGGTTCAGGGTACCCTTTGCACACTATGCCAGCACACTGGAGGGGTAATTTACAAACTACAGGACAGGGTGCAAAAAAGAAATGCAAGATGCCATAATGGTTTTGCTTTTTTACTATGCTTCACAATGAGTGACTCCCCTGAGTTGCTAACACTGTATTAAAGATAGGGATGCACCAAATCCACTATTTTGGTATTCGGATGAATCCCAAACCTTTGTGAAAGATTCATCCAAATACTGAACTGAATCAGAAACTTAATTTCCATATGCAAATTAGGCCCAGGAAGGGTGAAGAGAACCTAAAGGATTGTGGATTCAGTTAAGCCAGGCACAAGGATTCAACTGTATCCTGCTAAAAAACACTGAATCCTGGATTTGGTGCATCCTTATTTTAAAAGGGATGTAGCATTCCCCCATCTCATCGCCAACTTACGCATCATTCAGATGCTGAAGTTATGGAGCATCTACAGGAACTTGCTATACCTACAGCGCTGTAGGACCCTGCTTTTACATACAAATGGCAGCTGTTCTTCCGATTTTGTATTTAAGCTTCTTTCTTTTACTTTTTAGTCTTTTAGCAACCCTTGGAATTTTTACCTGCATCCCAATGGACCAGTCTGACACTGAAGTCAGAACTTTACCCATTTGGTCTTTACTGCTTTAGCACTAGCACCCCAGGGAATAATAGATGACCACGATGGTTCATTTGTTTGCTTGGAGGCCAACTGACTAGACACATCAGGTCAAGATCTACTGGTTTGTCAACCTCACAAGTAAGCAGAGCTATATATGTATGCCTAGATTAAAGAACAAGAAAGGCCAAATTCACTAGATCACTACGTTTTTCCCTGGGCCAGCACTCCTTTTACAAAATGAATGCGATGTGCTCTATGACTTTCCCTTACCTGAGGGATAGCTAAAAAAGATGGGTATCATGGCCACAGGAAAACATCACCCCAAAGGTCTGCCACCCTGCACGGCTCTGCTGCACTGCCCCCGACCTATTGCATTCCTTTGTAATTTGTCTCCCACTGTTGTGCCTGGCCCAGTGGTGCGCACCAGGACCCTACCAGCCCAGGGAAAAAAACTTAGTTGAATTCGATTCACTGGAGGTGCCTAACATATTGGCACCCAACAGTGAAATAGGCTTTTCTCATCCTTTAACGACGTAGTGGTAGAGGAGTTTTATCTTTAGTGCAAAATTACCTGTGGGGTATCATCAAAATGGCCAAAAATACCCTTGCATTTAAAGGGCATATAAAGGCAAACAAATAAAATCCAATTTTTACTTTCTTTAATGAAAAAGAAACCTATCTCCAATATACTTTAATTAAAAAAATGTGTACTGTTTTTATAAGAAAACTGACTGTAATGCAAATATATTTCATGCTTTTTTGTTGCCGACCAAAAGGCAATTCCAAGCAGGTGGCAAAACATCTCAAATGCCCAGGCCCAGATTTGTGGGAAGGCTACAAAGGCCTGGGCCCGGGGCGGCAGGATTTTAGGGGTGGCATACCACTCAGCTGAATCCACATTGGTTTTGAAACACTGGGGAAATGCAGGAGATTTGATAGTTTTTTTTAATTTCCCCAGCACCAATTGTCAGTGTTCTGGACCTGAAGAAGGAAATTTGTGCATATCCACGTGTCCACAAGGGGAGGGTGGTGGGGGCAACAAGCAGCGGTGGGCCTAGGCAGGGCCGGCCTTAGGCCTATTGGACCAATTGGACCCAATAGGGCCCGCTCCTCTGGGGGCCTTCACCAGGGGGGAGCATGGACAAGAATTCCCCCAGAACATAACACTGCCCTGCCCGCCCCCAACTTCGTAGGTCCAGCTCGTCCCCTAACCACAGGTCCAGTCCACCCCCCCTCTCTCAATCTTGCCCTCTGTGCGCCTATTTTCTCCTTTTCTCTCCTCTCACTTTGTGCCCCTATTTGCTCATTTTCTCTCCTGTCCGTGTTTGCCCCTATTTGCTCTCTCGTTCCTGTTCCTTTGGGTCCTATTTGCTCTCAATCTATTGTGCACCATGTGCCCCTGTTTTCTCCCTCTCTCTCTTTCCCTGTGTGCCCCTATTTCCTTTATATCTTGGTATTGCATACCCCTATTTTCCTATATACTTGGTTTGTCAGTAGTCAGCAACACTTCTGGGGGCCCTGCCAATATGGTCTCAGTTGGCCCCACATTTGATATGACTGGTCCTGGGGCTAGGGATGCCTAATGAGTAAATCTGGCCCTGCATATGCTGTTGCCCTAATAGGCTTAAAGGACACCTATTACCTAAAAATTAGGTGCCACTTGATGTAGGATCAGGGGACTTGCAAAATGAACTATGTCACAGGCAGTGTCGGACTGGCCCCCAGGATACCAGGAAAACTCCCGGTGGGCCCAGGTGTCATTGACCCTTATGCTGCTAAACATTTGGCCTATTTCATGGTCATTTCCTACTTCTATGAGAACAAAGAGGCTAAATAGATGGAATAATAGATTATGGTATGTAAAGAAAAGAGTCTAGAAGAATAGAGGTTGAGTGAGGAGAGGAAAAATAATAGTACTGAGAGTGGACCGGTGGTCTAAAGTTTTTGTGTGGGCCCCCAGTATCCCAGTCCGGCACTGGTCACAGGCATAACAAGTGAGCTGGGGCACGTTTGGGGCTTTATTTAGAAAAACACTTTAGTTTCCACATCAAGTCACTGGTGTCCGGGTCACAAACTAGATTAGGGTGACTATTGTTTCCCAAGTACAGCGCAGGCTGTTCTCTTGTACCAGTGACATAACTGGAGAAGGCGCAGAACCTGGGACCACAGGGGGGAAGGCAAGATGACCAGTGATCTGCAAACAATCCGAAGAAAATTGTGGATGTTCTGTGTTTCTGTGAGTGTCCTGGGTCACCTGCAACTCTTCTGGGGGAGGTCCAGAATTTGGGTCTTTTATTTAGAGCCCTGGTCAGCGGCACCTGTGGTGAGAGAAAGCCTTTAACAGATACTCACCTGCTGCTGCTCAGTGGGGTCCCCTCCCCTCTATATGTAGGGCCCCTCTTTCTATACCCCAGCGTCCCAGCCTGCACTACACACAGTTGTTGCTCTGCATAGAGATGCTTTATGCTTACCCTCTTCCCAACGCCCCTCAGCAGATTCGGCACAGGAACGCTCTCCCCACAGGACTTTAGTCAGATGTGCCGGAGTGAACTATCTCAGTGGGGGAGCGGGGGGTGCACAGAGGAGGAGGAGGTTGGGAGCGAGAAGCAGCGGAGGGGAGGGGACAGTCCATGAGCGGAGATCTGTGGGGGCGATTGCTGGCTCCGGGCTGCTCCAGCAGTGGGCACTAACTTGTCCGCTCGGCCGTGCACCATGGCGGCAGCTGTGGAAGTGAACGGGAGCACGAGTTGCAGCGGTAGCAGCGACACTTCCAGTACTGGAGAGGAGGAGAGAATGAGGCGCTTGTTTCAGACGTGCGACGGGGACGGGGACGGGTACATTAGCAGGTAAGAGCACGCACAGCCTCCATGCTGACATAGGGGGAGCTGAACTTTACAGCAGGACGTGATTGAACTGCTGTCTACGGTAAGTATGGGGCAAGCGAGTTCCAAGGACCCCTGGACACTTCCCAATCCTACAAACTTGCGCTATCAGACTGCGCCGTGCTAATGCTATTGTGTATGTGCATCATGGGCACACACTCACTGCACACTGGCATCTTGCTGGCCTGCTGTATATATATGTGTATATATGTGTATATATGTGTATATATGTGTATAATGTAACAAGGAACCGCCTGCAAAATATATCCTTATTAATGCTGCTTAGTGAGGTCACATGACTCACTTCTCTATTGTAAAATATATCCTACCCCTTCTGTAAAAAAAAGCTACATCAAAGTTCCATGACCTGTATAAAATCACCCAGCCCTTGGCACTGTGCCTTTACGTGGAAGTGCTCCGTAAATCTTTATATTTTACACTAGTGCCTATGTAATTCCCTAGGGGTGGGCCTTATAAATAAAGGGGTGCAGAGCATTGTGGAAATTGTGTATCGGTACATTTGCTGCATAGTGGTAACGCGCACAAGTTTTGTAAGTCATGCAGTCACACCTAAGGGAGTCCTTCATTTATCAACACTGGGCAAAATTTGCCCGTGGGCAGTAACCCATTGCAACCAATCAAATTGCTGCATTCATTGTAATACTTGCAGCTGATTGGTTGCTATATGTAACTGCCCAAGGGCAAATTTTCCCAGTGTTGATAAATGAGCCCCAAAGGGGTGTTTAGGCACTGCACCATGTTCAGAGGCTTGGGCTTCTATTAGAGAATCATTCTCAAACTGCCAAATTTGGACCAGACCCCCTTTCCCCATATTGGGATCCCAAAAAAAAATTTGGCGCCGCCTCATAGTAGGGGCGCACTGGGAGGCCAGAGGGGGGCCCTGGACAGCGGTGCCCGTGGGCCCCGGGCCCCCCAGCCCGGCCCTGATAAAATGGTACAGGTATGGGACCTGTTATCCAGAATGCTCAGGACTTGGGGTTTTCTGGATAAGGGATCTTTCATACATAAAGTCTACTAGAAAATCATGTAAGGATTAGACATACCCAATAGGCTGAAGTTGCTTCCAATAAAGATTAATTATATCTTAGTTGGGATCAAGTACAAGCTACTGTTTTATTATTACAGAGAAAAAGGAAATTCATTTTAAAAATGGGAATTGTTTGCTTAAAATGGAACATATGGCCATTCCGTAATTTGGAACATTCTGGATAATGGGTTTCCGGATAAAGTATCTCATACCTGTACCTATTATTGTTTTGATATAACATCACCCCTAACTGGAATCCTAGTGTTTGTGATTTGTCATGCTAGGAAGAAAAAGCAGCATTAGCCCAGAGAAGTACAGTATGTGCTTTCTTTGCAACTCTATATTGCTCCCAGTGCAGCCTCCCCCTTTTACCAAATAGATTTCAATTACTCTGTGACAGGAGTGTCAGGTTTTACATGAATATTCTCCAGCCTATAGTGCAGGAATGGGTTCCAGGGGATGTCAAATGAACCTTTGGCCAGTAGTATTGGCTAGAAAGCAGTATAAATATGTTACATTGTATATACATTTGGTACTGGATGCCTCAGGCAACTTTTTGTTTTGTTTGTTTGCCTTATGGTGCAAATGCTGTAATACATACTGTACTTGCGCTCCACTTTTACTGCAACTTTCAAACTACAGCAGTAAGTCTATAACTGTCCTGGTGTCACTGGGAGTTGTAATTCCAACAGCAGCTGGAGGGTCACCCGACTGTGATATTGTAGGTGAGGGATGAGGTACAGATAATTGTCAGACAACTGTAAAGCACTTGGTATGCATGTGCCATGTGCATCTATTTCATCATTTTCCATTATCAGGGAAAGGCCAAGCTGGGAGAGAGCATTCCAGGCATTTCTGTTAGAGAAGGCTGAGGGGTAAATGGTTTATTTGAAACATATGCTTGTTTATGTATAACTTTTTCATTTTAGCTTTAATAAAAAGATTTCTGTGTTCAGTGCCACACACAGTCCTTTAACTACTGTGAGTTGGACACTGTTCCCAAAACTCTGCTGGCTGCAAATACTGTACCTTTTTATTTATTTTTAATAATTATGTTTTTTGAACTATTTTTTTCACTTTTCCACTTCTGGAAAAAAACAAACAAAAACAGTACGGTTCATTGGGAAACCTGGAGTAGAGAGGGACAGTTGGAAAGCAGTGCCTGTTCTGGAATGACATAATGTAGAGTTAAGAACTAAACTACACGGGATATTTTGTAAAACCATGTTGGATCGACAGAACACATCCTTTGATTATATGTAGTCGCATGGGTCAAAATATAATGAGACAAATCTGATGTATAAATTACATGAAAGATTTGCCATCTGACACAAAACATGCCTGTCTGAAGGGAATGCTGCATGCTGAAACTCAATCTAACGGTTTTTGTACCATTTGTTCTTCTCATTGAAATACACTAGGGATGCACCGAATCCACTATTTTGGATACTGCCAAACCCCTTAATCCTTCATGAAAAATTAGTCTGATCTGAACCCTAATTTGCATATGCAAGGGGGAAGGGGAAAACATATTTTACTTCCTTGTTTTGTGACAAAAAGTCATGGGATTTCCCTCCCCTCCCCTAAAATCCTCGATTCGTACGATAGGATCTGTGTGTCTATGGCCACCTTAAAATTCACTGACACCATCAAAATTTATCATTACAGCTGTGGGGATCAGATTTTGTAGGAAGTTAGGTTATTTCCAAAAGGTATAAGGAGCAGCAACTCAACTTTGGACTCGGTAAAGACTGTATATTCAGCTGCTGTAGCTCAGAAAATGCTGTGAATTTGGCAAAACAGAATGCCACCCCAGGACATCAGTCCTTGGGATGACTCATTGGCAGCAGTCAGAATTTTTAAGAAAAGAGGTCAGATACATAGTGTGAATATTTTACATCTCATTGGTCTCTGTTATAAGAAATTATTTCATCAGCACACCGATTATGGTGAAAAAATTGTAGCTTTATTCGTGCCTCAAGCTAAGCGACGTTTCGACGTCTCTATTATGTTACATATGATTCTTTCTCTTTATTCATTGTAAAACATATAAAGTTTGTGAATAAAGAATAAAAGATGTGACACTGTCATGTTGTTGCTGCCGTTACTTTTCCTTATAAAAATTTTTGGATTTCTCAAGGTGGCCATAGATGCAAAGATCCGCTCGTTTGGCGATGTTGCCAAACGAGCGGATCTTTCCCCGATATGCCATTAACAGGCATGGCTATATCGGGGGTAATCTGATTGTTCGGCCGTATGGCCGAACGATCAGATTACGATGTGCCATGAGCTCCGGCGGGATCGGTCGGGTCAAAATCAAACCTGACCGATTGACCAAACGACCGATCTCCGCCGGGCGAAAGATGTCGGCACACGCCACACACGATCCGAAAATCGTACGAATCGAGGATTCGTACGATCGGATCTGTGTGTCTATGGCCACCTTTACTTGTTGGTTCCTGTTGTGGGCAGCTTGTATAGCCTATTGTATGGCTATCTAGATTGCCCAAGGCTAAAGACAATTGCCTGAAGGCCAGAGCAGACTGGTGTAATGCAAGGCCCTCTCTACAGCTTGTCATAAAATTGAGGAGGGTGATAGGCTGATTAGGCCAAACAATTGGATCACAATGAAGGCCGAAGTGGCAAGAACTATGTGAAAGAATTAATGCATTCTTGCCCTGGCAGGATTTTTAAACCAGCCTGATCAATATATGCCTGATTTTTGGCCCAATAGGGGTCAGGCTGGGCCATTGGAGGTTCACAACATAGACCGGCTAATAAGCTGCTACGCAATATGTTGGCGGTAGATAAATTCATGATAATAATAATAAGCTATGGAACGACCTAATCTGCAACTTTTATTGGCCACTGTAAAGGGATAGTTCACCTTTAAATTAACGTATAAAGTATTTTATAGAATGTTCTATTCCAAGCAACTTTTCATTTAGTCTTGATTTTTTATGTTTTTTTAATTATTCCTTTTTTTATTCAGCAGTTCTCTAGTTTGGCATTTCAGCAGCTATCTGTTTTCTAGGATCTTATTTACCATATCAACCAGGCAGTGGTTTGAAGGAGAGACTGAAATATGAATAGTAGAGGAAAATGAAAGTAACAATAAAATTGTAGCCTCACAGAGCAATAGATATGACCCCCCATATGAAAGCTTGGAAGAGGCAAATGAGGAAGGCAATCAATTAAAAAACTATAAAAAAATAAATAATGAAAACCAATTGCAACGTATGGAACAGTCTATAACATGATCAAAGTTAACTTAAAGGCGAACCACCTCTTTAAAATAGACATATTGTGTGAAAAACAAGAATTTGACAGTGCATTATACTCTTAAATATAGAAGGAATGTGCTTAAAAAAACTTGTTTTGGTGTGCTTCACTGAAAATTTCTGCAAAAACTCTTCTAGTCCCACCCATTTGTTCCACTTCCTGCTGTCTCTTTTCCCAGGCTGTGTAGGGGAGCTGGTAGCTCTTTGCACACTGCACTGTAGCATAGGAACCAATCAGTATCTAGGCTGACCTGATAGGGAACAGACACCTGTCTTTGCTTGTGTGACTGCAGGACTGGGATTGGCTATCTAACTTCTACTGTGCTTCTGACAGGGACCGTTTGAACACTCCCACCGCTCATTTGAAACATGGAGAGGGACTTAAGCAGATCTTTAGGGAGCTCAAATAAAGGAGCCATTTTTAAAGATTTATTTTAAGCCCAAAGAAAACCAGCACCATCTATTATTCATTATTACCTACAATATTGGGGGAGGGTTTCACATATGCTATATGTCTTGTTTAAAGGGATCCTGTCATCGGAAAACATGTTTTTTTCAAAATGCATCAGTTATTAGTGCTACTCCAGCAGAATTCTGCACTGAAATCCATTTCTCAAAAGAGCAAACAGATTTTTTTATATCCAATTTCGACATGGGGATAGACATTTTGTCAATTTCCCAGCTGCCCCTGGTCGTGTGACTTGTGCCTGCACCTTCCCATTGTTCTTTTGTTTGGCTGCTGGGGGGGGGAAAGGGGGGGTGATATCACTCCAAATTGCAGTACAGCAGTAAAGAGTGATTGAAGTTTATCAGAGCACAAGTCACATGACTTGGGGCAGCTAGGAAATTGACAATATGTCTAGCCCCATGTCAGATTTCAAAATTGAATATAAAAAAATCTGTTTGCTCTTTTGAGAAATGGATTTCAGTGCAGAATTCTGCTGGAGCAGCACTATTAACTGATTAATTTTGAAAAAAATTTTTTTTCCATGACAGTGTCCCTTTAAAGGAGAAGGAAAGTAATTTTCCACTTGGGGGTGCCAAATGTTAGGCACCCCCAGGTGATTGTATTTACTTATTCCAGTGAGCACCACAGAGCGATCCTCTTCCTGCTTTGTCTCTCTTCAAATTTCCGAGGGGCAGACGCATGCACAGTAGAATGAAATAAGCGGCTTTTTCGTTAAAGTTTGGATTTTCGCTCTACTGAGCATGTGCAGCCGTGAGGAAGCAGGAAGACAATCGCTCCATGGTGCCTGCTGGAAGAACCCTGGGCCGGAGCAGTTTTCTGCTAATAGGAGCACCGGCCGGGAGTGTCAGGTAAGTAAATACAATCACTTGGGGTTACCTAACATTTGGAAACCCAAAGTGGAAAATTACTTTCCTTCTCGTTTAAGGACTGAATGATGCTGCAGTGGTTAGCACTGATGCTTTGCAGTGCTTGTGCCTAGGTTTGGTTACAGGTTTTGCTTGTTTGGGTTCCCTATGGGTACTCTAGTTTCCTCTCACAATCCAAAACATTTGAGAAGGTTAATTGACTCCTGAAAAAACTGATCATAGTGTCTGTGAGATAGGAATTTTAGTTTGTAAGCTCCTCTGGGGCAGGGCCTGAACCAAATGATTTATAATCAATGGAAAGCGTTGCAGAATATAGGTTTATGATAGCTAAAATGTTTTGGATTGGAAAGAGGGATCTTCAAGTATAGAAGCATCAGACTGTGCTGTGGTTATTAATGGTATAGCCCATTGCTGTTAAGTTTCACAGGGGCCCACGTTCAGTTCTTGTTCCCGTGTTCCTTGTCTTCAGTAACTGGCTCATCAGTAAACCTAGTTAATCCATATAGGCCATGTCTTCTTAAAATAATTTACCAGTTACCAGTATCTTTTATTCATCTTTCAGTACAGCCAATCCCTCTTTTGAATCCAGCTGAAAGCCTAACTCTTATAATAATAGTTTGAGGCTTAATATGGTGCTTGTAAGAGAGCAGTTAATAACGTCTTGTCAAATGTTCTTTGCTTCATGTTTCCCTTCAGGTGTTTCGTATTCAATGTCCTTTCTTTTAATCTGCTGGATTTTTGTTTACCTTCTTGCAGACTTGCTTCCTAGGCAAAAAAAGAATGTTATAAGCCAATGTATTTTGGAATGCAGTGTTTTTGTTGGGGGGTTGCAAGTGCTGCATTTATCATGCTTTGTCTTGGGGCACAGCCCTCCCCTTTCATGGTGGCTGATGACAATTTATTTTATTTACAAATGTAGCACACTTCAGGCCCTTGAACACCACTATGGTGGTGAGGTCCTTCTAAGCTGTGGGCTTTGTAGTATGCATACAATTTATGGCACACGTGTAAAATCTTGGAGCGTACATTTTATATGCACCTGTATAAATCTGTACCCACCACAATGTGTTCACAGGTTTCTACAAAGTTCATAAACCTTTGCCTCGGTGGTCAGTACAGGCATGGGATTCTTTCTCCAGAAAACCCCAGGTCCTGAGCATTCTGGATAACAGGTCCCATACCTGTATACTGAAAAATTAGAGGAAACATTTATGTAGAGGATGTATAGTATTGTTACAGTCGCAAAGAGGTTGAAAGCTGGCCTTCTTTTTCTGCCTGTAATGAAATGGTAGAGATTACTACCTGCAAAATTGGAATGAAGTTGCTTTGTGTGAGCAAGGTATTTACAGAAGTGTGCAGGGGCATGTCTATATTGAAGGTTCCGTCTGTGTTCAATATATGCATAACTTAAAGGTAATGGCACACTGGGCATTTTGTCTCTCTCTTCCCAGAGAAACTTGCAGGTCACAAATGCCGAGAATTTCCTCTACGGCAGTCGCTCTGCACTTGGGACATTACAGATAGGGATGTTTGCTGGGTGTAAAAGGTCTTTTGTATTCAATAGCAGCCGTTATTATAGACCAAAGGTGGTTCTTTAAGGTAAGTCCTATGTAAAACATCTTTGAGCTATACAGAATTATTGGGAACTGGGCTGTTCTGTATAAGGAACTTTCAATGGACCACCAAACCGTAAATATTAGAAGAAAAATACATATGTATAGGAAAGTTTTTCCATCCACATGAATATGTTAACTTAGTTAATATATAGTTGAATAAGGTATTGTCTTATTTCAGAGGAAAAAGTTAATCAGTAGAAATTTCTTCCTAACAAATAACTTTTTTTAAAAAATTATTTATAAATACATGCAATTTTTTGCATTAAATTATTTTTGAATCACCTAGAGAGGGGATTTAACATAAATGTAAATTAGTTTACTCAGAACAGAGTGGCACCTTGCTGGTTCAATTCCAGACATGGCACGAGGTGCCAAAAATTCGTATGTTCTCCCTGTGCTTGCACTATGTTGGATACAATACCTATGGGCAGATTTATCAAGGGTCGAAGTGAAAATTTGAATTTTTGAGTTTTTTTTTTATGGCCAAAACTGTCAAATTTGACTAGGGATTTATTAAAGTTCGATTTGAGTTTTTTAAAGAATTCAAAATCGATTTTCGAGATTTATCATACACTGGCCCTTTATGAACTCCAATTCAACTATTCGCCACCTAAAACCTGCTGAATTGCTGTTTTAGTCAATGGAAGACGTCCTATGATCAATTTGGAGTTGTTTGCAGAATTCCTGACATTCAAGTTTTTTTTGGAGAAATCTGCCCCCTAGTGTTTTAAATCTAGGGGTTTACAAACGAGAGGTAGGAAGATATATCTACTTAAAGGAGTGGTTCACTATTGAGTTAACTTTTAGTATGTTATAGAATGGCTAATTCTAATCAACTTTTCAGTTGACCTTTATTTTTTTATGGTTTTATAGTTGAATTATTAGCCGTCTTCTCCTTGTTTTTCAAATGGGCTTTCAAATGGGTGTCACTGACCCCATATAAATAACAAATGCTCTGTATAGCTACAAATGTATTGTTATTGCTGCTTTTGTTTATTAACCTTTTTCTTCTATTCATATTCAAGTTTCTTATTACAATTAGTGCATGGTTGCTAGGATAATTTGCAAACTGGAGAGCTTCTAAATTAAAAGCTCTACATCATAGTAAAAGTTAACTCAAAGGTGAACAGCCCCTTTAATAGTGAGAATTCTGGTTCTGAAAGGTAAAGATAAACTGATCCTTTGGAGACAGAAGACTGTTATATGTAAAAATAAATATATGGGAAAACCTTTTAGTACTGATTGTAAAGGGGATAGTCTGATACTGGGAAGACCAATTACAGAGGTTACGTTGGAGAGTTTTGTAATTGGATTACAGCTGATTTCATTTTGGCAATATTACGTTAAAAATAGCAAGATACTGTTGGATAAAAGTGCTGAAAGAATCTCTAACAAGTAAAAGGCAATAGATTACAGGCTTAGCATAGCAGCATTTATGTTGGAGCATAGTGGTGCAATGCTTAGCACTGGGACATTGCAATGCTGGGGTTCTGGGTTTATTTCCAGTTAGGTAAAATATCTGCAAATTGTATATATATTCTCCCTGTGTTTCCTGTAATCTCCACTGGGGTAGGGACTGAAGTGAATGATATATAATGTCTGTAAAGAACTGTGGAATATGTTTGTGCTACATTAATAAAGGATAAGTAAAGGATAATAAAAAAAAGTATTTTTATTGTGATGGTTATTCTGTTCTGATTTTTTTGCTGAGAGAATTAATTACAAAACATTGCTAGGAGAATTGGAAAATATGGTGTTTGGGAGAGGCAAAGGTAAGATTGAGAAAATGTTATCTTATTGGAGATATCTTGATTGCGCATAGTTGGTCTTATTTATAAACATTGGGCAAATTAGCACCTAGGTAGTAACCCATAGCAACCAATCAGCAATTTGATTTTTTCAGCCAGTTGCAAGGAGAAAAAAGAAAGCAAACCTCTCATTGGTTGCCACGGGTAACTGCCCACATGCAAAGTTGCCCAGTGTTTTATCAACTACCCCAATTTTTTGAAGTGAGTGAAACTAAAGGAAGAACATTAGGACTAGAACTGGCCTAGACAGTTTGTGGTGGAGATGTTGTCTTGGGCCTTTGCCACACTCATAATAGGGGCAGATTAATCTTTATCTCCTATCAAGCTGCACCACCCCTTTTATCTATCAGACAAATTATAGTCATGGGTCATTCAGTTTGGTTTATGTTAAATGGTGCAAAGACACTGACCTGAATATTTTTTTCTTTTTAACAAAGACATACGTGATTCCACAGATTGAAAAGAAACCATACTAGTCTGCCTCTGCCCATTTCTCAAATATGATTGACTCAATGTCTTTCCACATCTCCCTTACCTGGTTGCACTGTAAAGTGATGGATTCTGGGACTTGAAGTTCTTCTGCTTTCCAAAGAATTTGTGCAGTAGTGATTATGAAAAGCAGAGGGAATTCAAGTCTCTGAATGATTATTTCTTCATAATGGAACAAGGTGGGGAGAGGTTGCATTACACTGTAAGTTGGTTCAATTACATTGAGAAGGAAAAACAGCAGCCTGACAGAAAGCATTTCTCTTCTAAAGTGCATGCACAAGTCACATGACCAGGGGCAGCTGGGAAATTGACAAAATGTCTAGACCCATGTCAGATTTCAAAATTGAATATAAAAAAATCTGTTTGCTCTTTTGAGAAATGGATTTCAGTGCAGAATTCTGCTGGAGCAGCACTATTAACTGATGCATTTTGAAAAAAACATGTTTTCCCATGACAGGCTCCCTTTAAGTTACACCTAGACTGAGATGGATTTTTTCAATTTAGATAACATTTTTATGCATTCTGAAGACCAAAATAAAGTTCTAAAGTAGTGCTTAAAAGGAGGTTTTATGCATCTATATAACATAATAAAAATTTATGAACATCTTTTTTAACTTTTGTAATTCATATGTACTAATATTGGTTGGACTAGCACTGTGTGTTTTATAATGCTTTCAATCTAAAGGTTGGTTTTATTCAACTTAAAGGGGTTGTTCACCTTCAATGTACAAATCTTATGAAACCACTAACAATGCTCTCTCAATGTGTTAGAAAAACCATTTTCCATAACAAAAAGTATTAACCTATTAACTCAGTCCTTCTCCTGTCTCTCTGACCAGTTTTCTGAAGTGATGGGAGTGGCCTATTTTGAACCTGACACACCAAGAACTTCCTATATGATGACATCATCATGCCCAGGCTTTGCCCTTACTTGTTTCCTATTGGATGTTGATACTGCCCTCCTCCTAGTAATTTATTGGGTGCTTGTGAACTGTAACCAGTCACATAATTTGAATGGTCATTGGTTGATTACTCAATTGTAATGGCAGAGGTTAACAGACGCAGCATATAAACAAACCTGCCTTGTAACAATCACACAGCCATGCAGACAAATACTGCGGAAAAGGAAGGAGCAACATTGTTTGGCAACCTTTGGCATTAAGTATAATGTCAGTTATTTACAAAATTGCAACAAAACCAGCAGTGACTTGCTTAGAAACATATGTAACTTACACATCTAGCAGGGACAGTAGAGCTGCCGCCTCACCCTTTTAAAACCAAACACATATGAAATCCACAGGCTGCATGGCTAATTATCAACTCATTTAGATGCTGCAGACTGAACTGATTTCTGTGCAGCCATGTATCATGCATCTAAATGAGTTGCTAATTAGCCATGCAGGCTGTGGATTTCATATGTGTTTGGTTTTAAAAGGGTGAGGTGGCAGCCCTAAGTGACAGGCAGAGCAGTGATGAGGGCAGGTACATTTTTTGAACATTTTGTGCGCTCTCCGGGGGGGGGGGGGGCGGTGATTTACCTAGGAAAACGATACCTTTTTTAAGTGTTCCACTTCTGGAACAAGATTTAGAGCTCTAAATACCAAAAAAATTAAAAAGTTATATTTTTCATGATATAGGGATCTATACCAGAAAAATATTTTACCTTTTTTATGAGGTAAATACACAAAATAATACATGGACCCCCCCCCCAAAAAAAAATAATAATATATTTCTGAAAAAGTACAAGTGTCATCTCCCATAGTAGCCATTATAATCCAATAATTCAAATTTTTAAAAATGATTTCTTTTTCCTGTGTAATAATAAAACAGTCGCTTGTACTTGATCCAAACTAAGATATAATTAATCCTTATTGGAGGCAAAACCAGCCTATTGGGTTTATTTAGTGTTTACACCATTTTCTAGCACTAAGATCCAAATTACAGAAAGATCTGCTATCCGGAAGACCCCAGGTCGCAAGCATTATGTATAACAGATGCCATACCTGTACCTTGTACTTGATCCCAACTAAGATATAATTAATCCTTATTGGAAGCAAAACCAGCCTATTGGGTTTATTTAATGTTTACATGATTTTATAGTAGACTTAAGGTATGAAGATCCAAATTATGGAAAGATCCATTATCTGGAAAACTCCAGGTCCCAAGCACCTCGATCCCCCCATCTGTACAGTTGAAGTCTCTGCAGCACAAGCCCACACTCCCCCTCCCTCTCACAAACTTGTAACAGTTTCTCTTCAGTACCTGAATGCTGCTCAAATTCCCCAGCACAGGAAGCAGTGGCAGATTGACTGCAGACATAGCCAATAGGAGTTAAGTTAGCTGCCAGTACAATGTGTGATGTCATATAAGGAAGAGGAAGTGAACACTGTAGTGTTTTTGGGGGTCACTGACCCCCTCCCAGCACAGGGTCTGTGTGGAACTGAAGGATTAGTACAGGGACACTTCTGAGGTGAATATCTCTTGAACTGTACTTTTTCTGTTCACTATTTCTATAGAAAAGTTTGTTCTATTCATGTGAACTGTTAGATTTGTCAATTTGTTACAAAGGTGAACAACCCCTTTAAGAAAAAGGTTGAAAAAGGTGAATCTAGTAAAAACAGACCATTCTCACTGGTACGGTGTTGGTGGCGGTCTTTATTGTCCACTGCTTCATGAGGGTATTCTATGTGAGATAGCTTGTTTTGATAACATTTGTGTTTTGGAAGAAAGCTTGTGGCTTAAATGGGAGAGTTCTAAACCATGGTTCTCTTTCTGACAGCTTTATAGTTAGTGCTATATAATACTTAACAGGATGCTAAACTATAAATCCTGACAGCTTTTCATCATAGAATCTAAATATAGCTGTAATATGTTACATAAGGCTTCTGGTACTGTCAGCTTAAAAATTGTAGTCTGTGTTGGAAACATGTGTGGAAGCTCTTTACAGGGTTTCACTTCAGCAGAACCTCAGTAGAACAGTATAATGTAACCACCAGATTGAGATGAGCCCAGTGTTTGTTAGTTTAATATGTCTAGGTGACCAAAAGCTTTGTTTTTTTTAAAGGTTATAGTATCGACCCTGTAGATGGATGAAATAGCTGTTAAGCTGGATATTACATTTAGATTTTCTCTACTACGACAAATTAATTAAAGTAGTAAAAAAATCAGAAAATATTCTGGCTATTAATTGACAGACAGCAATCATATGAAAGTTATGTCCAACAAATAGTAGTGACAGTCACCCATTGATATTGTCAAGCAATACATGCAGAGATATTATAATTAGCCAACAGAAATCTTCTAACCTGTCTACTGTACTAAACGACCGATCAACCTAGTATGAAAATTGTCGGGATGATCCACACACTGTCCGAAAATTGTACAATCTTCGTATGGTACTACTTATCTTTGCGTCTGTGGCCAGCTTTAGTGGAATCTCAGTTCTGGCTCCTAGGTTTGGGTTTCTGGGTTTGATTCTGACATTCTCTGCATGGAACCTCCAGTTTCTTCTTCAGTTCAAATACGCACAGACAGTCAATGATAACAATGGAGCATGTCACAAAAGGAATTTTTTCCACTGGCTTACCTATGGAGGTGAAGAAATAGCGATTCACTTCCAGTCTGCCCCTGACAGGGAGGGTATCAGGGAGGGTATCAGCCTGTTAGCATGCAGGAGGGGTTCCACACCTAAATCGGCCCTGTATGTGCACTCACAGGCCGTTGCCATGGTTAGCAAGTCACAGGACTTTGGGCCAGAAGGAAGCAGTGTGGCGTTTTCTCCACTCTGTAGATACTCTGGCAGAGAAAACACCTCATGTGACATGGCCCTTTACATGGGTTTTACTTTGTTGGTTTGTCATAGATTTAAGTGCACCTAAGCACTTGAGCTAATTGATTCCATTTTATTCTGGTTGTGTCCATGAGCATTCAGATCTGCATTTTAACATGGTTGCACCATTGTGGGTTTTATAAATGCAGTAAGTATTTTATATGCAACTGGTTGTTACTAAATATATCAAAACAGAGAAATGCATGCTGAACTCACAAAACCTCATCTCGGAGTTCCATAACCTGTATAAAAACACATGTTTTTATATGGTCATGGAACTCCTTGGTAACTTATAATATCCTTATATTTTACAATAGGAGGTACTTTATTCACTATATACTGTAAATACACACATGGAGATACTAAATCTGACATAAACCTTAAAGGCATTTTACCTTACTCTTCTAGGACATTTGTGGGTCAAGCTTAATAGAAAATTAGCTTTTCATCTAAGGAACCTAATCTTCTATTTAGCAAAAAAATTATGCCCAAGGATATTCTTTTCTGTCCTTCTACATTTCCCCTGAATATTTCTGATGATATTGCCATTACACTGTGCCCAACATCAAAAGCAGCAATTTTTAACCTTCATTTACATGCAGTTTGTTCTTGTAAGAAATTCCTTACCGGAGGCACACTCCTGTACTCAAAAATAGAATCAAGCCATGCAAGACTTTGTGTGATCGCTGACTGCTTTAATTGCAAATGGATAGGACCCATTGGCCTTATATTAAAGGGGATGTAAACCCAAAGTTCACATTTTGCATATAGAAAGAAAATTTAATTCTTTACTTTTGTACCAAAGGTCTGTTAATCTGCGCTCTTTTGCTACTTTGTTTCAAAAGTCAGTACAAGGCCTGAGAATAGAAAGGAAATGACAGCAATTTCTTTCAAAAGCAGTTTACATATTTACAATAACTTTAAAACCATGTATATTGGAATGTTGCTTAGAATTACAATTTGTTTAATTTTTTTTTTTTTGTTTTAAAAGGGTAATTTCACCAAAAATTACATTTGGTATGATGTCAACAGTGATATTTTAAGACAATATCCAGTTGGTCTTTATTTTTTATTTTATGTGCTTTACCTTTTTATTTTTGCCTTTCTCAGCTTGAAAAGTAAAATACTTGTCAGGACTGACCCCAGGAACCATAAAGCATATTCATTGTGAGTCTAACTCATAATTGCTTAATTTAGAAATGATTTTTTTGATTTAAGAGTGGGCAAAACACATTTACGACACCACCATTGTTTCCTCTAAGCTGTACGCTTGTGCTCACACACACAAATTTTCAGGCCAGTGCACAACAAATGGGGTGTGCACAAAGAATTTTGTCTTTATTCTATCCTATCATGCACATACAGGGCCACCATCAGGGGGGCACAGTTGTCCTGGGCCAAGAAAATTTCTAGTTTCACGGTGGGACCCAGCCATGCTGCACTCTCCTGATTAGCTGGGTCCCTTTACCTAATCCAGTTTGGGCCCTTCTGAATAGTCTGCCAAAGCCTCCAGAGAGGAAGAAGCTGAAGCCACAGCCACCTAAAAAGGAAGAAGCCAAAGTCGCTGGTACAGAATCAGCCACAGCTGCTGAAGAAGCTGGAGCTGTTTCCAGAGAAGGAGACTGCCATGGACAACGAAGAAGATGTTGCTAAGGAGGAAAACTGTAGTCTTAAAGTTCCACTGAACTCTAAAATTCTTAACACCTGGCCACCAATGCAATGCTTAAAGGACAAGTCAACCCAAAAATAAAAATTTGCCTAATAACAGAAAACATTATTCTAAGCAACTACATATATACATTCATTACAAATGTTCAATAGTTTTTAAATTACTTGTATATGTATTGCTATTGAAAGCAGTGTTTGTCTGTCCCTTTCTATTCTCTGCCCTGGTGGCTCATACTGTTGATACAATGTAAGACAAGGCAGCTGTTTAACAGACATGACTTTGCTGGGGAATCAAGACTTTTGCAACATTGTTTTAGTAACAACCAGATGTTACGCAAATGCTACTTTCAATAGCAATTGTTTTTACAAATAACTTTAAAAGCACTGAGAATTTGTAATGCATGTATATTGGAAAGTTACTTAGGCAGGCCCAGCAGTCGCGTGCGCCTGTGTAGTGTGTGCATGCGCAAGTTTGCGCTCGCGTGCGCATGCGCACAAAGCGCGAAAAATACATAGAGTTGGGCAGAGAAGGGAACCGGACTTGGGGTAGGCGACAGAGGAGGTACGTGCCTTGCGCCCTCCCAGCTTTGCGCCCTAGGCACGTGCCTACTCTGCCTATCCCTAGTTCCTGCCCTGGAAGCCGGAGTTATCCTTTAACTTGTAGCAGGGCCCTGACCGCCAAAACTTGATGGAGGGCCCTGACCGCCAAAACGTGTAGGGGGACCCATTATGTTTTAGTGTTCATGTCTGTGTGGCTTTTGTACTGATGGGAGAGGGCAGAAAATTTTGCTATGCAGGGCCCCGTGATTTCTGATGGCAGCCCTAGGTACACTTCTGAAAATAGATGCCAACAGAGGAAGGAGGGCTATGTGAAAATTCTGAATCAACACCTTAACATATAAACCAGAAACTTAAAACTTGGTCCAAAGCATTCCTCCAAAGTTGCAACAAAATGGCTTAAAGGGTATGTAAAGGCAAAAAAATAAAAATCCCATTTTTACTTTCTTTAATGAAAAAGAAACCTATCTCCAATATACTTCAATTAAAAAATGTGTACCGTTTTTATAAGAAACCTGACCTGACTGTATGCAGTGAAATTCTCCCTTCATTTACTGCTGTGGATAGGAATTGTCAGATGGTCCCTAACTGCTGAGCAGGGAAACAATCATACTTATGAACAGCGGGGGGAGCCCCCGCCTTACTTCCCAGCCATGCAGAACTGAAGCAGCTTTGTTTATGATGATCCCTAAGCAGCCCAGACCACACTGAGCATGTGCACAGTCTTAGTCTTGCAAAGATGTTTAACAAACTTACAAGATGGTGACTCCCTGTAGCCAACTTTGAAAGCATAAATTATTTGTTTGAATAGGCTTGTGGTGCAGTAAGTTCATGTTTATATTTAGTATACAAAATACAGCATTTCTAGACTTTACATGCCCTTTAAAGCCAACAACATGAAAGGAGTGAAGTGAAAAAGGTTCACCTTTAAGTTAACTTTTAGTATGTTATAGAATGGGCAGTTCTAAGCAACTTTCCAATTGGTCTTCATTATTTATGTTTTTATAGTTTTTAAATTATTTGCCTTGTTCTTCTGACTCTTTCCAGCTCTCAAATGGAGGTCACGACCACATCTAATAAACAAATGTTCTTTAAGCCTACAAAATTGTAGTTATTTATTACTCATCTCATCTATTCAGACTTCTCCAATTCACATTCCAGTCTCTTAGTCAAAACAATGCATGGTTGCTAGGGTAATTTGGATCCTAGCAACCATATTGCTGAAATTGGAAACTGGAGAGCTGCTGAATAAAAAACTAAATCAATCAAAAAACACAAATAATAATAAATGAGAACCAATTGCAAATTTTTTCAGAATGTCACTTTCTACAACATACTAAACGTTAACTTAAGGATGAACAACCCCTTTAAGAAGTCCCAGAGACTTGTCAAGTTCTGTTAGGAGGAATGGGCATACATTTCAGCAACATATTGTGAGAGGCTTTTACAAGGCTACCGTAAGCACTTGGTTCAAGTTAAGCAATTAAAAGCAATGCCAGTAAATATTAGCAAAGTACATGAAAAACGTTGACCCGGAAAAATGCATGGTGCTTGCTATCCTTCATTAACACCCCTTATGTTATTTTCATTTATCCTCTCCCTTGAGCTCTCTCCCAGCTGGGTGTCCTTTTCATCCTGTTCAGTGAAGTGTGATAAAACTTTCATGCTCTACCCACAAACTATACACTGTGTGGATTCTGTTGCTTTTTCCAGATTTAAATATCGATTATCACTCTGTGTGTTTTGATGTGCATTGAAGGATACAGTCCAAACAAGTTTGAAGTTAAATGTAAGATTTCTTAGCTTGTCATGCACTAATGCGTTCCGTGTTTCTCATGTTTTTCTTTCCATTAGTTTATTATTTTACTCATGTCATTTACAGGCTTTTCATTAACTGAGTAGTCCTTCAAAAGCAGGGCTGCCCATCTATAAATTTGCAGGTGTCATGTGGCCCTAGTAGGAAGTTTTGTGGCTACCTTACTGATCCAGTGGTTCAAAACAGCCTTGTGCCATGGATAGGTCAGGCCTCAGGATTGCAGAAGGTTTCTCCCAAGTCACCTATAATATCTGTATGAGTATGGTGAATCTATAAATGACAATATCTACATGACTATAGACATTTGGGGGGATGTAACATGTTTCGTTAGCTCAAAAAAAAAAGGTCCTTGCGAACTTTAGGGACCAAGATTTTCATTGTCTGCGACCTTTTTTTGACCGATTTCAGACCTCATCGACTTCCTCGCAAAGTTTGCTTTTGCAAACATGTGTAGTTTATGTAATAAAATGTCCCAATCGCAAAGCGTTTTTTCCCCCCACCAAATTATTTGACAGACCTCCAGAGCAGGTGTTAACAATAACCTTTGCTTAATGATAATGAACGATGTAAGATTTGCCAGCGAATGATTTTACATTGCCCGCAGAGCTGAACATTCGCAAAAATTTGATTTTATACATCATTTGCCACTTTAATTACATCCCCCCATGTAAATGCTCCATTATTATAGTCCTTTTGTACAGTAAATATTTCTTCATTAAGAGGGTTATTTATGAAAGGGTAAGTTGTGTTCGAATTCGAGTTTTCTAGGGTATTTTTCAGTTAAAAATAGATTTTTTTGGGTAAAAAAAAGTACAGCTATGGGATCCGTTATCCAGAAACCCGTTATCCATAAAGTTCCAAATTACAGAAAGGCTGTCTTCCACAGACTCCATTATAATTACATAATCCAAATTTTAAAAATGATTTTCTTTTTCTCTGCAATAATAAAACAGTAACTTGTACTTAATCCAAACGATCCTTATTGGAAGCAAAAACAGGTTTATTATATTGGGTTTATTTTACCTTTACATAATTTTCTAGTAGTCTTAAGGTATGAAGATCCAAATTACGGAAAAACCCCAGGTCCCAAGCATTCTGGATAACAGGTCCCATACCTGTACTTGAAAATTTCGAGTTAAAAAAAAAATAGAATTTTTTAAATTTATTTTACCCCAAAGCTGGAAATAGCTAATTTTTTCTAGTGTTTTTCACACGAAAACTCAAATCAATTCGAGCTCTTCGAGTTTTTCGCCCCAAGTACACTGATTTGAATTTTTTCCACTCAAGTTTTATCTTAAATCAGAAACCATTCAAGTTCAATCGAGGTCTAAAAAAGCTCACATTGCTCTAAAAGTCAACCTTAGATAAATAACCCCCTAAATATTCCAGACTATCGATCAAGACAGTTCTCAGTAATACAATAATAGCTATATATTCAACCTTCTTTAAAAAAAAGTGGGAATGTAGAAGAGGTTATTACCACAGTGCTAAAGCATACTAGTAGCAGTCATAATACACAGTTAAATGCAATGGTGGAATCCATTACACACATTACAAAAAAAAACATGGTGCTCCTGGGTACTGCTTTCTTTTTATGGTCCTTCACACTTACTGGCAGGTAAATTCCCTTGGTAATTTCTATTTGTGTCACTTAAATATGTCACGATTTTTATAGTGTCAGCTTTGGCCTCTGGCAGATGGTATAAGCAGGGAGCACTGCAGTTTAAAAAGGTACTACCAAATAGGGAAAAACACAACAATAGTGCAATTAGAATAATGCATGGGGGAGCTTACCTGTAAATGTCTATTTTACACCACTTTCCGCAGTGGTTTTTGCTATATGGGTGCTTTAAATGTGGCCTTGTTAAGCATAATTCTTATTTGGCACAAAGTCCTAATGACTACATTTTGACCCAATATCTTCCCATATATGGGCAACTTAACTCTTATAAAAAGTATTGTATAACCGAATCAGTAGATTTGGAATGAATTTTCTGTACCCTTCGACGACCTTAAAGGAGAAACAAACCCTTAATAAAAAAAACCCTACCTCCTGTCGTACATAGACCCCCCTCCCCCCCAGCATAGCTCCCCTCCCCCCCTTGGGCAAATGCCCCTAACTCTTTACTTACCCCTCCGTGCAGATTCTGTACAGAGTTCATGGGTGCCATCTTCTTCTCTTCAGTAATCTTTGGCAATTTTCGTGAGTTTCGGCGCATGCATAGTTGTCGCAAAACAGAAAATTGCTCCAACGCCGAAACGCTGTTCTCATTCTGAAGATTTCCGAAGATAAGAAGATGGCACCCGTGAACTCCGCTGGACAGAATCTGCACGGAGGGGTAAGTAAAGAGTTAGGGGCATTTGCCCGAGGGGGCAGCTAGGCTGGGGGGGGGAGAAGGGAGGGAGTCTATGTAGGTTAGGGTTTTTTCTATTAAGGGTTTGTTTCTCCTTTAAAATCATTTCCTAAAATTAGACTTCCCAGATAATTAATGACCAGTTACAATGTGCTGTTTTGGAGCCATATGCTTTCTTTGGCAGTCACACTATCACTGGCAGTTATTTCCATAATTTCTCACGCACGTACATGTTTGAAAATCTGAAACAAGCACGTATAACTTTACATGCCACTTACCCAAACATTGTTGTTGTTTTTTTTTATAACAACAGAAAAGAGTAAAATGAAAAGCTACACAGGCACAGCTCTATCAAACACATTTATTATGAAAATATGAGACTTATTCAGGCCTGAAATGATTACTTATAATAAAACTCTGGTATCCTGGTTTTTGCCCAACCCTCAGGTCTGCCAGCAAATACAAGTGCTCCGCATATCTTGGTACATATTTTTTCCATTACTTATTTAGCTATACCATGTAACAGTTTCAGAAGGAATGATTCACAAAGGAGTCCAGGCAGATACAGTGATTTCAAATTCTTCTTATTTTGTTTGCAGACCACCCAACAAACTCATGATTAAGGCACTTTTGGCATCTTTCCAGCCATATAAATAAACCACCTTGTCTATACTGCCTTCTGGAAAACTAACTAATTTTGCAAAAAATTGGTTGGGAAATTATGCATCTATATTAAAGATGATGAATAAGCTGCAAAAACTCAGGTCTAAAGGCTTCGACTCGAGATATTTTTAACCCCAAGGAATAAGTCTGTCAGAAATGATCACATTTCGGGATTTTATTGAAAAAGAAATAGTATGTTTATGTTGGCATTAGAGTAAGAAACCTGGAACATAGCCATATTTTGGTGATGGTTTCACCATTATGGTGTGCCTTTGTGTTTTAATTTATATAAATGAATATGCCTAGGATGCTGTCTAATAAACATAAATGGGAAGAGAGATAAAACCACAAATACAACAGATTTGGTAAAATGCATGCAACTTGATAGCAGTCAACAGCACATAATGATTTCCATTGAAGCCAAAAACAAAAATCTGTCAAATAAAAGTCTTAATTGCTTTCTTATATAATTTTGTGGAATTTTTATAATAATCTAAACCTGTTCCTTACATTATTTACATTTTTTACCCTGCTTACCTGGGCAACTATCACCTATATTTCCTTTCTCATTTGGAACCCAGCCAACTTTATTTCAAGAATTCCTGGCCCTTCCAAGACAATCGTTACCACAGACAATAGTGTCACCCAGTAGACACTCAGGGTGCATTTTTTTTTGTGGAAACCACTAACAGATCTTCTCTAAAAAAAAATCTTCCTTTTTTTGTGGACCCATTGCAGAGATCTGACACAAGGTTTACCCAACAAAAATACTTTTAGCAGAGTATGAGTTCTCAGAAGCGGTTGTTAGTAATGATGCTGTCTTCCTTCTTGCCCTACTATACTGTTGAAGAGTCAGACTACTGAATCTTGCAAATAATCTAAAAAATGGTATGCCCATTAATATACTGAAATAACATTTATTCATAGGACTATACTGGAAAGTTGTCTACATCAATATTTTTTTTTACCTGATGGATTTTTATCCATGGTAGTTTATAGTCTGTAAGGCACATGTACTAGGACATCTCCACATAGCTGGGGTCATAAGTAAAGTCACGTATATTGATTCAGTATTCACATATCCAAACAGATATTTTGCTAGGTGTGTTGTGTCTGGGTCAAAACCTAGGACAGACACTAAAACTGGAAATTTAAGTACTGATTGTATACTGATGTATTTTACAAGTAAAGCTTGTCCTGAAATGTTATTGCCGGAATAACACTAGTATAACCAAATACAGCAGTACTCTTAGGGGCAGATTTACTAAGCTAGAGTGAATAATTTGTATGGAAAAAAAATTCAAATTTCGAAATATTTTTTTGGGTACTTCAACCATCGAATTGGTCAAATTCGATCGAATCGAATGATTTGAACGATTCGAAGTAAAAATAGTTCGACTATTCGACCATTTGATAATCAAAGTACTGTCTTTTTAAAAAATACTTCGACTTCATACTTCGCCACTTTAAACCTACCGAGGTGCAATGTTAGCCTATGGGGACCTTCCCCAGCACTTTTCTAAGCTTTTTTTGGTCGAATAAAAAAATCGGTCGATCGATTGCTTAAAATCGTTTGATTCGAATCGAGAAGTCTTGCATATCTGTTTTTACGCTATAAAAAGTCTAATGTGGGTGCTTGCATGGACACCGACCAGGTAAATGCTAATGTGTCTGTTTTGTCATACAACAAAGAACATTCTTACACAAACACATTTGAATGTGCAAGTGTAGGCATCTATTTGAAATAATAGTACACCGGTGTGGGATCCGTTATCCGGAAACCTGTTACCATAATGCTCCGAATTACGGAAAGGCCCATCTACCATAGACTCCATTTTAATCAAATAACTGATTTTTTTTGCTGTAATAATAAAACCATAAATTGCACTCGACCCCAAATAAGATATAATAATGCTTATTGGAGGCTAAAACAGCAAAAAATTCATCAAACTCATCAAAGTCAATTGGCGTTTTTTGCACACAACAATTTTTCACACCGTGCAACAATTTTAAAACGATGTGACATTTTCTACTATCCATTAGAGTCAATGGGCATTTTCTCCTTGATCATTTTGCTCATCCCTAGTGTTAATCTCCACTTAATTACTAAAATTACTGTATTTTACATAACTAATCTGATATCTGCTAGGCAAATGTGGGCCCTAATGACACTTGAATAGGAGCCCATGTGTCTAAAGAGAAGCTTGGTCATATGCAATATATTAGCATCTATGAACAAAACACATTACACAAACAGTACAGTATATTTAATTTCTGTGTTTATTAAATCATGTTATTTGTTTTTCAGGCTTGAACTGAGAATTTGTCTTGCAAGTAGTAGCTCTGCTCTGTGGGCTGGTGTCAAAATCCATAGTGTTAATTGCCTGGGGATTCTGAACCATTCGTTATTGGACACCAAAATGCCCAGTATTGTTACATGGTAGAGCTTTCAGACTACTACATAGCAACCCCATAGCATTTTTCAATCTAGAAATAGGCAGATAAGTCAGGGTAATACATAATTTTTTTTTAAATTGAAGAATTGTTTAGAAAAGGCCCATCTAAAACATACTAAAGGTGATCCTCTAGAAGCTTACAACTGGATATCTGGTGCATGCTATTTATTCTAACTTGGAATACTTCAAATTGTACTTATAGCAAACCAATTTTTTCTACATCTGTAGATGCGTATTAGTTTTAATGTAGCACTGAAACTGTTATTTTTGGAGTAACTGCATAAACTTCATGAAATACATTTGTTAGAGCAACAGTAATGAAAACTCAAATTAGCATCAAGTTGGAACGTATCCATTTTTCTCAGCACTGCTAACATGTTAAGCCAATTTTCAGCTTGTGTTAAATGAAATAAATATGTTTTATGGGTTTGGAAAAGGAATGCCAGTCATATATAGGCAGCCACCCACAGTTTTCCCTTATTTGTTCTAAAACCATATGTTGTGATTTTAGATGCATGTATTATATCTCAACTCAGCAATGTTTCTTGGTGGGCAATGCGGAGGTCTTAAATAAGGGCATTCCACAAAATTTATGTGTAAAGATAGGGGATAAATCATCCTTGGAACCTATGTACAATCCATTTATTTTAGATTTACCTTGCTGACACACACTATCTTTTTTTTAGAATGGAATTTAACTCTAGTTATAGGGCACAGCTATGGGGTCAAAATACACCCCTAACTTTGTTCTTTTGTACTTAGGATTTTGGCAAAACTGAATCTTTAGAATATAATCTTTTGATGTATCTTATGGTGGCCCAATGCATGAAAAACTTTTTTTTGACATTTTTCTTTCATTGTCTATTTAAATAATATAATAATATAACAAATACAAGGTTTAGATTTCATTATCAGATTATTTACAGAATGAAAATGGAGATTTAGCATACATTTCACATTGCAGTAAAGTGCCATAAACCATGTATGTACCAGGGGTGGGTCCTGGACGACAGGTAAATTTCCCCTTTATTCAGATTCCTTTAAGGTGCAAATTACTACAGCAATGCGGAAAATAAGTGAAAATGTGTGAAAAAAGTTTGTGAAAACCGCTCTCTTCCCTGCAGTATCTAACAGTTTGCAAGGCTAGGGAAGCTTGAACCCTGAATGTGAAATTACTTTTTCGGTTTTACTGTCCTTGAAAACTTTATGCTGTGGACTATGTTGAAGTTGTTGTTTTACCTACTGAAGATACAGCTTATTGTAGTTTGATTCAGAAATAAAAGTTCCTTTATCCTACTGCTGTGGTGTGGCCTTCGTGCATGGGTGATCCCTTCCCCCTCCCCCTGAACTTGTCAATCTGTATAAAACTGCTTTCTTTTATGAAACAGTTTTATACCAGATTCGTATTTGAAAATTATACCCCCTCTAAATTTACATCCTGCCTATAGCAAAATTTTGAGCAAAAAGTAAGAGAAGGTGAAAAAAAGAAGGTGGATAAGAACGGAGGATATATGAGCAGAACTACCATACTATACAGTGGGAAGATATTGGGTCAAAACTATACAGTTGTCTTCAGGTCCGGACTGAGAATTAAAATAGGCCCTGGCATACCAGGTACTCAGAGGCCCAAGTAGCCCACACAGAGGCCCAAACAGCCCCCACCAGCCCACTAAATACTGACTTTCTATGGGACCTTATAGCAGCCCCTCTGGCATTTGCCAGATTGCCAGTCCGGGCCTGGTTGTCTTCCTCTTTGTACAGTTCGCTGAGTAAAATACTCAAATAATCAGGTTACTAATCACTATCAATCTCCCCACAAACTGTCTCTTTATGCAGGAGTTGGAGTTAGATTTTGACACTACAAGTACTGTTGTGTGCTTCCTATGCATAGACAATGTATGTAAATAATGCGCTAACTGTCTTTCAAAACAACAGTATGTAGTAGTATGCATGTAGGAGACAGATTGCTGATCTATGAAGTTAGAATTTAGAGAAGTAATGGTTGTGGGGGGGATTGCCTCTTTTTAACAATCTTTTTATGAGTATAAATCCTTTAAGCTTGAATTTTATAAGAATGAGACAGTCTATAGCACTACAGATTGATGCATATAGGCAAAGAGTAGTTTCACAGCAGCTGGAACACAAATGGTTGCATATTCCCACTTTAAGAAATGTTCTACTTCAATTTAAACAGTGTAATTGAGTCTTTTCTTCTTAATAGCAGGGATTTCTAATTGGAGGTCCTCCAGAGCTTTTTACAGCTCCGGTTTTAACCACAGCTATAGATTTTATTTGTATGACATCATTATTTTAATATGACTCAGCCGGCAAGCAGGGGGTATAACAGATAATTGTTGCTTCTTTACAGAAATTCTTGGTCTGGGTGGGGTGAGATGAGCCAACAATTTTGTTAATAATAAAGCTTTTATAGTACAATACGTACCTATAATGCTATTCAAAGGAGTTGCTCACATTTGAGTTAACTTTAAGTTAATGATGTATGATGTAGAGAGTGACATTCTGAGACAATATGCTCTTGGTTTTCATTTTTCGTTATTTGTGAATTTGAGTTATTTAGCTTTTTATTCAGCAGCTCTCCAGTTTACAAATTACCCTAGCAATTATATATTGATTTAAATAAGAGACTGGAATATGAATAGGAGAGGACTTGGATAGAAAAATGATGAGTAAAAAGTAGCAATAAAAATAAATTTGTAACTTTACAGAGCATTTGTTTTACATGGGGTCAGTAACCTATTTGAAAGCGGAAAAGAATCAGAAGAAGAAGGCAAATAATTCAAAAACTAATAAAAACTAATGAAGACATATTGAAACTTCTGTAGAATTGGCCATTCTGTAACATACTAAAGGCTAAATTAAAGACTTTTTTTGATTGCTCTCCATTTTATATTTTTTATGTTTTCCCCAGAATTGAAGTTTAATGTTCTTGTCTGTGGTGTTTCAGTCTGGAGGCTCAGTAATCCATATGATGTAGATCGTGATATTCTTAGCTAATTTGCTAATGTATGGTTTTTAAGTTATTTAGCTTTTATTCAGCAGCTCGTCGGTTCCAAATTACCCTAGCAACCATGCATCTATTTGAAAAAGAGACTGGAATATGAATACGAGTGGGCCTGAATAGAAAGACGATTAATAAAAAGTAGCAATAACAATACATTTGTAGCCTTACAGAGCACTTGCTTTTTAGAAGGGGTCAGCAACGCCCATTCGAAAGCTACAAAGAGTCAAAAGAAAAAGGCAAATAACTATAAAACTATAAAAAAAAAATAATAAAAAAAAACAATTGAAAAGTTGCTTAGAATTGGCCATTCTATAAAATACTAAAAGTTACCTTAAAGGTTTCTTATAGGAAAATTCAGCCAGCAGCAACAGGTATAAAAATAAAGCCAGTTTTCTTTCCAACCAACAAAAAATAGCTTTTGGCAGCAGCATTAGTTCAAAACAACAAATAGGCAGTGTAATTACAGAACTTCCATGTGTGTGCACAGGCACATAGTATCCTTTGTGTCATGATCCTAGGCACACTTTTTCCTGTCTCTCCCAGCTAGAGATCTTGAGAAACTCACTAGCCTGGCTTTTAAGGAGTGTTGATTATCCACCTGAAGCTAATCAGACCCAGCTGGTCAGTCAGTAGCATGTCACTCTGCTACAGAAGCCATAATCATTTCAGGTAGTTAAAGGTATGGGATCTATTATCAGGAATGTTTGTGATTTGGGGTTTTCCAGATAAGGGATTTTTTCTCTTTGAATAACCATACCATAATTCTACTAAAAAACATGTAAACATAAATAAAACCCAATATGATCGTTTTCCCACTAATATGGGTTGCTGCATCTTGGGATCAAGTACAAGGGCAAGGTAGTGTTTTATTGGTACAAATCATTAAAAAAAAATATTTGTATGAAATGGGAGATGTACTTTCAGAGTTTTTTTTCAGTTTTCGAATAGGAGATCAAATGCCTGTGCATATAACAGAGTCAAAGAAGAGAGTTGGTCTCTTGTGGTTTCTCTTGTGGACTATTTGTGTGGATGCATTAAAGGGGTTGTTCACCTTCCAAACACATTTTCAGTTCAGTTGTTTTCAGTTTGTTCTCAGGAAATAAAGACTCTTCAATTGCTTTCTATTTTTTATTTTTACTGTTTTTCCAAAACCTAAGTTTAAAGTTGAATGTCCCTCTGTCTGGTGTTTGTGTCTGGCAGCTCAGTAATTCAGGTGTAGACTCTAAACCAGGGGTTCCCAACCTGCGGCCCAGCTTGAACTTCCACCTATCCAGGAAACAACATGTTGCAATGTCACGCAAAGAGAGCGTATGTGTGCATGTGTGTTTTAAATTTTACATGGGGTGTGTGGTGTGTGGCTTCCTAGAGCAGGAAAAGCAGTTAACAAGTGAGCGTTCGGTTACTTACAAAGGCAGGTAAGCATTCTTCAGTGGCATCGCCTGCTATGCTAGGGATATATGCAGCGCCTACATTTGTGAGCAACTTTTTTCAAGAATGAACACTAAGAGTAAAATTAGAACCAAATTATCTGATGAGTACCTTGAGAATTCACTGAGAATTGCAACTGCTTCCATTCAACCAGATACAATGTAAAAAATCCCACTAGGTTTATGATACCCTCTTTTCTTTTACTTTTACAATAAAATAAATTGTTAGTAAAGTGTTAGTGTTTGTGTATATTTCGTGTGTGGCCCTGAACATTTTTCTTCTAACAATGTGGCCCAGGGAAGCCAAAAGTTTGGACACCCCTGCTCTAAACTGTTCCAATTATGCAAAATTTAGTTGATGCATTTCTCAGCAGCATCTCTCGAGTATTAGCAACTATTGTATTCTAACATCTGCCTGTAATGAAACTCAATGATTCTTCTTCAGTTTACAGGGTTGGCAACCCCCCCTTCCCAGAGCTGCTTTATAAGGTGGAAAATTATACCTCACACTTCAATATCAGAGAAACAGTCATACATAGAAAGAAACTGTAAAAAGTCTTTATTTCTGATGTACTATCTGAAACCAACTGAATTGAAGAAAAAGTGTGGGTTGTAGTATTGCAGTGAAGGTGGATCTCCAGTAAGTGTTACTGTTCTGTCTGGAGTGAGGGATAATACAATCTCTCTTGCTATGGGAAAGGCCACCAAGAAACATGAACTGTGACCAACAGTATTTTGCATATAAATGAACTGGGATATCAATATTTAAGACCCACGAGACTTATACTACACACTGGATTGGGAAATGGTGAAATGATCAACATGATTGATGCATTAGCTTGTTGCATTTGGTAGTTGTCTTACTGTTTCCCCTTTCATCCCTTTTCCTTGCATAGTCTTGCAGTACAGTAAGGGGGTTATTTACTAAACTCTTGGGCTTTTTGAGGCAAAACTCTGGGGTTCAATCCAGCATTTGAAACTCTAATTTTTCAGGATTTATTAAAGCCCGATACTTCAATAAGTCAGAATCCAAAAATCTGCCATCTTAGACCTGCTGAGGTTGTAAATGGAAGAGGTCCCTATCCTATTTGGAAGTTTCTTTGGTCTGCACTGGAATTAGCTTGAAATCCATCTATTTCGGGCTTTTAGGTCAAAAATCCAAAATATTCGGGCTTTTTGGGAAAAACCTCTGAAAAAATCGTTTGATTTGGGTTTTTGCTAGGGATGCACCGAATCCAGGATTCCGTTCAGGATTCGGCCTTTTTCAGCAGGATTCGGATTCGGCCGAATCCTTCTGCCCGGCCGAACCGAATCCGAATCCTAATTTGCATATGCAAATTTGGGTTGGGAGGGGAATCTCATGACTTTTTGTCACAATGTCTCATGACTTTTTGTAAAAATGTTTTTCCCTTCACACCTCTAATTTGCATATGCAAATTCGGATTTGGCTCGGTATTCGGCCGAATCTTTCACAAAGGATTTGGGGATTCAGCCGAATCTAAAATAGTGGATTTGGTGCGTCTCTAGTTTTTGCTCATTTTTATTTAGTTTTTTTCTGTTTAAATCAAGCTTTTTTAAAAGTAAATAAGGTCAAATCCTGCATTCTAGTTTGGTCTGACTTTTTTTTAAAGAAAAAATTCGAAAAATTCGGATTTTGTCTTTAAAAAACCCCCTTAATGTCTGTTTTTTATTCAGTAATGTAAACTTGCAAGCAGCTTGCCTTTGTCTCAGTCTCTTCAATACAAAAAAAAAAATGCCATTTGAGGTTAAGACTGTTGAAGAGTAACCAGTATAGTTGTGGTTTGGTGAGCTAAAAGCAACTGAATTGTTGTCTGCACTGAAACCATTATAAAACACCTATAACATGTGGGTTCTAGATAACTAAGCAATGACAGTGGCTAGCTTTGAATGGCTAGCAATGACTGTGGCTAGCGTTTCATAGTGGAATGTATAAATGTTTGCATCATTACATCTCTTAAATCCTGAGGATTTAGCAGCCTAGTGAGATTCCCAGCAGGGAAGCCATGCTGAACACATTCATTAAGTCTTTCTGCACTAATCATCACTAACGTGTTAATGCGGCCTTACAGTTCAGCAGAGACATTTAATGCTCCCAGTGCTTATTCTGCCAGATGTACATGTGTTCCTGCAGCAAAGATAAAAGGTGTGTTTGTTGTCGTCACACACTTGTTAAAATAATTCCTCAGAGCTTCTTTTTTAATAGGTTTCTGAGCTAATGTCCTTATGGGAGAGTAAATCAACCATCTACTCATCTACTCGCATAGTACATGCTAATTTATTTGCAGTGTGTTTACAACCAAATGTGAAAAACAAAGGAAAGGGAGTTGTGTATGTGATAGCGTGTGCCTATGTTGATATTTAAGATTCTGAGTACATGTAGTTGCAGTGTCATGAGAAACCTTTTTTATTTTTACTAATAAACCTTGTTTTTGCTGTTGCCCTGTGATCCTTTTATAGTATTAAGTATGTTTTATTTCTGTTTTTATATGTTAGTCTGCTACTTTTACCATCTTTTTTTACTTTTTATTGGGTAGCTTATAGATACCTCACTCATTACCCGTAGGATAATGCCACCTTCTGCAACCACATCCTAACCCTTATCATAGTGCAGTTACTCTGCATTAAGCAGATCAATTAAGTAAGAATACTGGAAACTTCATAATGAAAGATGTAGCGAATGGAATCTCAACCCTGCATTATTGTGAAGTAAATCACACCTAGCCAGTGACCCTTTTGTTAAGTGCCTTTTAAATCCAGAGCTGGCAAGGTAAATTAGATGAGCTGTAATAGGTAATATCACCTAGGACAAGTATGTGTCATTATTAGCAATGTGGCAGACCTAAAAATAATGCAAAATACTATATAAATCTCACAGGTAAAAGCTTATGAAGTTTTTGGAAGTCCTTATTGTTCAAAAAAAAGTCTCAAGCAGAACATATTGCCCTGAAAAATGTTGCTTCTTGCCTAGCACAGAAGTCATGGAACATGGTGGGACTGCCAGTTTACCTTATCATAATAAGCTGCTCAGTAGTCTTAGGGTGAGGGAAAAACATGCGTAAGGTTGCTTAGAGGCTTTGCATTTTTTTTTTTTAATTCTTTATTTTGTATAACGCCGCCAGTATAAATCAATTAGTCAGAAACAGCCATAAAACATAGTACTATGCCTTACTTGAGATATGCTTTCAAAGAGCATTATTTGTAAGCACGTGAATTATAAAATAATACATTTATGTAAATATAACATAATAAGTGGCATGAAAAGATAACAAGTAAGCAAAATGGTAATACAATGGTGGGCAGACAACAATGGTAAAAAGGCATTAACCTGCAGTAAGGTAAGGGGTATCCGATAGCTGTTATATTAAATTAAATTGGCTACAGGTCATGTCAAGGGTCTTGGTAAGAGAATATAGTAAGCATATGACTTTCAAACAGGACTATTTATTCTGAAAGAACAGAATATTCTTCTTTAGGGATTCTTCATACTGAAGCCAATGTAACAATTTCTGGGAAAATTTCTCCTGTTGCTTTGGTTTGGTACTATGAGATATACTTATATTTGTAAGCATGTGAATTATAAAACAGATAATGTAAATATAACATAATAAGTAGCATGAAAAGATAACTAAGTAGCAGTTCAGTAAAATGGTAATACACTGGTGGGCAGTAAACAATGGTAAAATCATTAACCAGCAGTAAGGTGAGCGGTATCCGATAGCTGTTATATTAAATGAAATTGGCTACAGATCATGTCAAGGGTCATGGTAAGTAAGAGCATATAGTAAGCTTATGACTTTCAAACAGGACTATTTATGCTGTAAAAACAGAATTTTCTGGGGATTCTTCAAATTGAAGCCAATAAACCCTTTTCTGTGAAAATTTCTCCTGTTGCTTTGGTTTGCTTAGGTTTATTTTATATTGTTTGAACTGCTATACTGTATCTCATGCACCTTAAATGCCCAGTATTTAACTGCAGGGATAATGTTAGAAAAGCGGTACTGATGCCTTGGCCACCGTTATATTGATATCACTGATTTTATATATTGTCTTATAAGAAAACTAAAGTTTAACTAAAGAAGTAGGCTAGAAATGTTGTACATTATGTTTTGGGTTTCTGTACCAACCCAAGGAAGCCACAGCCATTTAACAGTACAGATCTGTGTCTCCAAAGAGCTTCTTAACAGCTGCTCAGAGCCCACTGAGTATGTGAGTGTCACAGACACTTTCCAAGATCGTGACACTCTGTGAAAAGTGGGGAGTCCTGGATCATTGCTGCTATTGACAAGCTGAAACTTTAGGCTGGTGCAATAAGTTAAGTATATAAAATGTTGCATATTCATTTTTAGGGTTTAGTTTTCCTTTCAACATATCATTTGTATGTAATAAAAAGTTATGGTCAAATCTGTAAATTTAGGTAAGAGTTGTTTAATTCTTCAGTATGGTTGGATATTGGGACATTGTTGCATCATATGAGTGAGGTCATCATCTGGTTTTCCACCACATTTTAGACTGTTTGAATTGGCACTCTATACGATATTGAGAGTATTCTATAGTTATTTTCCGGTAGTCTGGTGCATGAAATTAACATAAGATTTTTCAACCATTAAAGCGAATTAAAGGAGAAGGAAAGCTACGGAGGCATTTTATTGCCAATAGATTAGCTGCAATAGTGCAAGCTAGAATGCTATATTTATTCTGAAAAATGTTTTACCATACCTGAGTAAAAAGCTCTAGAAGCTCTCTGTTTGTTTAGAATAGGAGCTGCAGTATTAATGTGGTGTGACATCACTTCCTGCCTGAATCTCTCCCTGCTCTGGGCTCAGATTACAGTAGAGAAGGGAGGGGTGGGGGGAGAGGAGCAAACTGAGCATGCTCTTGCCCAGGGCAATGAGGTTTAAGCTGATCTGTGTCTCCAAAGAGCTTCTTAACAGCTGCTCAGAGCCCACTGAGTATGTGAGTGTCACAGACACTTTCCAAGATCGTGACACTCTGTGACAAGTGGGGAGTCCTGGATCATTGCTGCTATTGACAAGCTGAAACTTTAGGCTGGTGCAATAAGTTAAGTATATAAAATGTTGCATATTCATTTTTAGGGTTTAGTTTTCCTTTCAACATATCATTTGTATGTAATAAAAAGTTATGGTCAAATCTGTAAATTTAGGTAAGAGTTGTTTAATTCTTCAGTATGGTTGGATATTGGGACATTGTTGCATCATATGAGTGAGGTCATCATCTGGTTTTCCACCACATTTTAGACTGTTTGAATTGGCACTCTATACGATATTGAGAGTATTCTATAGTTATTTTCCGGTAGTCTGGTGCATGAAATTAACATAAGATTTTTCAACCATTAAAGCGAATTAAAGGAGAAGGAAAGCTACGGAGGCATTTTATTGCCAATAGATTAGCTGCAATAGTGCAAGCTAGAATGCTATATTTATTCTGAAAAATGTTTTACCATACCTGAGTAAAAAGCTCTAGAAGCTCTCTGTTTGTTTAGAATAGGAGCTGCAGTATTAATGTGGTGTGACATCACTTCCTGCCTGAATCTCTCCCTGCTCTGGGCTCAGATTACAGTAGAGAAGGGAGGGGTGGGGGGAGAGGAGCAAACTGAGCATGCTCTTGCCCAGGGCAATGAGGTTTAAGCTGAAGGCAGGAAGTCTGATACAGAAGCCCATGAGTACACAATAGAAGGAAAGAAATGCAGTGTTTCTTTTGACAGGGGACTCAGAGCAACATTACTTTGGGGGATTACTGGTATATTTAGATGGACCTTTCTGATAAGGCTTACTTAGTTTTAACCTTTCCTTCTCCTTTAATGGTATATCTGGACAGTCTACTAAAATGTTGCAGATTTCAGAGATTTTATGAGGTAGACAATCCAATACTAAGAAAAGGCACACTGGCACACAAGCTGTGAATGCAGGTGAACACCTTGCAAAGTTTTATTACCGGAAGTGCAACGTTTCGGATGCTTGACAAAGGGGCTTGCCCCGAAACGTTGCACTTCCGGTAATAAAACTTTGCAAGGTGTTCACCTGCATTCACAGCTTGTGTGCCAGTGTGCCTTTTCTTAGTATCAGATTTGAGGTTGCCGGTTACCTCTATCACTGTGCACCAAGGAAATTGGAATTATCTACACAGACAGGTGTGCGTGAGCAATTACTACTTTGTAGACAATCCAATCCCATAAAAAGTTGCTCCAATAACTTGTCATCTGGTTGCAGGGCCGGAACTAGGTGTAGGCAGAGTAGGCACGTGCCTAGGGCGCAAAGCTGGGGGGGCGCCAGGCACGTACCTCCTCTGTCGCCTACCCCAAGTCCGGTTCCCGACTGTCTGGTTGTTATCGCGTCTTTTTCGCTTCTGCGCATGCGCGAAAACTCCATTTCGCGTGTGCGCACGCAAGCACAGGTTCGCGCATGCGAGCGCAGATTCGCACATGCGATCGCGAGCATAGATTCGCGCATGCGCAGATTCGCGCAGGCGCCACTACTGCCCGGCTTGCCTAGGGCACCTCTGTCTGGTTCTGAAGTGTCTGTGATCAATTTAGCATTTAGGAAATGTTGAATTTGATACCATCACAATCTATATTCTCTTTTGGTATTATATCTTCTATATGTTTCATCATTCTGCCATCCAAGAATTGAAAGAAAACTGAATGCATTTTATGGGCTTTGTCCCTTAAATTGCCTCTAGTTGTATGTTTTTACTAGCACAAGGATCAGTTTTACTGAGGAAACCATTTAGATAATAAACAACTTTTAATAAAACTCAATTCGAGTTTAGTCAAATTCGATTCAAATTCGATTCGAGTTATCAGGTCGGTAATATTCGTTCGAGTTTTAGATATCCCATTTATTTTGTATTAAATAACCTTGCAATTGAATTTCGAGTATATTCAAATTTATTAGAGTTTAAAATAAAGTTTGCAGTGTATTTAATAAAACGTCACAATTGCAAACCGTTTTTGCTACAAAATTATTTAATGAACTCCAGAGCAGGTGTTAATGGTTTGCAATGCGCAATTAAGATTCGCAATGCAATAAAAGCCTAACGCAGAATATTACATTGCAACAGGCAATTTTTATTTGCAAAGTTTTGCTCTTTGTGAATTTAATTACATTTCCCTTAGTATGATATAAATGTTGCTGTACCTTTTGCACTCAAGCAATTTGTGAAAGGTTTTACTGGATATTCATTGTCTCTTCTGTCCTAGAGTTTTGATTTTTGGTAGTTCTTGGCCTGAAACTGTTCAAATGCATATTTTCAGGTCAAGATCTACCTGCACCAAAAATACCTGATGCAAAAACAATAACAATGACAAATGTAAACTGTTTTCTAGAAACGATTTAATGATGGTGTGTCGCCAGCTTAACATGGAGGGATCTGTTGCTGAGATCATGCTCCAGCTTGGGGCAGATGAAAGTGGGAAGATTTCTTTCCAAGATTTCATTCGTTGTCGCATGCAGCTCGTGCGGGAAATCCAGAAGGAGGAAGTGGATCTATCCGATGATTCCTGCAAAAATAAAAAACTCCGGGGCAGGATCACTTCATGGCCAACTGGAAGTGAAAACAGCATAGGTTGGTGCTTCCATTGTACCCATGCCTAGCTGGCTTAACAATTAGTCATGTGTTTTTTATTTGTTTTTTATTAATAACCTATATGTATGTATGTATGTATATTTTTATATATATATAGCACTACTTATATATGCATCACATACAGAAGAATAGTAAATTAGTAGAACAGTGATCATTGCATTAAGAAATACAAATACAGTAACTACAAAGTACAGTTGCATTAAAGATTAACCCCAATATATAATATAAGGCTCTAAGTTTGCCCAGGAGCAGTAACCCATAGCAAGTTTGGGCCACTTTGGGTCACATGAAAAGTCATAGACGAGATTCAATTTGTGGTGCAATTCAATTCAGAAAAACTTTATCTCACTGTTTATGAAAACGCTATAGAACTGGAACTGAATTTGGAGAAAGTTTTTTCTCCTCAAATTAAATCTCGTCCATGACTTTTCACGTGATAAACCATGAGATAACTTTTTCTCACTGAATTGAATCTGACCTTTAGTTCCTTTTATTACATAGCCGCCTAAGAGCTAAATATTGTTAAAGATACAAGAGGAAGGAGGTCCCTGCCCTGTAGAGCTTACAGTCTTAAGTATATTTTGTTTCTGATATATAATATGTGAGAAGGATGACAATTTTGAAATCTGCACAGAATAAATTACAAATAAAACAAAGGTCCTGGGGATATGCATTCACCAATGCACAGCGCTCAAGACAGGAGTAGTTCCCAAATGAGTATTTACTATATGCCTTGTTTTATGGAAATAAGACATTTTCTATATTTAATCAATTAAAATTAGGTAAGTTTCTGAAACAAGTTACTCATGACTGTCCCCCTCTTATCAATCTTTCTCTCTTCATGCAGGAGTCAGAATCAGATTTTGCTTGACAGTCTAAAACAGATTAGACTTTTTCTCACAGTGTTTATGATAAGCTTTCCCTGTTGAGAATAACATGCAGCAGTGGTGTAACTAGATGTCACTGGGCCCCACTGCAAATTAAATGTAGGGCCCCCAACGTATACAGAGTTTGCCCATAAAATTACTGATTAATTAGGGCCTCAAGGCCCCCTATATCCCGCAGGGTCTGCTTCCTCAGTAGTTACGCCCCTGACGTGCAGGTGTCCAGTTGTAGATGCATTATTAGACTTTGGAAACTAAATAAACCCAGGAAGCTGTGGTAGGTGAGACTGATCTCTGTGCCAGAAATAGAATGGTTTCCACAATAGTACATTTACTTGAGGTGCAGCAGGTTTGAATGTATTTGTAACATACATTGAATTAATTCAATTGAATTGTTATAATTATAGGAATATTTCCCAAGAGGATAAAACATGATAAAAGAGGGTGATGCCTTAAAGGGGTTGGTAAAAAGAAGGACCTCTGTTTTTTATTTTCCAGCTACTGAAATGCATCACTTGCCCATTTTAGAAATTGGAAAGTAAAGCAGAAAAGAAAATAATGTCAGAAATTCAGCACATCTGGTTGCATTTTATTCTGGCATGCATTCAGGGCATGTCTCTTCTATAAGAGCACGGTAACATCTGTTTTACCCATTTATCTGCTCAACCCTTTTGCCTGGCTGGATGAGAATTGCTGACAAATAGAAATGTCCACATTTTGTCAGATTTGTCTTGTGAAAAGTGTATCTGTGCCACACAAGGCCACTGACTTTTTCCTTAAAGGGGTAGTTATAGTATGTTATAAGATGGTGTATTCTTAGCAGTTGTTCAATTAGCCTTTTATAGTTTTTTCCTCTTCTGCCGCTTTTCATCTTTTAAATGGGGTCAGTAACCCTGGCAGCCAAAGCCATCATATAATAAGGTTGTAACTAATGTTTATGGGCTTGTTACTGCTGTGTAATCTGAATCACTTTTATATTTTGTTGTGAACATTTTACAGGGGCTTTATCTGGGGCAAGGGAGAGCTGGGAATATGACTCTGGAGCACGGGATCTTCAGAGTCCTGACCCACAGAACCATTCAATCATGCAGAAATTTATGGAATTTGGAAGCAAATCTACAACTCAAGCAGCACTGCAAAGACTTCTTTCTCAAACTTCCAGTTCCAGCAATAACATGGGGGGAAGCTATCTAGAACTTGCCAACACAGTAAGTTTTGCATGTTTATGCTACAGTTATCATATTTACAATGACTTGTATCTCACTTATCAGAGTTTTATTATGTTTCAGTTATCATGACTGAACAGCGCTGCTGTTGTTTCTCACCGATGGCTTTTTATTGCAGTTCAAAATTCACTTTGATTGGGGAATCTTCTGTCATATCGGCATAAACCCTGCTTTTTGGTTCTTATATTATCAGTGTTCCTTTGTTGCTGATTGCCCAGTGCTTCCTTTAATGGGGCTCATGCTTTCTGTATATTAATTTTGGGGCTTTGAGGAGGCTGCATATTGCAAACCTTTCCTGTCTGCAGTGTAAGTTTATGCTTATTTTGTCTTTCACAAATTTTATCATTCAAATACTGCATTTTTGAGTGGTGTCACTTGAATTTGTAGCTCTTCGGTAGCCATGCTATTTACATAGTTAATATGCTGATAAGCCTAGTAAGGGGCTTAAATGGCTACAAAGAAAACTACCCTTGCGAGCTGTAGCAGGTCAATAAACTGTCTAGCCACCAATTTACTGTACGTACCTCTTCTCTGGCACCCTTTAGGGCAATATAGGATAAAAAATGGATCAAACTCGCCAGAAACAAAGAAAGGGGGGGGAAAAAAATTAAATAGGCATATAGTGTAGTATTTTTGAAATGGTAATTTCACACCAGGTGCTTATGTATAGAATTTGTATTATTTTTTATTAGTTCCCCTTTTCCAGATTCCCCTTTTATTTTAGTCCTCCACTTCGGGGACTGTGCTTATATTCACTTTTCAGCATGCACGTGAATCTTCCACCAGAAAAATGGCTAAAGTGCCTACTTACAAGACATTTACTTTTTCAATCGCATATAGTAGTGTTTTCCTTTCCCTTTAGAACATATACGTGTAGCTTCCACCAAGAAATGGCTAGATTGCCTACTTACAAGACCTTAATCTTTGGCTCGCATGTAATATTACTTTACGTCCCTCTCCTCTTCTCTCACTTCATCCAATCACTCCAACATGGAATAAAGACTGATATTGTGTAGTATGTTTTAATAAATATTTAAAAAAATATAAAAAGATTTTACACTCACATTTTAATCAGATTCTACAAGCCTTTCTATAAAATCAGCTGTCCTTTGCAGGTTGCCCAGGTCTTTCTGGGGTAGGAATAAAAGAGCCGGCTTTTCCTATCCTTCGTGGTTGCGTTCCTGCTCGTCAGCGTCTTGTCCCCGCTGCCTGACGCGTTTCGCTGGTCCAATCATATATATGACATGCAAACCCTGCAACTCACTAGCTGCTTTAGGGCAATGATACATGAAGTGATTAGTTGCCCCTGACTAATATCCTCCAAACAGTTTCCCGTGTGAATTACCGATGGGAAGATATACATGATGTGATTACTTTGTGCTACATATGTTTAGCCAGTGGTAATTCACAAAGAGGCGACGAATCTCATGTATCATTGCCCTTAGTGACTTCACCTCATTTTTCAGTTTTTGCTTAGACACATTCAATTCTGACAACAAAGTTGTACCTGTTAAATTGAACATGGATGGGTGAAAAGTTTGTTTGCTCATAATGTTTTAGGTCTTTGTGTATCACAGTGCTGCGAAATATGCTGGCACGTTATAATTAAATGTTAATAATAATAAAATCTGGTTTCGTAAATATTTAAGGGGTTATTTATCGAAGGTCGAGTTGTGTTTTTCCCATTGAGTTGAGTATTTCAAGGGTACTTTCAGTAAAAACTCAAATTTTTCGGGATAAAAAACCCTCAAATTTTCGAGTGTTATTATGCCCGAAGCTACAATAAGCTCGAATCTGAAAATACTCCAGCTAAAACCTTTCGAGGTCATGTAAAAGTCAAGGGCAGAGTTCTAGCCCTCATGATTTTCTGGGTTTTTTCGGTGGTTTGTGCTCGAAAACTCAATCAAGCTATTTGAGCTCGAGCTCGAGCTATTTGAGTTTTTTCACCAAAATCTCTATTAATTCGAGCCCCCCCCCCCAATTACATCTATTTGAGTTTTTTGCATTTGATTTTCTTATACATAAGCAAACATTCGAGTTGTGAGTTTATTCAAGGTAGAATAAAAATGTCACAAACTCGACATTTGATAAGGCTTCACTTAATCTCTGTCACTTAATCTCTCCCATATTTCGGTTGCTAAGGCAACACTGTTTAGTACCTCGTTTTAAATATATGACAGAGGAAAGCAAACTCTCTAAAAAGCTATGTATTTAGGCCACACATAGCAGTTAATGACCTCCCATGAACAAGGCCAATATACTGTATCAGAAGCCTTCTCCATGTCAAGAGCTACCACTATACTTTTGCCTGAATTATTTTTTGCCTGGATTTTTATGCTGCACAGAGAGGTTATTTAACAAATGTATTTAATTAATATTAGTGGTTGGAGAAGGCATGAACTTATCTAATTCTGGTGTACAGGTGCATAACTTAAAAGAGGTACATACCTCCTAACTGTCCTGTTTTTCGCGGGACAGTCCCAATTTTGACAGCTCAACTTGCAGTCCTGGATTGTTACTAATATCTTTTTGATCACCTGCACTAGACAGCCATAAAAAGATACAAAGTTACTTATTTGGCTGAGAGCCCAGAGTATATGCCAGGTACACTTGGATACTTTTTTAACAATTTAATATAAGCAAAGAAAGATTTGTAACATTTCAGGATCAGGGGACTTGGGTGCACTACTTTTTGCCACTTTAACTTTCAATGTGTTATCTTTGTCAAATTTAACTTCTCCAGTTCTCCATCAATTCTCAGCACCCCACTCTCCTGCTTCTGTGCTCAACTCTCCTATCTCAGCAGTTGTAGGGAGAGATTTAGGGTTAGTATATTTGTGCTGTAATGTGAATGTGGCTTTGATTGGTCAAGAACAGACAGGAGGTCCTGCAAGCCCATGTTCTGCAGATTAGTGTGTGACAATATGTATTCTGACATAGGAATTCACTGATCAGAGGCTGAACACTTAATAACTGTGAGACTTGAAAAGCTGTGGGGGTATAGCAACTCTGCATTTGATAAGTATTAACATATGGAGTTTAATGGAATGATTTTGTTCTCCTTAAATTAAATTGTGATAAAACGTTTAAATTTTGCTGTCCTGTTGATATGCCTTAGCAGGCTCATTGCCAGATTTCAGGAGGTTTTTTATGACTGCATTCTAGAATACAGAAGTCGGTTCACTTTCTGTTATTTCGTATATAGCACACAGGAGCCCAACTTTCTAAAGTGCTCTTTAATATGTCTGGCAAAAATTTAAAGTTGCTGTAGCTCCAATAAAAGAACAAATTTAAAAACCAAAAAATGAGTCCTGGGGATGGCACAGCAGCAGTTTTGGATCTAATTTGTATACAGTATATAGTTTTTTTCCCATCACCTTTAATGCCAACTAGCACCTCCACACTAAGCACCAGTCATATAAATGGCCTGCCCATTCCTTCCAGTAAGGCCATGCCATGCTTCAAATATGGTCAATTTGGCCAGCCTTTTATTGTTCAGCTATGGGACCTGTTATCCAGAATGCTTGAGACCTGGGGTTTTCCAGATAACAGATCTTTCTGTAATTTAGATCTTCATACCTCAAATCGACCAGAAAATCATGTAAAAAATAGGCTGGTTTTGCTTTCAATAAGGATTAATTATATTTATCAAGTACAAGTTACTGTTTTATTATTACAGAGAAAAAGGAAATAATTTTTTAACATTTGGATTATTTGAATAAAATGGAGTCTATGGGAGACAGCCTTTCCTTAATTTGGAGCTTTCTGGATAGCGGGTTTCCCCGATAACTAATCCCATACCTGTATGTACATGATGTACATTAGCTTTATTATTAATTTAAAAACACTATGACATATACACATATTCATTGCTCATTTTACCTCGCATATCCCATTTCTGTTCCTCTTGCAAATAGATCCTGGTCTTACTGCTTCTTTATTGTTTGTTACCAAAGTTCTAGAAATTACAGCTTTAATTAGTTTAATGATTTCTTGTGCCCTTCTGTTGTTAGTGTGAAATAACCCAAGGAGCGTTACATTTTATGGTTAGTAAAACTCACTATAGATGTGTAAATCATACAAATGTTTCTTTTAATTACCAGGCTAATGAATATTACATTGGGTGCCACAGTGCACCTCATGTGCAGACCCAATTTTGGCATTGCCAGTGAGGTTTAGATTTATATTCTGCTGCAATGCAGCTGATTTTGGAAACCTGCCTAGTACTAATATTAATAAGACATTTCTACTATTATCCTGTATCCAATTTCCTTTTGCAACCACATTGAGCTCTGAAAGGACCGAGAAAGGCCCAGACGCAGCATAATGAGAAAATATCATTTTGCGCTGCCCAGACCTTTGTACTTTTTTAATTAATCTATTGGGATGGATGCTCTGGCACAGAGATCTGATAAATATATTCATATATCTTGGATCATACAATTAAGGGGCAAGTAAAGTTTAGACTTCTTTATTTAAGTGTATGTTTTTCAAACATTATTGATCCTTTATTTTTCTTGAAGATAATTTAAGCAGGTTTTGGTGTATGGACGAAGCATATATTTTGTGATTTTCTGGCACACGCTGCTGTACCCATTTTCCTATTCAAATGAACAGGTGTGCAGTGTTAACCAAATTGAAAAGTCGATTTCTGTATTTGTACAGATTCTTGAAAGACATCCCATTCCTTGAAAGAAATTACTGCCCTGAAAATTAACTTTTATCTGATTTATGTGCACAGATTTACAGCGGCCCTTCCCCAAAAATGGCCCTGTAATTGCTGTTCCCCTCTAGCTTTTATGCTTTTAGGGTAGGGACACACTGGACGATTTGTCGCCAACGTTTTAAAAAAGTAAATCGCGGCGACAAGACGATCGTCTTTTTTGAACAGACGATTCACAGCGACTATTGGCACAGAGCGATTTGTATCCCATAACTCTGTGCGGTACGTGCTCCACCCAAACCGGAAACGGTTTGTGCTTCCCGCTGTAACCTGGCGTCTTTACGTGCTTGCGTTCTTGCGTCATTGCGTTCGCATTGTAATTTGAATACAATTGCTGCTACTTATCTGTATGTGTGTGCGTGTCTAGGAGATTTCAGTGCTTTTCTAAGTACATGCTATTTCTGATAAATCGCTCGGAAAAGGGTCTCAGTGCGTTTTGGAGCTACAGGCGATTCACAAACGCGCTGTGGGCACAGGAGCTGGCGTCTTTCATTTGGTTTTGTTCAGAGACAAAACAAGCAATATGTCGCCGCGATTTGCTTTTTAAAAACGTTGGCGACAAATCGTCCAGTGTGTCCTTACCCTTATGCTTGCATACATTTGTTTCACCATAGTTACCATCTGCATATGCACAGGTGCCACTTATAGCACTAGGTGGGTGCCCAATGATATCACTATACATGGGTCAGTCACAGGGTCTGCCTATTCTACTTTGAGACAAGTTTTAGTTGCTGTTACATGGTTCTCGCCCTTAAAATTAGGAATTCAGTCCAACATCTGGTAAATCACAATCATCTGTGACATCTTGTGATTATTGAAAATATTATAAAGATGATTACATATTACATGACCTCTGTGTAAAGCTAAACAATATTAAATGTATCTGCCAGTGCATGGCAGACTGGTAAGATAGTAGCGTTAAAGAACAATGGGAAGCTGTAACACCTACAGTTTATTGCAGCTGTCTCTTCAGCTTCCTATGTTGTTGTTAGATGAGCCTTACGTGTAACAGGACTTGTAGATAATGTTAATGCTGAGCACAGCAAAACTTGGGGTACATTTATCTTGGGTGACAGGAGGATGTGTGTCCAGATCAGCATGCTGCCTTGTTTTGCAAATACAGTATGTTGTCTGTAAGTTGGTCCAGACTAAAAATTTATTTTTTGTGTTTCCGTGAATGGTCATAAGGGGGAGTTCTCAGACTGATTAATGAACCTACTGTTTCTCCAGTACCGCACAGACCTCGTTAATGTTTGCGTTCCCCTAGGAGTCTGAGGACATGGTGCCAGACAAGGTCTCCGAAGACACGGCAAACGATGATACAGATGTCTGCTGTCTAAATGTGTGTCAGGAACTGTTTGTGCAAAATAAAACAGTCTTCATCTGTTTCAGTAGCTGTTAAAAGAGTGTTAGAATTCTGCAGCGGTGACAATTCTAATTTTTTTCCCCCCTGAAATGCTGGAGTTAATGTAGCTTATCCCAGCCAAGAGAGCTGCCACTTCAGGGAATATGTTCCTTGATGCTATGTTTGGAATTCACCTGACATAGATTTATGCTGGATGCAGAACCTTGCTGAACCTTGGTAATTTAACCTCAAAAGGTAGCAAACAAAGTCTTAGTCCCAAAGCTGGCAATCTAGTAACTCTTTGAATCAACCAGTAGTGATTTTTAAGTATTGACTTTAGCTAGGAAACCAGCCAGTTAGGAAATTCAGCCAGAATTCCTGCCTATGTATGATGGCAACTTATGCCAAGTGTAAGAGCACAGTAGCTACCTATCTGAATAATTGTTGCATACATTTTTATGTGACATATACCTGCCCAAATCTGCTGTCTTTTTTAGTGTTAAGGCACATGAGGGCCATAGACACTTAAGAGCATATCATTTACTGCATCATGTGAATCTCTGTACTGTTTCTGCTTTTATCTTCTGCTAAATCTTTATAGAAACCTATCACACATCATTTTGAAAATCTTATGGAAATACCGACTACAGAGCCTACAGAGTTACACCTAGGCAGCCAATCACAGGGAATCCATTGGTTGTTGTCAGTGGAATGTCAGCAGTGTTTGGCTATGATTTATGATGTCACACAAGAGCATTGCTGGAATGTTAGTTGTAACAAAATATGAAAAATTTCACAAATCACTTTCCATTGTGAGCTGCTGCTAGCACAATGTGGCTGAAAATTAAATACTGAATATTGAAATATTGAGATGGGTATCACCTCAAATGCCTCCTGTTGTGAGTTACAATTTGATAATCGCTAGTAGTGGGTGCTGAACAAGTTGCTGTTTTAGGGTAAGTTTTCATTGGTGTCATAATTAGCAGCAATCAAAATACTGGACGTGCTGTAGCCCTTAAAGTTAGAAATGCTAGAGGTTTGTGGGCATTTTGCTTGCAAAAGCTTTTAAAATTTGAGGGAAAAAAACCCAAAAAACATTTGTATGATTTTAACTTGGACTTAAATGGAACTCAGCATAGCAAGGGCATACCCCAATGTTTCCCATAGCCTGTGTAAAACAGAATAATCTGTGCTCTGTAAGAAGCACAGTACTTTGATTCTAAATTTGCTTGAAACTATGTACAGTGATGGTTATGTAAAAAAAAAAAAACTCAAGTTGAATAACTGTTGGAGAGTCTGCATATCTGTTTGGTGCCCTTTTCTGTAAAGGCAGTGATGCAACTATTGGGTTATCCAGCCACTTATTCGTCCTCAGCCCTAACAGTTCTTGTATGATCTGCCCATATATATTTTTATATATATATATATATATATATATATATATATATATATATATATATATATATATACATACATACATACATACATACATACATACATACATACATACATACATACATACATATATATATATATATATATATATATATATATATATATATATATATATATATATATATATATCCAGCAAGAACGAGCCGCACTCTCAGGTCTTAGATAAAAAATAAAAAATGTTATTGTAAAATGGGAGACTAACGTTTCGTCCTCCTCCTCCTCTAAGTGACAAAGGCCTCTCGGAGGAGGTTGAAACGGTAGTCTCCCATTTTACAATAACATTTTTTATTTTTTATCTAAGACCTGAGAGTGTGGATCGTTCTTGCTGGTTATATATTTGAATTTTAGATACTGCACCCAGGCAACTTAAACCATTAATCGAGAGTGCTGGCTACTTTGTGGACTATATATATATATATATATATATATATATATATATATATATATATATATATATATATATATATATATATATATATATATATATATATATATATAACCAAAATGCTGCCTTTTTACATCCTCATAGACATTAGCAGAACACTTCAGACTTGATAATTGTGGTTAACCATGCTAGGCCCATAAACAAAGAAGTGGTCGGGCAGTTCGGCCAAAATAGGCAACTGTGCCTTTCCACATTGAGCAGAATATGGCAGAGATAGGCAGCCTGATCTGATACCAGACATTGGTTCATAAATGTGAATGTTATTGTAACACAAAAGTACTATCTGTGTTTGGTTTATTGGGCAATGTCTGAATCTTTGTTACTTTGGAAAACCAAAAAAAAATAAAAACAAATAAAAAAAAGAGCCTGCCTCCTCCAGATGGTGGTGAATTACAACTCCCAGAATGCATCAACATACCAGGCAAAATGGGGATCTATGTGATTGTTACCTATGATTCCAACATGCTATTCAATATTAAGGGGCCTATTTATGAAGCCACTATTTTTTTATGGTTGAGTTTTTAAGGGGGAAAACTCAGATTTTTAGAGGAAGCTGCAAACAATCCAAATATTATAATCTAAAACCTGTTGAGGTCATGATGTCCCTTGTACAACTTGAAGATATCATGATCTGATCTTGTTTTCGTACGACAATCAGAAAACATTTTTTGGGCAACAACTCAAAAGATTTTCAAAAAAATTCGAAATAGTCGTACGATTCAAATTTTCACTCGATTTTGCCGAAACTTTTTCTGATCCATTTTTTTTGAGCTCACTATTTGATAAATGAATTCAATTTGTGGATGAGAGTTAGTTTGAGTTTGTTTTAATAAAAAAGTTACATAATTTCGAGTTTAGTAAGTAACCCCCTATGTGTTCTAATAAATAGCCTTTATTGCACACCAAATTCAAGGCAAACTGAATTTGCTAATTTGCATATGCAAATTCAGATTCAGTTCATATTTTTTTACAGAAGATTCAATATTTGTACAAATTAAAAAAAAAATCTCTACTTTATATCCATTAGACCTCTACAAGTCCATTGTTCCATAGCAAATAATATCCAGTTTAGCAGTAATCCATCACTTTGACGGTGGACTTTAAATATTTACTACGACGATAGAATAGGTCACCATGAAAATTAAAGTGGGAACAAAGTTTAGCAGTAAATAGCAGGATTAAGCATCAAATGTTATACTTATTCTTTAGCAGTTTGAAAAAACATTATTCTTAATGATCATCCATGACTGTTTTTTTCTGTATATTTTTATTTTAAATTGTATAAACTGTGTGGCCCCTGCCACTACTTCTTTCCATATGTAGGGAGGGTGGTGTTGCCACAGGAAGAAATGTAGAAAGGCAGAGATGTAAATTATTGGTAACAGCTTGTGACTGGGCATCTAACTGAATACAGCTCAGAGTCTGGGAAATTGGCGACAAGCTTTTGGTGTTTTTGTTTACATTATTTAAAGGTCAGAGCATACTATAACTCCAATTACCTTGACAGTGTTTTTAATGCAGGGGACATGCCATGGGTTGAATACCCTTTAAAAAAATAATTCAAAGCTGTGCTTTATTTATATTCTGTAACAGAGTAAAAAAAGTTACCGTATATTGTTGTGTGATTACACTTTTACTTTTACACTTAAACATCTTAATGTAAGATCATTGCCAGGGAGCTGTCCATGTATTCTATAGCAAACAGAAGTAAGTGCTAATGAGGGAGGATTCAACCTATATTGGTTAGTATTTGTTTGTACTCTGCTCTTTCTTGCTAAGGGTAATGGAGCAAAAGTGCCTTAGTGCTTGCCGGGACAAAGCTTTCCCATAATGAAGTCCCATGTTGTTAGGATGGTTGTCGAAGCTTGTACTGAATTTCCATAATTGATTTAGAGGATCGCTTTGCAGCTTTATAATAATACACATTTCCAACTGTTAGGTGCAGATTTATCGAAACCCGAGATTCGAGTTCACCACAGAAAAACTCACCACTCACTATTCATTGCTATGGGATTTTGAAAAGCATATTTGTCAAATGGTGAACTCCACCTATTGATAAACACACTTCTAGAAGTCCCATAAGAATGAATAGAAAGTGAGTTTTTCTGGGATAAATTCTAATCTCATGTTTTGATAAATTTGCTCATATATGTTGCATTATTTTTGTGGAATGCTGTGACTCTGCTATAATCAGCTACTCAATTTGAGAGGAATAAGTTACCTTAACTGTCAGGATTCAGTTGTTTGACTTGGTATTGAATAGATAAGATAGCAGATAGTTTTTGGCATGTATGTTTGTGTATGGCCACTATAAAGGTGACCATACACTGGCTGATAAAAGCTGCCAACAGACCAAATTGGCCTCTTATTGGCTAGTGTATAACAGTGTAAGGCACTTACGGTATATAACACGGCAACAAACTGTAACCTACAGCACTTTAATACCCCTCCGAATTGTGTCTGTATGTTACAGACTGACAGACAATCTGCTGCAAAAAAGGAATAGTTGTGGGAAAATCTATGTGATATTGGTGTAGTTTTATAGGTTGGACCTTCCTTTTCCTAAAAACGCCAGGCTCTATGACATGATATAATGGTCACAGCATACAGAAATGCACTTATACAGCAGATTTGTGCAGCATCTGCTAGAAATGCTAATGCACTTCATATTTTTTGTTTATTTGTTTCCCAAGTTGTATTTACTTTGCCTCAATTTACGGGTCATTTAACAAATATTTCTGCATCGGATATATTTAAAGTGATGGGCCTAAATTAAGTAATGTTTCCGCTTAATTACGTTTTCAGCCAAAGCTGATAAAAGCTGATAAACTGCAGATGAAAAGGAGCTTTGCCAGGAATTGTCAGTGAGTTCATACATGGCATATCCAGGCTTGGGCAATGGGTAGTGATAAGACAAGCTTCAAATAGTTTGTTTGCAAGGATTGGTTAAATGGGAATATTGGTGTGTAAGCAAGCACTCTTGGATAACGTCTCATTTTGTGCTGACCTTATGGTAGCCATACATGGAGAGACCCGCTCGTTTGGCGATGTCGCCAAACGAGCGGATCTCCCTCCGATATGCCCAGGTCGGCTTGAGGTGGGCAATATCGGGCTGATCCGATCGTGGGCCCTAGGGCTCAACGATTGGATCCTAACGATGCCTAACGGGCGGTCGGATCGCGGGACCGCATCAACGAATAGATGCGGCCGCGATCCAACGGGATTTTTTGTCCCATCCGATCGAGATCTGGCCGACTTCCGGCCAGATCTCGATCGGCGAAGCCCGTCGGGGGGCCCCATAAACGGGCCAAAAAGCTGCCGACACGGTCTATCGGCAGCTTTTATCGGCCCGTGTATGGCCACCCTTAGAGTAGCAGTGTGTTTGTGTTGTATTTCAGCTTTCTGTTCATATAACCAAGACATTTTGGGCTGAACCGATACCAAAATGTTTCAGTGAACATTTATATAAAAAGTAGTTAAAAAGTAATTATAACCCTTTTTATACTTGGGCTATATTTACCCCTTTACAAGTGTGCAGGATTATGAAAAGATGTTTGCAGAAGTAAGCATTGCTTTAATTGTATATAAGCTTTATCAAACAGGGCTCTCCTGTTTGATTTTTGTATCGGTTATCTTTTGTATGAAATCTGTATGTTCTGTGTATCTATCCATCTATTGTACAAAACATATTGTACAAATTCTGTAAGGCAAAACTATACTCTGCTATTCAAGGCCTTTTAGCTTTGGATGATGAATGTATGTCTAGGTCTGCTTGGCAGCCAGAACTTTACTGGCCTGTATACTGCTAACATAGCATAAGTCAAAGACGAATAAAAATAGCCTGTAGTATTTCTTTTTGCTAACATTTTGCAACATAGTTATCGAAGGGTCAAAGGAAAACTTAATTCCACACAAGAGTACTGTACCTAATGGTGGCCATAGACGTTACAATTACGATCTTTCTTGGAAAAGATCTTTCCAAGAAAGATTGTTTGTTACAATACACGCATGTAGAGCTGAATAGTCAGATATACAGGTAGAACGGTCACTCTGCTTGTTTAACTCTTTCATTTCATTACATAGATTATTTATATTCCTATATAAAACAGACATTTTCTGTAATGCCAGCCAGGGTTAGTACATAGAAGAGGGTCCTGCCATGTCTTTACTACTTCTAACATAAGTTATCACTTTGCTAAAATTTAAAGTGATACAGACATGTTCCTGTCAATGATATGTCAGTATGCCTAAAATAATTTGAAATGGATTATGTCTGTGATGCTTGGCCCCTTATTTACTTAAATGATATTACTTATGAATGCTCGCTGCCATGTTTCCCAGCAATAACTGCCTGACCATTATTATTTACTAAAACATAATTAATTAATCAATTTTTTATTAAAACAAAGTCAAATAAACTCCCATACACAAAATGAACTAATTTATCAATAATTCTTCTCGAAAAAGTTGGAGCGAAAAAACTCAATTCGAATTGACTCTCTGAAAACTCAATTTTAATTGTTGCAACAAGAACTCGACTTTATCACATTATCGGAAGAAAACCCAGACTTTATCGTATTATCCAGCGCAAATCACGCTGTCGTTAAACAACTTCAGGGACATCTGCCATTGTCTTCTACATGACCTTGACAGGTTTCAGATTCACATTTTTAGCAACTTTAGGGTATAACTAATATTTAAAAATATGAGGTTGCATTCCTCTAAAAAATTTTGGTTTTATTCCTCTAAAAATTTGAGTTGTCTCCTTTAAAAAATCGACCAGAAAAATTTGAGGTTTAATAAATGGGCCCCTAAGTGTACTGGAAGGATCCAGGCAATTATCACTGGGACAAGAAAAACGTTAGTCACTGGATGTTCCACTCAACTCATTATGACTGCTATCTTTAGATCCCTGGCCAGCATTGCTCTTCGATGGAAAATGCACCAGTGCTATTGTATGGAGCTGTGTGCTGCCATCTTGTCTCTTATCTGATGGAACACTTGAGGCTTAGAAAGTAACATAAAAACTTTTACTGTACTGTGCAAGCTCACTTCCCAGAGCAGCCACACAAGTTTTCTAGACAAGATGGCGGCATGGCAAAATAAAATTGTACCCTATGTCGGTGGTACATTTTTCAGGTAAGTGGAGGTCTGGTCTGACTTGTGGTCTTAATTTAGTAATTATAATCTCTGAGGGGTACCTAACAAATTGCTACCTCTATTAAAGGGATCCTGTCATCTGAAAACATGTTTTTTTCAAAACGCATCAGTTAAAGGGATACTGTCATGGGAAAAAAAATATTTTTCAAAATGAATCAGTTAATAGTGCTGCTCCAGCAGAATTCTGCGCTGAAATCCATTTCTCAAAGGAGCAAACAGATTTTTTTATATTCAATTTTGAAATCTGACATGGGGCTAGATATATTGTCAATTTCCCAGCTGCCCCAAGTCATGTGACTTGTGCTCTGATAAACTTCAATCACTCTTTACTGCTGTACTCCCTTTTCCCCCCAGCAGCCAAACAAAAGAACAATGGGAACCAGATAGGAGCTCCCTAACACAAGATAACAGCTGCCTGGTAGATCTAAGAACAGCACTCAATAGTAAAAACCCATGTCCCACTGAGACACATTTAGTTACATTGAGAAGGAAAAACAGCAGCCTGCCAGAAAGCATTTCTCTCCTAAAGTGCAGGCGCAAGTCACATGACTGGGGGCAGCTGGGAAATTGACAAAATGTCTAGCCCCATGTCAGATTTCAAAATTGAATATAAAAAAATCTGTTTGCTCTTTTGAGAAATGGATTTCAGTGCAGAATTCTGCTGGAGTAGCACTATTAACTGATGCGTTTTGAAAAAAACATGTTTTCCGATGACAGGATCCCTTTAATAGTGCTACTCCAGCAGAATTCTGCACTGAAATCCATTTCTCAAAAGAGCAAACAGATATTTTTATCTGTTTCCTGGGGAAAAGTGATTGATGGAATGTTTTGGGCCACGGATTCTCAGATATTGTTACTGAGGTTAGACCAGTAGTGCTGTTAGCAGAGAAACACACTATGTCTCTCTGCAAGGTTTTTTTAATTGATGATTCGGGGCTGTCTTACTGGGAATCCGCAAGAGTAGCATGGGACGGATTCCCAAATCTGTAGCCCAGGTTTTTCAAGAGGCCCTAGGCCTATTTAGTACACCTGATGCTGAGCAGCAGTGCTGAATGTGTGTGAGACAAACTGCTGGAGTGCTCAGCTTCAGGAGAGAAAGAAAAACATTTATTTTGTGTTAGCCAGGAGGCTGGATATTTCTGTTGAACTGCTGTTTTTCGGTTATCTTCCCCCTGCGAGGGGAAATTTCTGCAGCAGCTGGAAAATAACCGATCCTGGTGTGTGAAGTCGCCTCATTTGCAGCCTACCAGCGAGTGAACCCCCACACTGTATAACTGTGTTTTCCCAAATCCACAGTTTCTTACAAAAACTGAATGAACTAGATTTCTATTTGTGTGTACAGGGCAACCCACTTAGGCCAGTGGCATAAGGGCAGCCCCCAAGTGAACTTTGTGGTGACTTGTGTTATGAATGGCATCTGCAGATGTTGTGCTCTGTCTCTGCTGCACGGCTGACAGCAAACACTGCGACCTTGAGCGCCCAGAACACGTGCTGTTACCCGCTGCCTGGCAGGCTGCTCTGGATCACACTCCAGACCTTCACAACGCTATTTCATTCAGGATCTGCTTGAAAGAAAAATGCCTTCCTTTCCCAAATGAACTGCGTGCAGCACCCCCCGCATCCCCCCTCTGTGGTGTGTGTGTGTGTGTGTCAGAGCCTCCGTACCGCCCCTTCACAGCATCCTGTAGGCAGCAGAAAGACAGATGTTTTTCATCATGACAAAGCTGTACATTCATATCTGAAACTTTCACATGAAGTGCAGGGAATTGCTTCTCCACTTGATGTGTCAGGGTCTCTAGCCTGACACTGGACTGGCTCACATTGAGCACTGAGCCTTAAGGGGGAGGTGCCTTGAGAGCGAGCCACCGAGTGGCCAGCACACACTACTAGAGGCACGGCTAGCTGCAATAGCTGAGCTTGTACACACTGGCTTCAGGCTCCTCATCCTTCTGCAGAGCACAAGTCCGACTGCTGTGGAAATCCGCATGCTTTTCCCTTGCACTTTTCAGCAAGTCACAGCTCCACAGGACAGCTTCAGCCTGTGTGCCTGTCTCCATCTTCTGTGTCACACACTTAACAAAAGTTGTGCCTGGGGACAGATGCCTCAATGTGTGCTCCACAGGCAGGCGAAGCAAAGGGTGCCGGAAGTACTGAAATGTAGGAAAACGCTCTAGAGTCTGAAAAAAACACAGGAACCATGAATGCCAGTGTGGGGATGAAATACGGGGAAGAAGCCAGTGTGGAGCTGAGTGAGGTGAGTGCCTTCAAATGACTGAGGCTGATGTGTGTGTAAAGTAGTTGGGGGTGCCAGTTGCAGTGACTTGGTGCTGCCAAGGCTGGCCTAGTGTTGCAAATGGTCCTTCCTGGCTGGCATATTACTAACAATAACTAGTCTCGTATTGACCACAACAGCCGTGATTTATTTGTGACTGTGAGGCACAGCTGAGCCAATGTACTATCCCTACTGGCCATTTAGTCTATGCATGTGACACGGTGGGAATACAAAACAACCTGTAGTAAATAATTTGTGCAAAGAATCTTGTTTTCTTGGCTCGCAGCCCCCTGGGTATTGCCAATGGGTTTAAAGCTTTGCTTCCCTCTCAACAGTAAGTCCATGCTATTAGATTGTAACATTTACAAATTGCACTGCCTGCCTTCCTGTGAAACTACAGCTCCCCTTATCCTCTGGCTGTCCACACACATGGGAGTTGTAGTTGTTCAACAGCTGGAGAAGTGGATGTTGGGTCACTTGAATGGGATAATTGCAGTGTAGATCCAGACGTACTGATGTAGACTAAGGTAATTGCATTGCAGACCTTTAGGTCAAATAATAAAACTAGTGTACAGCTGCCATAGAAACTCCAGCCCTAGTGTGTCACTTGATCTGCTAGTGTTCTTCCCAAATGTTATCATCGTGGGGGAAGGGAGAGGAAGTCCAGGCCGGTGGGGAAGTTTCTTATCCCCCCCTCCTTTCACATGTCTTTAAACAGCCACAGCCAATGGTCTGTACTATTGTATTTATATGTACCTAGGATGCCCAAGGTATGGTTTCCCCCATATTTATTTATTTAGAATACAACAATGACAACTATCATCTGTATAATTTGCAGCCTGCGCCCCTCCAGATGCTGTTAAACTACAATTACCGGCAGCATCCCTTAGAAGGTGTCAGCTATTGGTGTGGCAATGGGAATTTAACAACATCTGGAAAATGCTTTCAAAATGCAGGGTGGGGGGGCATGAAATGGAGAAGTTAGCTGATTGATTTATGTATAGTTATACATAAATACACATATTGCGTCTCCAGAAAATCTCATCATGCCTTAGTGTAGGAGTGTTGCAGCAGTGAAGGGGTTAAGCGGGGTGCCATGCTTGCACAGGGGTAGCCTCGCTTTGTTTTATAATGAGAGTGGGATAGAAGTTGTAGGCTTGAGCAGAGATTCCCCCTTACACAGTGCTTGGGAATGAGCTCTTGCTTACTGGGAAAAGTCTTTCAGATAATTTCAAGGCTGGAGTCAGTCAGCAGCTCCTCCACATTGAAAATGAGCACTGTGGCTCTAACTGAACTACAATACCCAGCATACATTTGCTTTGAGCAGTAGCTGGAGAGCCGCAAGTTTTAGAGCTGTTTGTTTCATGGTGTATCAGAATGCAACAAGTTCTAATTGCCATTCTAGCATATTTCCTCTCTATGTGGGCATTGCTTATCCCTTTAAATGATGCATTTATATAGGTCCTCTTTGTAAAAAAAAAGTTGCTATTCATTGGTCTGGTTAATGCTTACAATGCACATTCCATGTGACTGAGTATTTCTATTACTTGTGACTGTATATAAAACTATACATGCCATTATATATATATATGCCATTCATACAGTCTCGTGTTTTCTGTAGGAGAGGGCTGATCTCTTACGACAGGGCTGCTGTAGGTCATGGGAGTTTCAGCATAGTGCAACTGTACATTACTGTATTAATGGCATAATGGTGCAGTACAATGCATTCTCTTGTTCAACTTGTCCCTCTGACCTGACTGCAGACGTAAATGCACTTCATTTTCAAGTGGCTGCTCTTGCACTAGCTGATTCCAGTCCCTCCGATCCTTTGTTATGTATATGCTCATAAGTGGCCTTCATGTGATACGGGCTCTGTTGTCTGCTCACTGTCAGGTACAGAGGGACACCATCGCTGATATCTTGCTACAACTACTCATGCCTTATAATACAAGGTCGACTACTTTTCCTGTGTGTATGGATAATTATAGATATCTATGAGATCACTGAGATTAGAATACATGACTGACCAGGCAAAGGAGGCAATTCTTTATATTGTACAGTTTCCCTTCTAAAATGAATAGCTATTCATCATTGCTCAGAAACAAGTAGGATGTGTGTAGACATTATGCTACATACTATAAATAGGCATTTTCAGTTATTCTAAAAATAAGGAAATGGACACTGCTAGGTAATTCATAGCGAAGAGGAAGTCCCAATTGCTGCCTCTCTTCCTTAAATGTTTACACAGTGGTTATTTCTTCTTGATGTCATGAATTCCCCCCCCCCCATCGGTTTGACTTGTTAAATGTTACTAGACCTTAACTGAATCCGACAAGTCTGCTTTCCGACTGATTTCTAATTCTAAGTGGAATGGCCCAGTGTGTGCACAAGGCTTTAATTTTCCTGCTATCAGTAATTTAAAGGGTGTAACAAGTAAATTTGCCCAGGTGTATGTTATTGGTCATAATGTATAAAACTGGCCATATATGGGTTGATATTGTATGCTGACCCTGAACCTTCTAACCATCTTATTAGGTGTAAGAGATTAAGGGGGTTATTTACTAAAATACTAATTTATCGAATTTTTATATTTAACCAAGCTAGACCAAACTCCCATCCACAATTTTACCTTACTTGTCAATAAAATAATTCAGGGAGAAAACTCAATAAAATGTAGCGAAAACTCGAATTGTACACATTTTTTGGACTTTACTCCCGAATCGCTAGATTTTTTCAGGTTATCTCCCGAAAAGCCCATTTTTCGGATTATCAGGCTAAACCCAGCACAGAACACAAATTGGGATAGGGACATCTGCCATTGACCTATAGGTCAATTGACCTCCCTCGAGAGGTTTGAGATGCTGGGTTTTCGGATTCAGGCTTTTTGCATCATTGGGGTATAATAAATCTCAAAAGATTAGAGGTTTTTTTTCCCCACGGAAAATTTTTTTTTGCCCCAAAAAGCCCGACCAGAATAGATAGAGGTTTAAATAATAAGCCCCTTAATGTTAGATTCCCCAATTACCTGTAACAGGTTTGAAGATGCTTTCAGACATGAGCCATGGAAGTGTTATGCTCTACCTTTCACTTATTCACACTCTGGTGGTGCAGATCTCTTTTCACGACTGGCATAGGTCAAATTAATAGTCTATAAAGCTTACAGGAGTAGCACAGCACACCATGTTTTTATCTTACCCCCTTTATGTGACCGCCTGTGCATTAACATTTTGGGGGGCACAACCTTCCCTTAGTCAGGATGCACAAACTTTGATGCATGAGTGTCACAATAATCTGCATATGACATAGTGTGCTGTGCAACTCCGAAAACAGCCCATCTGCTTCCATCCACTGATTCCTTTTTCTGCATAACAGGCACGGACGGTTTCAACCTGTGTGCAAAGTGCAAACACAAGCGAATTTTGGTGTGAAAAGGCATACTCTCACATTTTACACATAGGCCAACATAGGCCAAACACAGTCTTGTTAATGTAAAAGGAGAAAGGAGCAAGTGGGAGCAGATGGGCTGTTTCTCTGTTTACATTTATATGCAGCAGGCAAAGAAATACCCCATTGAGTACCTCCACCCTCTGGCACAGAACAGGGGCATCAGAACTTCACTGCGCACACACGTCAATAAAAAGTAGAATTTGCTGTCAAAAGCTCAAGCCCACCATTACCCTAAAAGTGCAACTTTTGGGTGTTATTTCAAACACGTGCCAGCAGGATCCATCCTCCCAACATTCAGAACAGTGCTGGGCAAAGGAGTGCTCTAGAAGTTCAAATCCTTACAAATATAGGCCTTTTCTCCATCATTATAGTGCTGTACAATACATTTTGTTCAGTATAAAGCAATGGAATTGGAGTTTGAGGACTGATATTATTATATCATGTATTTACAAAGTGTCAACATATTCCACAGTGCTGTACTTCTGCAGGGCAATTACAGTATGTGTGACCTTTGTCTAGGCCAAATAGCATTCATGGCTTCTATTTTTTGTAAACCTTTTTTTATTCCCAATATGAATTGTCAGGTGACCTTGATAATCTCAGGGGAAAGCACAGGGGAGTGAGCTGCTGGTGCCCTGTTCATTCATAAGCAGAGCTCAGGGGAGAGGCTGTGTTAGGAGGCTGGGCAGGAATTTGTTGGCAGAGGAAAAAGCTCACCACCCATTCACACACAGGGTGATCTTTGTTAATGCTGCCGTTGGGCAACACTTGGGATAGGTTCTTAGTTGCACAACTCCTGCATACAGAGTTAAATCTCACACGGCTAAAGCTTTTAGTGTAGCTTTGTAACACGAGGCATATTTGTATATGTCTAACTGCAGGGGGGGTGTCATGTACTCAGATTCCCTGCTCACTGACGGGACGGCTGGGAAATAAAGCTGTCAAGCAGCAGCTAAGGGAACACTTTCCCAGAGAAGGCAGAATAAAGGCAGAGTGTTGGTGTATCCTGCATGTAAGCACCATAGTTGTTTGGTAAGTACCTGCCTGGCTATTTCAACCTCACTCATTCTTGGGCACTTTATATTAGTCATTTCCTCTACCTGTTATTAAATTACAACTCCAAAGGTTTCTGGGGCTGCTGGGAGTTGTAGTCCATGAATGGCTGGATAGCTGCAGATGTGGTTCTAAATAATGCACCCCACCTCCAGTAAGGACTATAATGTTGCTTTGTTTATAAGTGTTAGCTTCTAAACCAGAGTTTTAAAAAATTTCTTGAATGTGTCTGGATATAATTATGCCTTCAGCTCTGTCTTTACGTTTGCGCCGGCTGCTGTAGGAAGTAGTGAAATCAGTAGAATTGGTGTGCAGCCATCGGACAGGGGACTCCCCTTTGGGGTGTGTGGCATAGGGACTAGTGTGACAGCAGCTACTAATCCAAGCCCCAGGATAAAACTATAAGCCTACTTTGATTATAGAGTGCTCGACATGTGTGCCAGGGCATCCATGTTTTTATCTTCCAGTAACCATGTGGAGGAGTCAATCCCCGTTGGCATGAGTGCTCCAGCAGCTAAAATATCTGGGAAGAATGCACCCAACACCCATCTCACCTGGATCGATGGGGATCTTCTGATTACAGACTGTATCAGATGGGAAGGTGAAAGGTTCTCCTGGATCATGGAAGTTAGAAAATTGATACCGCATTCTTTCTCTTTATCACCCAAAGACAGCTCTATACAGTGTAAATAAGCAAAAGACCATGGGAACAGGAACATTTCTTTCCCTACCAAGAATACAGATGCTCAAAACAGCAGCTGCACTTACCCCCTAGCACTACAGCATGTTCAAATCTACAGCCCCCAGATAGTTGGAGCTTGAAAGTTTCTATTCAAATGCAAATGTTTGCATGTGATCCTGGCATCATGTTCGCTCATTTGTATTTTAGTGAGAATAGATCTCTTTGGAGGCAGAGGTGGTGTTTGTCGAATTTTGAACATTCTGCTTCCACTGTGGTAAAAATTTCTTACACTTTACTGTACGGGTACCTGTACCTGCAATGAAAAATTAAGGTGGTCATAAATGGACAGTTATAAACTGCCAATTTGGGTCCTTTAGACCAAATCTGAGGAGTATGGGGCTTTCTGATGGGCCTCCCCGACCTCTATCTGGCCAAAAATCATCCAGATATTGATCGGGCAGGTTTGATTTTCCCTTGAGATTGAGGTCCGAAAGGGCTAGTTGATGCGGTCCTCGTCCCATCGATGCCTATTCTCATGGTTGTAATCTGATCGTTTGGCTCTAGGGCTGTATAGTGTATGGCTACCTTAAGGCGTTATAGTAAAGATGGTAGTATTCAACTGCAATGCTGAACTACTGGAGGTTCAGAGTAGTGAGTGGGTTGAACTGGGCCCCTGCAGGTCTGGCAGCTTTGAGTCAAAATTTGGGTGACCATGGTGGGTTTGGGTTGGGTGCAGGTCGGACTGGGGAAGTGCACTTAGAATCACATAAAACACAATACCATGTACAACTTTTCTTGCCTTCTCTAGCAATGTCTGCCTGATAGTAATCACAACTCTAAACTCTGTTAATGCAGAGGAGAGGACAGTTGGGTGGGCTGGAACCACATGTAGGAGTAGTAGTAGGAAGACATTGGTATGGGTTGGGTGCAGTAGTGATGCGCACGTCAGGAAAAACTAGACCCAACTATAATCCCACAAAATATGCAAAATTGTGGGACCTACACCCAACCCATACCTACATCTTCCAACCTCTTCTCTGGTTCAAAGAGAGGGAGTAGAGAAAGACCATACTTCCCCAGTCTGACCTGCACCCAACACAATCCTTCAGTGGTCACCAAAATTTTAAAACCAACCTGCCCAGCCTTTACATGTCTCAGGTCAACCTGCACATCACTAAACTTGCTGTGGGCAGGTAACTGGTGACAGTGGTACTCCTTTTGCTGTGGCATATATATTGGCTCAGCTTATTATGTTATGGGCTGAAAATATAATTGCAATAGGCCTCCAATTTTCTCCTTGTACTATAGGTTTTAAGCTTTTAGACTGATTTATTGAAACACTGTGTTAACTCATTGTTAACAGTGAACATGTTTCAGGCCGGCATACAAGCTTGGTTTGCCTAGTTTAACAGTGAGAGTGAAAGAGAATAGGAGAATTTGCTGAAACAAAGTGAAATCCAATACATTGAAATTATATCAAAATATGTGAAATTTGATCCTTGAATGTACAGAAAATAACACAACGTTGTTAAAAACACATGTAATGCTGTTATGATAAATGGCAGTAATTAGGTGATGACAGTATGCCTTTAAGTCACTGTCAGTGATTTACATTAAATTCCTTGCAAGTGAGAGTAGCCCACTTGTTATAAAGATAAAGAAATGCTGTTGCTTTAAAGTGTAGATTTTTATCATGAGAATAGCATTTAGAAGGACATTAAATATAGAAAACGGCAAATCTCTTGGGGGAAGCATCTGATTATCTGTCACTGGAATTCAGTCTGTGATTACAATCTGCATTTTGAATGCAGCTGAAGCCATTTACAGAAAATTTCTGCATAAGGAATCCTTCATAAGGGAAAAAAGACATTGCATCAGGTTTTCTTGAAATGTAGATCATGTCTGACACTGCAGCATGTCGTCTATGAAACACAATGTAACCCTAGAGGAAAGCAATATATAAAAAATAAAATCTGCTATAATAGGAAATTACCTTCTCTTAAAACAGAAGTTCAAGTTTTTCTTAATTTCCCGAATATCAAACATTGGCTGATTATTAAAAAAAATCTTTTATACTTCTTTATACAGACTTTAAAAAGGATTTCCTTTTTCTCTGTAATAATAAAACAGTAGCTTGTACTTGATCCCAACTAAGAAATAATTAATTCTTATTGGAAGCAAAACCAGCCTATTGGGTTTATTTAATGTTTACATGATTTTCTAATAGAATTAAGGTATGAATCTAAATTATGTAAAGATCCTTTATCCAGAAACCCCCAGGTCCAGAGTACTCTGGATAACAGGTCCCATACCTGTGCTTACATTTTTTCATGCTGTCTGATTGTTGTGATCTTCAGCAAAAGCACTTGTTCATTTATACATTTGTGGGTAATTTTTTCATGTTTAAAGGGAAAAGTACTTTTTTCATGTTGTAAAACTCATCTAAATTACGTACAGCAAAAATAGTTTTTGGTGCTGTTCTATTAAAAGCTGGTGGGATAATGTTGCTGAAATTGAATGTAAATGTGTATTTCAATAATTTTTCAGCAAGTTTTCTAACAAAAATCAGATGGTTTGAGTCAGTAAAACCCCCAGTGAAAGGCTTTGCTACGGCTCTTACCTTACACTGTAAGCTGTATGGGGTATGGACTGAAAATGAATTATTTCTATAAATGCTGTTTGTGTGGGGAAAAAGGCTAATTATTTGATTTTCACATTTTGTTTTTTTTTTTGATTGATACAGTTTTGTATGCTTGGTCACTGTTGCGGCCTGTTTAGGTCCAAATATTATAATCCATAGTTGTAATTTCTGGAAAAAAAAAAATATATATATATTTAGCTTTTACTAGTTCTCTAACAAGTTACCGTCCTATTTTCTAGATTGCTGTAGTGCAGTCATACAGTTTTGTTGTGTGGATTCAGAGTTGGTAAAAGTTGCAATTTGATAAATAGCTATAACCTTATGATACCAACAAACAGTTAAAGGGTTGTTTACCTTTAAATTTAACTTAACTTGTAGAGAGTCATATTCGACAATAATTCGCAGTTGTTTTTCATTTTTTATTATTTGTGTTTTTTGAGTTATTTAACTATTTATTCAACAGCTCTCAAGTTGGCCGTTTCAGCAATCTGGTTGCTAAGGTCTAGATTACCCTAGCAACCATAGATTGATTTGAATAAGAGACTGGAATATGAATAGGAGAGGCCTGAATAGAAAGATGAGTAATAAAATGTAAAAATAATAATAAATGTGTAGCCTTACAGAGCTGTTTTTTTTTTGATAGGGTCAGTGACCCTAATTTGAAATCTTTTGACAGAGTCAGAAGAAGAATATAAATAATTCAAAACCTATAAAAGAGAAAAAAATAAAGACCAATTGAAAAGTTGCTTAAAAAGTATATAGTTGGCTAAACAGGAGACAGTTTTGGGCATGTGATGCTGATTATTTTGATATTGTACCATAGGCTACTTATGTTGGCTATTTTATAGTATGGCCATACTGGGGGTTAAACTATGCTGATACTGGGGATAAACTGCAGTCTCTGGCTCTTCTAGGCACTGTGGTTACAGTTGTATCTGTGTGTCCTGCAGTTGTTAAGCCACAATTTGTATATGAGAATGACTACAAACATGAATGAGAAACTGTGAGAGACAAGTAGGTGACAGTAATTACCTTCTTCATTCCTGTGCACTAGATATTATTAGTGGCATGCAGAAACCAGAGCAGGTTGATAGTGACTCAGTAGAACAGGTAAATACTAGAATATATAGTTACACACTCACTCTCACCCTGTTTCACACATCCTCTCTTGATTTTTGATTTGTTTTGTACCCTATTTAGAGGGTTTGTGGCCCTTAGAAGGCTTGCAGAGTGCACCCTACTAACAGCGTGAAACAGGAAAACATTACAGAGACTAAAGTTCTACATTGCAATTGGAATGGTTTAAAAGTCATGCTTTAAAAGAAATTCTAAATATGTGACTAATTTGTTGCCGTTTCTTTTAGTATGGCGAATGTCTCCTTTCTTCAGAGCTGCATACATAGGTCTAAATATAGGACTCTGTATCAGTAGCCAAACATAATAACATCGTGACCACTTTAAGTGTCTCTAAATTGGAACTATCATCTGTGTTTACAATAACTGCACTTTGTAGAATTAAGAGACCCCTAAGCATAAGCATGACATAGTAGTGGTTGTATCTGTCAGTGCTGGGCTTGAACTTCCACATGAAATCTAAGCAGGACTGTTTTGTTTGGTTTCTGTAACGTCCTGATTGTATTTAGAGGGCACTCAGAGGCTAATAATGTATCACCTTTAAAGGGGACCCGTCACCCAAAAAAATTATTCCAAATCCTATTTTAAAATGTTAGTCAAGCATAATGAACTTTAATTACACTATATAAATTATTTGAATCTTGTTTTCTTCAGTCTGGGAACTCATAATTATAGCAAGCAGGCAGGAGCCATTTTGAGGACACTGTTATTAAGGCAAGCCTTGTATCATCTCAGAATCTTGTTTGTGCACCAGAATGGGGGACCTGATGTCCATCCCCATGCCCTGGCTACACAATTAAATGGTTAAGAGAATGAGGGAATTTGGGGAGAGCAGTGACATCTAGGAAGGGTTGAATGGAAAGTGAAATCAATTGCCTGCTCTGCCTCTATGCCTAAGGCATAGAGGAGGGGCAGACAATATTTGATTGACAGCTGCAATTTTTAAATGAACTTAAACCATGAATGCTTTAATAAAAAATAGAAATTGGATTTCATGTTTTATTTGAAAAGGACTTTTTTTATACAACTTTTTGTGTCTGGGTGACAGGTCCACTTTAAATGGCTTGCTGTGCTCCTACAAAAGGGACTAACAGATGAGCACATCCAAGTGAATCTCAGTTTTCTTATCCATCAAAGGAATCTATACTAAAAAAATATTTCCCCGAATGCTTCTCTGAGCTTTACATTTACATAAATTTTCTATTTTTAGCAGTTTCTGTGATATTTACATTTTTAGACTGCTGAGAAGGGGTAAGTGTGCCTTTGAATTAACCTTTAATATGATGTAGATAATGCAACAATTTATAATTGGTCTTTTTTTTTATTTTTGTGGGTTTTTTGGAATTTCAGAACTTATCTAGGGTTATATGGTTTACTTTACCCAGCAACCAAAGAGTGACAAGCTGGTATGTGAATAAAAAAGGCCTGAGTAGAAAGATAAGTAATAAAAGTAATGATAACATTGTAGTCATACAGAGCCAATTGTTTTGGCTGCTGGGGTAAGTAACCCCTTTTTAAAATGCAGAAGACTAAAAAACCATATGAAACAAAAAATAATGACCAATCGAAAAGTTTTTTTTAAGAATAGGACATTCTATAACAGTCTAAAGGTTAACTTAAAAGTGAACTGTTTAACAGAAAGTGTTTACTGGGAAGTTAGGGTCGATGACACTCTGACCTTCAAAGAGAGCTGTTAAACAGAAAGACAGCTATAAACCGATCAAAACTGTCTAACAATGCTATCTCAGAAACTACTAACAAAAGAAATTTGATTTAACTGTTTGGGTTTTGATCCATTTTAAAGGGATTTTTCACCTTTAGGGTGGTGGCAGACAGGTAAATTAGTCGCCCAGTGACAAATCTTCACTTCTGTGGGTAGCAAGCTTACGAATCGATTCGGATTTCTGAAGTCGCCAGAAGTTCCCTAGTGAGGAAGCGATTCATATGCCATCCCACCGGCGACTCATATTCTTGATGGCTGGAATACATTTCGGGGCGATTAGTCGCCGCAGAAGCGAAGATTTGTCACTGGGAAACTAATCTTCCTGTCTGCCACCACCCTTAGTGAAGATACACATAGCTACTAGAAGCAGCTACCGTATATACTCGTGTATAAGCCGACCCGCGTATAAGCCGAGGTACCTAATTTTACCTATGAAACCCAGAAAAACGTATTGACTCGCGTATAAGCCTAGACACAACTCAGAAAAGTCTCAGAAATATCAAACAGTCGGTTTAATGTTAAAAATCAAGCCATGATGCTTAAAACATTAATTCATAAAAACAAGCACAAGTTTAAAAAAAAATGTAATTGATTGGCCAGGCAGCAGCTAGTCGTACCCATCTCATAACAAAGGGAACAAACATCCCAACAGATCCACTCAATAGCCACATATATAAATAAAATACAGGTGCTAAGAGCAGCAGTGATAGATAGATAGATGATAGATATGGGGCTAGCCAGGATAGTACAGTATGTAGTAGACAGTAGGAAGACAAAAAGTTAGGGGCCACAGGGAAACAGTAGAAGGCATGTTCCCCAGCGACTCTACCCCTAACCATACAGAGTGGCTGCTTCCCCCAGTTACCGTAAGTAGAAGGCGTCGTCAGGAGGTGTCAGGCCCGTCATGTGTAGCGACAGGGGGTGCCGGCTTTACTTCTAGCCCCCAACCAACTCAACTGCACACACAACATTCCACCACCGGGCCCAAGGCGGCTTAGAGGGAGGCGGGGGAGCCATTTTTACTTCCCAACCATCTCTCCTGAAAGTTTTTTTTACACGCGATCGATGCCGGCTCCCCTGCACTGCGAGGGAGAATAAAGAGCGACTGCGCCAAGATAGAAGGAAAGCACCGAATGTAAAGCCTACCTGGCCGCAAGCAAATCCGGGCGTAAGGAAGGTCCAGCGTAGAAATTCAAATCCCGTAATATCGGATCCCTCACCTCCCTCTCCCATAGCGCATCAGGACTCTGTGACTGACGATCGCCGCCCGGAGCAGGTCCAGGAGCTCCGGGCGGCGCGTCCTTCCCTGCCGGCGTCGCTCCCAAAATGGCGGCGCCCATGGCCGCCACGTGGGTAGCGGCGCCGGCGCCTCTACCCACGTGGCGGCCATGGGCGCCGCCATTTTGGAAGGACGCCGGCAGGGAAGGACGCGCCGCCCGGAGCTCCTGGACCTGCTCCGGGCGGCGATCGTCAGTCACAGAGTCCTGATGCGCTATGGGAGAGGGAGGTGAGGGATCCGGTGAGGGATTGGCGTATGACCCGCGTATAAGCCGAGGTCGAGTTTTTCAGCACATTTTGGGTGCTGAAAAACTCGGCTTATACGCGAGTATATACGGTACTTGTCACGGCTACAAAATAAAAAATACAATAGTGATAATTGGCTTTGCTTAGACACTACAGGGCTTATTTATTGTGTGGCGTAAATAAAAGGTGGCATAATGCACTTTGAGAAAGTTTAATTGGCAAAACGCATCAGGTGGAGTGACATGTTATAAAACACACCTTGATAAATATGCCACTTATTTTACACCCTACCTGTGCCCCTACATGTGTTTTAGTATAGGCAATTCACAGTATTGTCTATGGCAGCGTATTTTGTAGCCACAAAAAGTAGCTGCTACTAGTAGCTCTGTGTGCCTTCACCCTAAGGGCAGAGACTCACGGTCAGATTCGGGGAGATTAGTCGTCCGGCGACAAAGATTTACAGATTTACATTCTAGCCGGCGGGAAGGCACGGGAAGCCAGTCCCGAAGAAGAGGAGATTTGTCGCCGGGCGACTAATCTCCCTGAATCTGACCTTGTGTCTCTTCCCTAATATTAACTTTTAGTATTCTGAGAGAATTTAGAATTGATTTTAATTTTTTTGTTCCGCAGCTCTCTAGGGTTCAATTTTAACAATCTGGTTGCTAGGGTCCAAATTACCATAGCAACCATGCATTGTTTTGACTAAGAGACTGGAATAGGAATAGGCGAGGGCCTAAAGAGAAAGATGGGTAATAAAAAGTAGCAATGACAATACATTTGTAGCCTTACAGAGCATTTGATTTTAGATGGGGTTAGAGACCCCCCATTTAAAAACTGGAAGAGTCAGAAGAAAAAAAGCAAATAATTGAAAAACTATAAAAAAAAAGAAATGAAAGCCAACTGAAAAGTTGCTTAGAATTAACCATTCTATAACATACTAAAAGTACACCCCTTTAATGCCAGAGTAGCCCAGAAGGCATTCATTGAATACTGTTTGTACAGATGTCTCTGGTTAATTCATCAGCATTTGGTTAAAAGTGGCAGCTGTATATAGCTGGACATATCCATGTTGCAGGGGCTGACCTGCTGTTGAGTTTCTCTGATACTCTCCCTTGGCCAATGTTCTGAGTGGCTGGAGGACAAATGTAAACAAAGCCCTAACCTATAAAAACACAATGTAACTCATAAAGCTACTCTCCTTCAAGCCATGTTGGAGATCAACACAGTAAGCAGTGGGCTGTGGACTGTGGGTAAATGGGAGGGCACCTCCATTAGAAAGGATGAGCAACAACGGGATTTATATAGGCATACCGTAGTTACAAGTTCCTGTAAAAACCTGGAACATGTCACTATCCCTTTAAATATCTTATAGAACAAAACGTGAAATTTGTTGGGCATCACCCAGTAAACCAATCACTAACCTTCTGTCATGGGTTTGTGCAGCTCTTCCTTAAAAAAAAAAAAAAAACAATAAACATCAGTACTAAATACTGATGGTTATAAAATAAATACTTATTGGCCTTTTACCTGTCTTTATTACATGTTCCTTATATTCTGCCTGACATTTATTGCATGCTGATTTCCTTTTTGACCTCTAGTTTTATTTTCCTTCTTATAGCAAAAAAAACAAAACAAATCAGTTTGCTTGCAATAAGCTGAGAGGAGCACCACCTTGTATGCGATTACTGACGGTTTTGCTGCTTAAACAACATACCATTCCATAGCCATAAAGTTCCTATGCTTGACTTAAATGGGCCACACCAGTGAAACAAGTTCCAGCTCATAACTTAATTATTTTAATGAGATTCTTTTTGCTTCCCTCGTCTGTGCTTTATGAATGTCAAAAAGTGAATGGCAGAGGTGAATCACTTGATGGAAAACAACATTGCCAAACCAGGGTGAGTCTTCCCACACTTCCCAAGACTCCTATACAATGCTCATTATTATTATTATTACCAAGCATTTATCTACATACTTGATGATAATAATAATACATTGTGAAGTACTTATGCTACATATTCTTATTATAATTATAGTATTTACATTCTAACAGCTATGTACAGGGACTCTCCAAAACAACTATTTAAGGGGGGGAATGAACCCAACCGCCAGTATATATTTTAAAGGTTTCAGTTTATGCAGCACAAGACTAGGCACCGGACCTAACAGTGCCCTAAAGTGTAGTTTAGGACCAGAGGCATAAACATCAGTACTAGGGATGCACCAAATCCACTATTTTGGATTTGCCAAACCACCTAATCCTAAAAATTCGGCCGAATACTGAACGGAATCTGAATCCTAATTTGCATATGCAAGTTAGAGGTGGGAAGGGCAAAAAAAATTTTCTTCCTTGTTTTGTGACAGTCATGCGATTTTCCCTCCCGCCCCTAATTTGCATATGAAAATTAGGATTTGGTTCGGCTGAATCCGAATCCTGCTGAAAATGGTGACATCCTGGCTGAATCCCGAACCAAATACTGGATTTGGTTCATCCCTAATCATTACAAATGTCCAGGTAGAATCTTTGCCACTGGTTATTACCACAATCACATAATTAACTATTGATTTTTCATTGGTGAACGATTGTACATCTTACGATTTTTCGTCTGGCATCTGTCAGAAAATTGATCAGCATGGTTAAAAAAAATTTATCGGCCCCAGTGCAACCTATGTATGTTTGCAGGGCCAAGCAGGCAGCTACTCTTCAGTTTTCCTGGCAATATCTCTTGAAATGGTCTTTTTAGTTTATAGACAAATCATACATTTAAACGATCGTGTCGAGATAATCGCGGTCTCATGATATTTTAAAAATCTTTACATCTATGGCCATCTTTTGTCTAAATAGTTGTTACTGCAGTGTTTTTCATAAATCTGTAGCCTTATTATGAGCCAAAGGGGCCCCTGAAAAAATGTTGGACTTTGAAAGGGGGGATTGAACTGAAGAAGTCTGGAAACCATTTGTCTATGAACTCCTCTGTGTCTTTAATATATTGTTCCCAATATATACATATATGTTTACATTTATTATTGATCCCCACAAACCATGAGGATGACAGTGTCTATTCTGTGTGCTCTTTAAACACAGGCCTCTCATTACAAATTAATCTGTAGGGTAACACATATATATATATAATTCTGTTTGGTAACGTTTAATGCGAGAAAAACCGTAAAACTCAATAAAGACTTTTTATTGCACACCCTAGAGTCCTGCAGCGGGTCAGGTACCCACAGATTACCCGAAAAAACCTGCAGTACCCTGCGGGTTGCGGATAGAAGTGCCGGGTGCTGGTATAGATACGGGTCGCGGTTCTGCAGGTTTTATGGGTCACGGGTTTGGCCACGGGTCTTCTTAATAGCGATATTTACTAGTCATGTCTACTTCCGATGACATCACTTCCGGTTTACAATGACAGCACTTCCTGTTTTACTACTTTTTTTTTCTGATCATGGCTACTTCCGATGATGTCGCTTCCGGTTTACAATGACAGCACTTCCTGATTCTTGATGGTCAGCGGGTCCGGGTTGAGGATAAGGTACTTGCGGGTCAGGTAGCGGGTCCAAGTGGGTAAGAATGCGGGTCCGGATTGAGGGTTGCAGGTACGGGTCGGTTACAGGTCCCAAAAAATGGACCCGCGCAGGACTTCAACCACCATTCTGTCCTTTACTCACAATTAAAGGAGAAACCTGGGTTTTATTATTGCTCACATTTACAGAGTTGTAAAATGTTTAGTTAACCTGTGTCTTTAGTAAAACGCATGTAACTGTGTAGGAGCTCTGGCCCTGTATCAGGAAAGTAAATAAAATCACTAGGGGTTGCCTTACTTTTGACACCCCCAGTGATTTCACCTTTCCTTCTCATTTAAGGAGTTTTCCCTGTCACTGTTCCATGCCACCAGGGATGAATTCCCCACTGTTTGAGGGCTTCTGCCCTAGGGATTCGAGAGTCAGACCCTCAATTTGGGAAAGCCCCATCTGAAAATGTATCCACTGAAGCAGGGCCCTCAAGTAGTAAAGCTGTAATGAAGATTAATGGAATCTTTGCACATAACTTTGTAGATCTCATAATTCTTACTTTAGGCAACTGCTAGAGACCACTCCCTTCCTTTGACATTTTGGTGACAAATAGCCCCACTAAATGTAAAGTACCCCTTGTGGTGCCTCAAGTTACTGAGGCCAATATACATTATGTATTGAGTGAACTGATCGTATAAATGTTCTCATACTTTCTTTAATATTTTGTTCAACAGTTTGAGTTTTTTCATTTTGTCACTGTCTTGAGTGAACCAAGCTCTTCAGTTATATTTTTTATATTCGTGTCATCCAAGGGTCTTGTCTGTCCTCTTATCAGACAACTGTACATGTCTCACAGTCAGTCTTCTCTACTAATAACACTGGACAACCAATCAGACTTATGTTTTTTTTTATTCTTCAGAATCTACAGAAGAATGGTTGATGCTAGTTGCTGATAGTCTGCTATGGGTTACTGTGCTGGGACAGATATTTCCATTGTTAGTAAATGGAGGTGCGGGCTTTTTTTTTGTGGCTTTGACATATTTCAATATTCTATTCTTTTTGTTCTCTTCTAGTTTGAAATTGAAACTGTTATCTGGTAGCTAGACTGAATAAGTGGACTATTCCATGAGTGGAATATAAATACAATAGAATATAACAAATTGTATCCTCAATAACTGCTTTCTTGTTCAGGTTAGATTGGTTACATTGCCCTCTGAGCAGAATCATTTATACCTGTTTTTATTATGGGAAGATGATACAAACTGAATATATGTTTCATTGTGTCTTTCCCACTGTTTACTGTGGATACTTTTTTTTTCTTGTCCAAGAATAACTGGGTGAGTAATATACAGTATGGAGAGGTGATGAAGGTGCAACCTGAGACAATTCATGTTCCAGACAGTTGTATTCCTGTGTCTTTGCTGCCATAAAACCTCCATATGAAACATCTCCTCCTCTTTAATTGTATAAGTCATCGCTCTCTCACTGGGCAGTCAAATTTTCTGCTGGACTTTGTCCAGAACTTCAGTTTGTGAACACGGCAAAAGAGAAGTATCTTATTCTGTTTCAGCTGCTGTAGCTATGTAATTACTGATCCCTAGACTATCCCAAGTCCCAGTGGAATGGCAATAACTTACATAAGGGCAGTATCCACAGATAGGCGACTCAATGGAAGACACAGATGAAGATTTCGAAGAGGTTTAATCTTGCAGTGTAAATCTTAGTGACAAATTCCATAGGTCAAAACGAAGTAGCTTTACCAGGTACAGAGAGATAGATGCAGTGCATGCTTACAGATACTTGTCTGCAGGAATACTGACTATGGGAGGGGTGGCTACCTGGGCGGAACCAAACTACAGGGGAGAGAGAGGAACAAACTAGCTACAGGCAAACTTAGCTGATGAACATCATAACACATGCATGTGGGACACAACACTCCCCGCCTGAAATCTTTAGATTTCATTAATATTATAGCAACATTAGTCTAATGTTAAGTTCATAGCTCAACAAATTAGTCCTTTAGAAACCTGGAAAAGAAACAAACAACAATAAACATAGCAATTATGTGTGCTTGAAGAAGTCTCAGTAGGTTCTCTTGACAGAAGTTCTTGTAACACAACAAAGAACAACCCATCTTCAAGTCAGGGAGGCCACAATATGTCAAACCTCAGCTGACTCACAATTGTAATCCAAGAGATAATAGTTTCAGGAGTCTCAGATCTTGCTTTGACATGGATTATAGATGACCATGTAGAGAATCGCTGGAAGTGGTGTGATCCAAAGGTTTTCTTCTGATGTATGGTAGTGTAAAGAGTGATACTTGCAGGTCTGATTTCCTTGTCAACTTCGGAATCCACTAAGTTGAAATTATCAGTAGGGCTGGACTCGGATTGATCACATAAGAAATCTGGGGGCAATAGACAGTTTGACCTTGCAAGTTCATTTGCTGGTAATGCTCTAGTGCCATGGTCTGCTGGGTTCTGATCAGTTGAAATGTAGTGGCATTGTTGTGGTGTGGAGAACTTTTGGATACGTTCTACTCTGTTGCTGACATACACGTAGAACGGTCTGGTTTGGTTGTGTATGTACCTGAGCACAACCTTGCTGTCAGTATAGAAGTCAAAGGAATCAATCACAGTGTCCATTTCACTCTTTATGGTTTCTGCCATTTCTACAGCTAACACAGCTGCACAGAGTTCAAGCCTTGGAACAGTGTGTCCTGACTTTGGGGTTAGCTTAGTTTTGCCAAGGAGAAATCCCACAGCAGGTCTTTTATCAAGTCCAGAAAGACGAAGGTAGGCTACAACTGCAATCGCCTCAACAGATGCATCTGAAAGGATGTGAATTTCCTTTCTTCTAGCAGAAGCTAGGGAGATGGATGTGTAGCAGCGTAGGATTTGGAGACTTTGTAGTGCCTTTAAGGAATTCTTCCATGTTTTCCATGCTTTCAGCTTATTGTCAGGTAGTGGAGTATCCCAGTCTACCTTCTCCAAAGTGAGTTGCCTCAACAGAAACTTCCCTCTAATTGTCACTGGAGCTACAAATCCCAAAGGGTCGTAGATACTGTTGACTACTGACAAAACTCCCCTTTTGGTGAAGAGCTTATCGCAGGTTGGCACTTGAAAGGTGAATGTATCTTGCTTGATATCCCAGAGCAAGCCGAGACTGCGCTGCATGGGAATGTCTTCAGAGCCTAAGTCAAGATTCTTTAGGTTAGTGGCGCAGTCATCTTTGTCAAAGGCCTTCATTACCTTGTCGCTGTAGGAGGTAATCTTGTGGAGTCTGAATCGGATAAGCACTCCTATAAGGTTATTGTTCAAGTTAGGCCCGGTAAGGAGAACATTGTTCAAACTGACTCCTTGATATTGAGCACTCGAGTCAAATAATACTCTAATTTGACTAGGTTTGCTGGGATGGTACACACCAAAGGATGGAAGATACCAGCATTCTTCACCCTTCTTCAATGGTGGAGCAGGTTCAGCGTGATCATTTTCTAAAACCTTCTGCATAAAGGATACAAAATGTTTCTTCATCTCTGGTTTCCTCTCAAAGGAACGTTTCAATGAAGCAAATCTGGAAACTGCCTGCTGACGGTTGTTTGGCAGTCTCTCTCTAGGTGTACGAAAGGGTAGAGGGGCTACCCAACTGTTTTCTTGGTTTTGAGTGAATTCCTTATCCATGATCTTGAGAAACTCCTTGTCTTCAATGGCCAGTGCTGGTTTTTCATCATTACAAGTTGAAATGAATACTGTGTCACCAATGCAATCCTCCTGGTGATTAAAGGTGGATTTACTGACACTGGTGATGGATTGCCAGTCTCTGGTGCTGTTGAATCTCTCCTTTACACAGTAATGATAAAGGACATGGTTCGGAAAGAGTTTTGCGTCCATTAGGTAGCACGTAAGTTTTGCAAGAAGAAATGTTGGTAGCTCTTTTTGTTCTGTTTATACACACATTGCCAATGATAACCCAACCAAGATCAAGGCGCTGGGCATACGGAGCGTCATGGGAACCATTTATTTGCTTGCGTGCTTTATGCACCCTTAGAATGTCTCTGCCGAGCAAAAGAAGAATTTCTGCATTTTTATCAAGTGGTGGTATGTGTTCAGCTATAGCTCTTAAGTGTGCATGATGGAAGGCAGCTTCAGGAGTAGGGATCTCTTCTCTGTGGGAAGGAATCTGGTCGCATTCAACAAGGGTAGGCAGTGGCAGTTCTATAGTACCATCAAGAGAAGCTACCATGAATCCATTAGCTCTTCTTCCGGACACTTCTGTAACACCTCCACATGTGCCAAGTGTATATGGTAGGGAATTTCCTTTAACCCTGAAGTAGTCAAAGAATTCTGACTTGGCAAGTGAGTGGTTGCTCTGATCATCCAGAATTGTATATAGTTTCATGGCTCTTTCAGGCTGTCCGTTGGGATACACTCTGACTAGGCATATTTTTGCACAAGACCTTTCGCAAAGATCTTCTCCGCAAACCTCAGTGCATGTAGAAAATATTGAAGTAGAGTCTGCTGTCTGATTTGCATTCTCCCCGCCATGATTTGTGGCAGGATCAGAATCTGCAGAAGAAGAGGTATGCTGAAGAGGATGGAGTGCTTGTACATGGGTATTGCTTCCACAATCGTTACATTTGATTCTAGCTTTACAATCTTTTGCAAGATGTTCTGTTGAAGCACAACACTTAAAGCAAATCCCAAGTTTCTTTAAAATTTCTTTGCGTTCTTGCAATGGTTTTTTTCGGAACCCGTGGCAATTCTTAAGAGCATGTGGTTTCTTATGAATTGGGCATTGGCGATTGGGATTTTCTGTATTTTCTACTTCTCTGCTCTTTTCAGGGTTAGCAACAGGATCAGGTAGCACATTAGTCTTTTTAACCAACATGGGGCCCCTATGACTCCTGTGTTTATTCAGAGCAAATTTGTCTTTAGCGAAATTTGGACTCGAGATGTTTGACTCATTGAAAAGGAAGCTTGGATCATTCTTGGTTTCTGCAATGTTCTTGACAAAGTCACAGAAATAGAAAAATGGTGGAAAAGAAACTTGTTTCTCTTTCTTGTACTTTGAACCCATGGTTGCCCACTTCTCCTGTATTCCATACGGCAGTTTTGCCACAATTGGATTCACACCATGGGCTGTGTCAAGATAGCTAAGGCCTGGGAGGTGAGGATCTGCCTTAGCGAGCTGTAGTTCAAGCAAAAGATCACTCAGTTCCTGAAATTTCTGATTATCCTTACCGGATATCTTGGGAAAGTCTTTCAATCTTTTAAGCAGAGCATCTTCTACAGCTTCTGGACTACCATAACTCTGGTCTAGGCGTTCCCAAGCTGCACGTAGACCTGCAGACGGATTGTCAACATGAACAGCCTTCAGTCGCTTCACACGTTCTCTTGACTGGGGGCCTAGCCACTTTATTAACATGTCAAATTCTTCACCAGGAGGTATTCCCAGGTCATTTATGGCAGCCTTAAAGGTAGACTTCCATCCTCTATAATTTTCAGGGTGGTCATCGAAGCTTGTGAGGCCAGTGCTTGTGAGCTCACGGCGAACCATGTATCTAGCGAGATCTGACACATCGGCACATGGTGGCCTAGGAAAGTATGGATTTGCATGAGGGTTCGAGTCAGAAACAGGTTGGAAGTTCGTTGCTATAGCAGGATGTGATTCAGAAGAAATGTTGTAATCAGCAAGCATATTGGTAACCTGAAAAGGTGATGGTAGCTTGGTTTGGATGTTGACCCCTGGGTTGACAGACTGATACTTAGTAGTCTGAGACTTGTGAGGCAAGGTACAGCTTGAGGGCCCATCTTGATGGGCAAAGGGACCAGAGGGTTTAGAGTCTTGCGTGGTCACAATACGTTCAGAAGGCTGATGTCTTAAAGGAGTGTCTGTGTCATCAGGAGCCTCAGAAGTGGCAGAGAAATTGCTGTTCTGGTTAAGGACATAGTTCTTAGTGCGCTCCATGGGATCCTCTGAATTTGCCATACTGACACTGTCTAAATCACTTCCAACAGCTTGTTCCAAAACTCTTAATTTCGCTTCAGCTGTAGCTTGCTCACATTTTCTGTCTAAGGCTTCAATTTCAGCTTTCTTGCGGGCAGCTTCTACCTCCATTTCTGCTTTCTTGTCTGCGAAGGCTGCTCGCACCTTGGCAGCCTCTAACTCTGCACGAGCCTTTATAAGTTCACTAAGCGTGGAACTTCTTGAGTGGGATGATCTTGAAGATCTCTTAGTGTGTCTAGTAGATGTGGAGGGATGAGATGCAGTTTCTTGCAGCTGTGTAATTCTTGCCTCTACATTAGCTTTAGTTTCAGACACCTTTTTACTTCTCTCCTGGTTCAGATATCCAAACCTTTTTAGTTCTTCTAAAGATTCTTCTGTGTTAGTGCTCTTTAGGAATAACATGTACTTAGTGCAGAGCCTTTGGTAGCTTTCATATGCAGACTTGAAGTGTAAGAGAGTGCCCTCTAGTTGCAGTACTCTCTGGCTAGGCTGTGTGACTTCAGACATGTAATGCACAGTCCTCTCCCAGAGGTGTGTTAGATCAACTGAGAACTCTTCCATAGTAACTTCAAAGTTTTCTTTGGATTTCCAAGAAAGTTTAGTTATACGTTTGGGTCTGACACTTGCTTCTGTCAGTATATCTGTATTTTCCTCTTGCAGCAGATTGTCAGGCATTTGCTGATCCTCAGTGTTTTCTGCTTGGCTCAGAGGGAAGACTTGTTCAGCCATGAGTGTCAGGTTACAGGGAGTTGGCTGTGTGTGAGTTGATACAAAGTAACAGTTTGCAGAAGGAGGGAACAGGAGAGATGTTCTGCAGGGAGAAATGCTGCCTCTCTTTAGCTTCACAGTGCAGGCTGATGAGCAGTATTCACAATACACAGTTTATAATGCAGACACACAGTTTATATTCTCACTGGCCTCCTCACAGATTACTGCAGTGTAGCTGGAGTAGTTCTGACTGAGATGCAGTGTAAGTTCTGTAATATGCTGTTCGCAATGTACTGAGATCTGTAATGTGACTAGCAGGGCTCTCAGGCTGCTGAATATCACAGTGATGACTGTATGGTCTTCTATTCGTTTTGACTATTCTGTTTCAGCTGCTGTAGCTATGTAATTACTGATCCCTAGACTATCCCAAGTCCCAGTGGAATGGCAATAACTTACATAAGGGCAGTATCCACAGATAGGCGACTCAATGGAAGACACAGATGAAGATTTCGAAGAGGTTTAATCTTGCAGTGTAAATCTTAGTGACAAATTCCATAGGTCAAAACGAAGTAGCTTTACCAGGTACAGAGAGATAGATGCAGTGCATGCTTACAGATACTTGTCTGCAGGAATACTGACTATGGGAGGGGTGGCTACCTGGGCGGAACCAAACTACAGGGGAGAGAGAGGAACAAACTAGCTACAGGCAAACTTAGCTGATGAACATCATAACACATGCATGTGGGACACAACATATCTGGACTCTATCCAAATGAGGGAAACATACAGCTCTGATGGGGGCTATCAGGCATATGAAGTATGTCACATTCCTGGAAGAACTTGTCTTATATTAAGAGGAGCTTGGCATTCAGCGATGTGTTGCTGGTCGATTAAAGTGCTTCTTTCTTCTTCTTTTTTTTTAAACTCAGAATCTGCCAGCATAGATGAAACTGTTCTCTGATATGGAAGTCATGAATACATTCACAACCTGTGCAGAGATATTTGGCCATCTCCTCTCTTCAAAATGGGATCATGGATTGACCTGGCAATCATGAGCTTTGAAGATTGCACAGTTTTGTTTTTTTTTACCTTTTCTAAACAATCCCGATTGAAGCATGCTTGGAGCCATTGATAATAAAGCCCTGCTTTAGCTTATATACTGCATAAGAAATGTGTATAGCCATACAGCATTAACAGTTTGAGAGCCAGACTGGTTAAATGAATAATTTGGCTAAGTACTTGTTAACTGTTTGAAGCAGATCTGTTGTTTGTGTTCTTTTACAGCAGCCAGAATCCATGAAATTAATGTATTTCCATTTTGTTAGGAGAGATCACTTGTGCTGGTTATCCTATGAGACTTCTAACTTTTAATATATGTTATTCTTAAAATACACAAAAATAAAATTAAATCAACCTGGACAGGTTTTCAGGTGGGGGGGGGGGGTTGTACACCTGGGGGCAGTTTAGTTGGTTGTTAAAAATATCCCTGTTCTTATCTGCATTCCCTTTAAACTCCACCACCCACAATGTTCATAGCAGTTTATTTTCCTTGACTGATCCCGGTATGAAGCATGAAGATCCTCATTCATGTAATCGAGGCCCACATGCATTGTTTGAAAAATGTCTACCAAGTGACTGAACCTTATTGCCCTCTTTCTATGAAATAGTTTTTTCTTTTGATGATTCATTTCAGTTCAGTTTTCAGTTGTTACTTATATGAAAAAAAAAATCAACAGAGAAACTGTGTCTTCCACTAAAGCAACCCTCTTACTGTTCAGGTGATGTAGATTGAAATCTAGGTGCTGATTTCTAGTTTATGGCCGTAATGGAAGCCCATCCAATCCATAATGTGCGGCTTTCGTATTAAGTAAGTGCACTTAATCTAATTCTTTCTCAGATATATTTTCTGTAGGCAGCGAGGCTGTCATCTAAAAACTGCATTTTGGGACAGAGATTGACCTTGTTCGCTGCTTCCAGCCGAGGATGTGCTGCCCCAGTCTGACTGATTACCCCGCAAATGGCTTTGTGGAATGGCCATTCCAGGATTTTTATCAAGGAGGTGTGTGCAGAGACCCCATTAAACAGACTTCCATGGTTCAAGGAGAGAAGAGACAGTTTAAAAGAAACACAGAAGACTGAAAATACAGTCAGTGAAGGCTTAGTTACTTGATTTACTTTTTGAAGGCAACTAATGCTATACATAAATATAAATAAATGATGGTAATGATACACAACAAATGTTTGTTAGTAATCAAAATGTTCCATTAGCCTAAATGTCTAGGGTCTCTGTGCAGTTACCCTTGCTCAACAGCTTTTTCATACCCTCTCCCAAGCCCCAGATGCTTTTCCTGGGTTCATAATCTATAATATAGTTTTAGATGCTACATGAAAATGTTTTTCTTTTATCACAGGTTTAATGGTACATGCAGTGTCTGTATCACGTTCCTCACAGGTCACTGAGAGAACATGGGTTAATCATAACACAGCATTGTATGCAGGGCCGAGGGACACTGCTTCATCTATCCCGTTACAAAACAGTGTAGGCACACTATACAGAAAGGCTTATGATTTAAGAAACCTCATGCAAGGGATTTATTTCCTGGCTCCCAAAGCAGTCCTCTATCACTCCAGATACTGTCATGGCAAAAGAGGATTTTAAAGCCTTTCTCTTTCTCAAAAACGGTTGAAAAATATAGGTTGCAATAGAGTAAAGAAGTGCATTTTTAAAATTAAAGGGCTTCCGGGATACTTTACTTTAAGGTGAACTTTTAAAATTATGTAGACAACAGTTTAATAAGATGATTTGCCATTAATCTTCATATTGTTGCGATTATTTAAAAAATATATATATATTTTGCTTCATCTTTCATCTTTTGAATTTCATCTGCCTTCTGATGCCAGGGCATCATTACTCTAGTAACCAGGCAGCAGTTTGGAATAGAAATGATAATAAATAAATCATACCATTTAAAATGTTGCTTAGCCTAGTTCTCTATAATGTTACACATTTTAAGCTACAGGTGAACTTACTCTTTAAAGCAGGGTGTCCATGTCATGTGATGCTGGATAACTGAATATGGCATTTTTTTTGTTCACAGATGATGTCATTTTTAAAATGTTTTTCATCTAAACATGTTAATTAGGTTTCAGATCCGAATAAGTAATTTCTGAAATGTTTTGTAAAGTATGATATTTGACCAAATCCAAAGTTTATGGATTAGGTCCATTGCTAATCAGACTGATGCAGGAGGCAGGAATGTTCCTGCACATTAGAGCTAACATTCAATAGTGTATTTGATTTACAGCTGAACATGTTTATTGACTGACTCATTCTATGAGTTACCCACTTACAGTACAGCAATCAGTCACCCAATATAATTAGCCATATAAAGGCTTTAATTATGTATCTAGCAAGGTAGTAGTATTGCGCTTGCATTTGTAGTCAATATTGTGTTATTAGCAGTAATGTGTTATGTAAACCTATTTTAATACTGCCGTTGAAGTGTATTTATTTACTATTTACTATTTATATTTTGTGTACCTGCCAATATTTTATGATTGGAGGCATGAAGATTAACAACATTTGGTTAACAGTTTGCTAAAGGGTCCACGTGGAACCCTTGAATTACCATGGAATGGCAGTAGCTTCAGGGTTCCCTACCACCCATGCATGCTCTTGAGTGCTATTCATTTTTTATGCTTCCTGTGAGTCAAATGCAAGTTGCTAGTAGCAAGTTCCTCTTGTCGCACGTACACTATTGGATCATTTTCCCCAAGGACATTTCTGTTATTTCAACAGTCACTTGTGCCTTGGTTTTAAAGGAGAAGGAAAGCTACCAGGGCAGTTTATTGCCAATAGATAAGCCACAACAGTTCAAGCTAGAAAGCCATTTTTTATTCATACCTGAATAAACCGCTCTAGACACTGTACCTGTTTGTTTAGGATAGCAGCTGCCATATTAGCTTGCTGTGACATCACTTCCTGCCTGAGTCTCTCCTTGCTTGCTCATAGCTCTGAACTCAAATTACAGCAGGGAGGGGAGGAGGGGGAGATGAGCAAACTGAGCATGCTCAAGCCCTAGCCCTGGAGGTTGAAGCTGAAAGAAGGAAGTCTGATACAGAAGCCCCTGTGTACCCAATAGAAGGAAAGAAATGTGGTGTTTTTTTTGACAGAGGACTCTGAGCAGCATTACTTTGAGGGTTTACTAGTGTATTCATAAAGACCTTTCTGATAAAGCTTACTTAATTTTAACTAAGGATGCACTGAATACACTATTTTGGATTCGGCCGAACCCCCGAATCCTTCGCGAAAGATTAAGCCCAAATACTGAGCCGTTTCGAATCCTAATTTGCATATGCAAATTAGGAGGGGGAAGGGAAAAAATGTTACTTCCTTGTTTTGTGACAAAAAAATCATGCATATGCAAATTAGGATTCAGTTCGGCCGGGCAGAAGGATTCGGCCGAGTCCGAATCCTGCTGAAAAAGGCAGAATCCTGCCCGAATCCCAAACCGAATTCTGTATTCGATGCATCCCTAGTTTTAACCTTTCCTTCTCCTTTAAGAAAATGTTCAGGTTTTAAACCAGTTTGTCTTTAGAAGAACCATTAGAAGATTGTATTTCATTGCTGGTCTCTTTGAGAGATGAAAAGGGAATATCCATGTAAATGCAGGTTGCAATTAGAGGGTATTCTACATAATAATAGGAGATTTCTCCTTATCAGATTTGCCCAAGAAATTATTCTTTCCCCTGAGTCCTTGGCGCCACCCAAGATTGATTAATTGATTTGCTATAAACCATCCTAGGAAGGAAACTGAGACCCTGAATAGCCTTGTCAGAGCTTTCCCAGGCATAGTTAATTTTCGCACATTAATAGCAGTAAGAAATGTTGATGTCACAATGTCTATATGTGTCATTTAGTGTGAAAATCATAGCATTCAGGACCAAAACCACTAAACCGTCACACTCGTTAGTGCCCCTACAGTGAATAAATTAAGGCTAAGACTGTAGTTCATCTGCAGTGTCAAAAAAGTACAACAAATGCAAAAAAAATTCAATGATTCATTTACAAGAGTTTTAAAAGGGCATGAACCTTCCTAAAATTACTACTGTGTGAGAGTAGATACTGTATGTAATTGTCTTTTGTTTTGTTTTCTTTAGTTGTGTTAGTAAAACCTCCCATTGCTTGTTCTGCATGATGCATATTGCTGGCAACAACTCCTCTCATTACACATGCAGAAAGTGTTCTTCAATCAGAATGCTTTTCTCTCTGTGCTGCCTTATTTACTGCAAATTCTTGAAGTTATGTATTTCCTAGAAACTCTGAATTGTATTTAAGGGTTGGTGTATGGATTAAACAATATTCATGTTCACATGGAAAACATTCAGAGCACTTTAAAAAGCAGTTGGAGTTGGACTGGTGGCAGTGGTATAAAAGTCAACTTTTTATAAAAAGAGAATATATTCACACAGTTCTTTACTTAAGTTTGCACAAGAAAATATAACTGTTAGTAAAAAGTCCCAAAATATAACTTATGTGCTGTTTGTAAGCTCCCCCGGCAGAGATGAGATCCCTTATTGCTTTTTACTAATATGCGATTTAGCCCATAGGAATGTGATTTCTTGTATGTAAAATGGTCGGATGCAGAAAAAGCAAGGCTGTTAGTTGAAGTGCAGGCTGGCAGAACCTGAAGGCAAGCTCTTCTGGTATATGATATTACTAGCTGATTAAATGATATAATATCCACATATAACCATCACTTTGATAAGGAACAAGGCAATCTACCACCATATAAATACATGGACATTAAACAAACTAAAGTAACAAAAACAATAAAATTGTAGCCTCAAAGACTAATAGTTTTTTGGCTGCTGGGGCCAGCAACACCCATTTGAAAGCTGGAAAGAGTCAAAAAAGGAAAGCAAATAAAAACTGTAAAAAACTGAAACCAATTGCAATGTTGCTAAGAATTGGTTATTCTATAACCTACTAAAAGTTAACTTAAAGGTGAACTACCCCTTTAAGTCTCAAAAGAAATTACAATGAAAACAATTACAGTGAAAACTATTGTCCGATTAATTTTTAAAAAATCATTGAATATGGATAATGGAGTTCCTAATAACTTGCTGCCAATTTTGTTCATTAGAAATTATGTCTCGGAAAATTTGGTAGTTTCAGACTGCCTCAATAATTTTGTGTGAAATTCAAGACCATAAATTACGCTCTTTCATTCTTCTGGTGGCATGTTTTATATGAAGGAAATGCCATAGCACACAAATCATGTTTTCTTATGAGCTGCACTCAGCGTAAAAAGCCTTTTCCTTTTCTTGACATTCTTTGAACAGCAGTTGTGCCAAGGAAGAAGAAAGTAAACCGGGAAATACCAGGAATGCTGCTTTGTCCGGAGTTACTATTGTAGGATTTTTCTTGACCTGTAGCCAGATTTAACATTCCAGACAACAGCTCATGCTAACACCCTGTATGAAAAAGTATGGGGTCCGGACTGTTTCATCAGTAGCCTCTTGGACTTCTGCTTAAATCTCATGCCTCACAGGGAGGAGATCAGTAGCTTCTTGAACTCCTGCTTAAATGGTTTGCCCCACAGGGAGATTAGTAGCTTCTTGAGCTTCTGCTTAGGTTAATGGCAGATGAAGAGATTTGTCGGGCAAAATAAAGTCTGCTCTACACGCAAGCCACAAATCTCCTGAAATGTGTCAGGGTGAATCGCCGATAGCAAAACATATGAAATGCATAACATCCAGAAAATGTAGGGGAAGGAAGTTTCTGGCATTCCTGTGTTTCATCACAGCTGATTTCACCTAACACCAATTCTTAAGTATTTTCAGGAGATTGGTAGTTCATGGATAGCCAAAATCTCCTCTAGGGGACAAATTTCCCGGTGTACTATCACCCTAAAGTCATATGTCCCACAAAATGATCAGTAGCATCTACATCTGCTTAAAAATGGGTTAACATAGTAAAATACACTCATTTGGTTAAGTCCAATAGGCTGGGCCACCTATGGAGACCCAAATGATATCTGCTCAATTTTCAGCTGCCTGTTTGATCTCTCAGTGTAGTGACATCGATCTATTGTAAAGAAGCAAGGGTTGTTTTGATATCAGTTTGAATTTATGCTATAGTAGATATTCTCAATTGCAAGGTACTATCTTATTATCACAGAGAAAAAGGAAATCTGTAAGATGAACATTGTGTTTCACTAAGACTCTATGGAAAATGGCAATACTATTTTCCATTGCTTTCTAGATAATGGGTTTTGGGATAACCATACTTGTTAGGTGAAGCTGATGTAAAGTTGGACCCTACAGGAGAACAACTGAATGGGGACATTTATATGCTGAGACATATAGGGGCCCATTTTTTAAACCTTCAGTTTATCTGCTCTAGTTTTTAAAGGGGGAAACTTGAATATTATGAGGGAAAAAATGGAATTTTAAACCCCAAATCCAATAAAAATCCGAAAATACTCTATCTCAAAACTGTCGAGGTCATGTAGAAGTCCCTGAAGTTGTTTCTTGACATTGTGATCTGCACTAGATAATCCTGTAAAATTGGGGTTTTCGTCCGATAATCTGATAAATTAGAGTTTTTGCAGCAACATTTCCATAAAGTCAAGTTTTGGAGCATAAATCGTACAATATGAATTGACGCACTAATTTTTGTGCCATTTTTGTGCCAACTTATTTTTTTTTTTTGCTCCAAAATTATCGATAAGTTCAATTCGTGGAAGGGAGGTCGCTCGACTTTGTTTAAAAAAAAAATAATTAAAAAACGAGTAATTAGAGTTTTAGCAAATAACCCCCATAATGTACACTATCAAGGGCATAGAAAATGACTGGGTCCTGAAGCACATCTACCTGATGATACTACAGATATTTTGCTACTGCACTAGTGCAAATTTTCCCAGCAGTATGTACAATATTTGATATTCCACAGTGCACACACTATCAAATGTGCCTAAACAATGTGTTTTGTTACGTACATACGCTGTTATAATTTAGGTAGCATATATGAAGTGTTAACATATTCTGCACCTTTGCCTGATACCCAGCCAAGTTGCGCTCAGACTGCCTTCACAGCCAGGGAATCGGACCTGACCACTTTGCAGGTATTCTGCGGGTACCCGACCCAGTGCAGGACTCTGTTATTATAAATTTTAACATTATTTGTAACTTCAAGCTGCATGCATACTGTCTTTGGTGTGTCTCTTGGTAATATTACATTTTCTCTGATAGAAAAAAGATGGCCAGTGCTGAGCTGACACTGTAAGTTGCTCTGCAGAAACCTGAAACTGATGACCCATGTGCCACAAGGACATATAGGCTGTTGGGTGGGAGAGTCTCGGATTTCCTTTTAGGAAGTCAACTGGAGGGCGTATCTGTTTTTCAAAAGTGTTTTCCTCTAGCTTCCCTAAAAAAGATATTGTATACTGCAGGAACCAGCTGAGCAACACCGTGCTCAATATCCTCTCATATTCAATGTCTGATGGGTGACTTAACAGGGAATCAAGGCAATGTCTTGAATTAACCTTGATGCAGGCAGAATCCTCCAGAGATTTAAGGAATATAGCTATAATACATGAAGCCAAAGGTAAGTAACACATCAGTGTATCTATAAGGGTTGTGGCCACACTCTGCCTGTGTTTTTTTAATTGTTGGGAAGCACCCAAATCCCGCTCACGATTTTTAGGCAAAATCTGGCTGTCATTGCTTTTGTCAGCTAACTAATGACAGGTTTCTGGACCAGCAGAGAATATGGCTTATGTGCTATGAGGTGCTAGTTCTTGACAGTTTACTAGAATCTTATACATGCCTTGTATAGTGATTTTATTTATTTTTTAATATGACCCTAAGTATTAGGATCCAGCATCCTCTTGGGATACCAACTCTTCTTTTGATACATACCCACCTGCAGGTCTGGAGTTCAACGTTTGATTCCAGGACACTGCAAGGAAGTTGTATTCTCTCCCTGTAGTTGCATGTGTGTAAATGCAATAGAGATCGTAGACTGTAAGCTTCACTAGGTCAGGGACTGATGTGAATGATAATGGTAATATGCAAAATGTTAGTTCAATTTAAATGAAGAAGAGTAAGTGTTTGTACCCTCTTGCAGTTTGTTTTACTATACAAATTACAAGCGTGGAATATATTTAGGAATATGATGACATTTGTTTTGAGATCTATACTTCAGTATGCTATGAGAGCCCTATATCAATTTATCTTTGCACTCAAACATACTGTTTTTGTCTCAGTATAAGACAGCAAGCTGCTCCCAAATCTGCTCCCTATGGGAGTTCCTGTCAGAGCCCTTCAAGGCAATGAAAGCGCCTGCAAGAGAGCAGAGGTCACTGTTAGTTAACCAAGAAGAAACATGAATCAAGAGCTGTAATAATTTGTTATTGTTTTCTGTATCTGGAATTGTAGCCAATTCAGACAAATGGCGCTGTCAGGCTGATTACATTATTATACTGGCACATGTTCTGTTCTAGACAGGGCTGTTTAAATCAAATGCTACTTTTGTCCTTTTGTACTTTTGCTGGAGATGAGTGTACCCTGGTGTTGTAAGTCCCTTAGCTGCAAAGTGGTTTAAATCTGCTCACAGATTGGTAATCAGTATTGTGGAGTTAATTACACTCAGTCCCCCTGCCTTTCTTTCAGTGGCTGGGCTTTAAGTTAATCTCTATCCATCATTCTGCTCTGCCTTTTACTGCAGACATTATTGATCAGCCTTCAAGTTACTGTACTTGATCCAATTAATTGGTGTATCGCTCTAGAGCCACACTGGGGGCACTGTTTGCTTTATGCAGCCCTTCTTTGTACATATATGGTTTACAGATTAAGTATATTGTATGTTGAAATGTCATTGAATGAAAAGGTGACAAAGAATGGTGACACACAGGTTACAAACACCCCCACCTCCAAATAGTATAGCGTGCTAAGTGCAGTGAACTGATTATATCTCTCTAATTCACAGATTTCCTGTTTGGAACTTGTTGAAATCATAATGTCTCAGGCAGGTTGAGGCTAATAACATTGACATGCTTTTGTTCATTGGCTTTTAGAGGGCTAGTTCTGCACAGGTCAGCATATACTAAGTATGTTCCTATTCAGAATTTACCAAGAAAGAATTATATTATAATAGAACATGTATTTCTTGGCTGTAGAGACTTTTTCATGGTGTTAGCTGAAACCTAGTTTGCTGCAGGGTCACAGCTCAGTAGGGGCTCCAGCAAATATGAAGACTTTTTAGAAAAAAGTCTTTATATAAACACCAGATATAAATAAAGGCTAATGAACACTTACCACCTAATAGGTTTTATTTAGCGATAAGACCTGTACCACCTTGGCTTGGTTTAAACAAATTACAGACATTGTGACCAGATTCAGACTGATATAGGTATCTGAAAAACATTTTACTTTCTACCAGAGTCCTGTTTAAATGTCTGCTTTTTACAAATCATTGGTTATATATTTTTAATGTAGTTGTACAGGGTGACTGCAATATGTTGGCGCTATATAAATACATGTTAATAATAATAAATAAAAAATTTCTCCCAAGGGTCACCATATGGAATTCAGAAATACCCCATGGAAGCAATGCAGACAGCAATCTTAGACATGTGTTCTTAGGTAATTGTGAGTGCTAAATAATGAATGATTGAGAGATTAGATATCTTATTAAAGCTTTTGCCTCATTATTACTGATATAAACCTTTGTGTATGAAAATATAAACAACCCAGTGGCTGCTTCAAACTAACTTTGCCTCCCATGTGTCTCACAAGGTCGGGAATTTGTAGCATTAATTATACATTTTTGGAGGTTTTATTTATATAACATAGTTATATATCGGATCAACCCGATATCACCCACCAAATTAATGGATCTCTACATGTATGGCCACCTTAACAGTCTGTCAGATATTGGTGCATCATGACCAAACATGAATGGTTTTAATGTTTGCCCTTCATTGATTCAATCTGTTGCAAAGAGTAATCTACATTTCCAGATTGGCCAGTAGAGAGAGAGAGAGAGAGAGTGTGTGTGTCTGGAAATATTGTGTGTCTGGATCTCTAAAATGATTAACCTTGAATCAACATAAATATATCTTTAAATCACACCAATTGCAATCAGACAATATAGTAGTATACCTCATAATTAAATCATCAGTAATATATTATCTGGATATGTGCTTTCAGACTTACTACATTGCAGGAAACACTGTTGAGGTAACCATAAAACAATTCATTACAATGTATTGATCTCTTGTAGCTTAGTATACTGTCAATATGACTATTGGATTTTTGTCTTCAGTTTATTGTCCTATAAATGTTAACAGTATTGAATATTCTTAGTAGTACAGAGGAGGAGGATTAGGAGGATTATTAAAGCAGTGTCTCGTTCATTTTTGGATTTTGTTTCATGAAAAATAGTTTTTTTTGCTAGTCAGTCCCAGCCATGGACTGTGCCCTTTATTTTTCCACCATAGGCCAATCTGAAACCCATTTAACTCTGTTCACATCAATATGTGGTGAAAGTAGGCCCTCAAAGTCAGGTTCTTTGGTGGGCCCTAGAAGGCTCAGTCCAACACGGTCTGCCTGCAAAGAGTTCTTCACCTTTAAATTATGTTTAAGTATGATACAGCAAGTCATATTCTAAGACAATTTGCAATCGATTTTCCTATTTTATTTGTGATTTTTTGTTTTTTTAGCTTTTTAATCAGCAAACAATCACAGTGAAACATGGCATGTATTGTATGTTTGTAAATGCACATTTTTCCTTTCCGCTAAATATCATTCAATTCAGATGTGTTTAGTGTTGGTTTGTAGTCGTTTGTGTAGTCATTTGTGACTTTCTAAATCCATGACAAAACTGATTGTGACCCCCACGACAAAATTAATATTCTTTTGCTTAAAGGAGAACGAAACCCTAAAAATGAATACGGCTAAAAATGTCCTTTTTTATATATACGGAACCCATTGCACCTGCCTAAATTTTCAGCTTGTCAATAGCAGCAATGATCCAGGACTTCAAACTTGTCACAGGGGGTCACCATCTTGGAAAGTGTCTGTGACACTCACATGCTCAGTGGGCTCTGAGCAACTGTTGAGACGCAAAACTTAGGGTTCATCGCAAATTATCAAGCAGAAAATGAGGTTGGCCTGTAATATGAGCTGATGTTACAAGGCTGATGATTAAATTCTGATGTTAGTTGCACTGGTTTCAGTGCTGCCATGTAGTAATTATCTGTACTAATTACTAATCAGCCTTATACTGTGACATTTCTATTCTATGTTTCCTGTATATTGTGTGTAGGTCCCTAAGCTCAGTAAGTGACAGCAGCACAGAGCACGTGCAGTCAATCAGCAGAAAATAATATGGGGAGCTACTGGGGCATCTTTGGAGACACAAATCTTTACTTCTAAAGGGCTGTGGTTACCTTGGTCTGGTACAGAAGCACAAAACATCATGTACAATATTTCTTATTACTTCTTAAGTTAAGAGTTAGTTCTCCTTTAAGGATATGCACACATTATTTTGTTAATTACTAGTACATGCAGCTTCTAACCTGTCTTCTAACTACATAGGTGATTTGTTGTATGTAAATACATCAGTCGTTACTCAATCATCAGAGCTTTGTTGCATAAACATGATTATATTGAGCTACCAAACATAGATTAGGTATTAAATGCTATTTGTTGTTTTGTGTTGGGTAGTAAGGAAATTCTAGCATAGCTATGTTTAAGGTGTAAAGGGATTTAAAGCAGTCTCTACTTGTTAGACCTCCTTAGCCTTACACAAAAAGGAGACTGTGGGAGCACTCCAAGGCCAACTGATGTAAAAGTACAACTGATATGCAAATTTGCCACAGCTCTTCTAAAAAGAAGTGGGATTCATTAATGCACATGGTTTGCTGTTTTATTAACAGTCCATTATCTGTGCAAATACATATCATTCCAAAACAGGGGTTTTTAGTTACAAGGTTATGATTATAAAATTGTTAAGCTACCACAATGCGTCACAGTAAATTCCATAATAATGTCCACAAAATAAAAATTGAATCAGCCCGTGACACAGCATGAATTTGTTGTTTACAACGGAAAGTAAAGAAAGAAAGGAGGCCCATTCTTAAATCTGTATCCAAATGTCCTAGTAGAACATACTTATGAATGTATTTATCAAAATGTGAACAGAGAGTTCACCACAGTTCACAGAAGGGGAAACTCTTAATGTTCTATAACAGTGATTAGAGCTAAGGAGTTCTCCTCTGGCCAACTATCTGATCACCCTTTGATAAATATGATTCTTTCTATGGATACAGCTTATAAGTGCCAAGGATAAGACACAAAAATGAAGCATTACTGTAAAAAAAACTTGCTACATCTATTTTCAGAAAATAGTTTCAGCCATCCTTAAAAATGATGACATTTGAGACCAACAAAAGGAATATTGATTGTCCAGCCAGTGTATTCCCAGCCTGTTTGTTTGCACCTACAGCTTTTAATATCATGTAGCTTAGGCCTTAAAAATTAAGGCTAATATATTAGTATAGGTACTAAATTGCACCGGTGTACCCATACCAATTCATAAAAGTTATAATCTCATTCGTTATGGCTATGGGTAACATCATCATTGGTGTAATTTAGCACCTTTATTAATAAATTTGCCTCATTGTTTCTAATCTCAGTACACCTAGAACATAAAAGGGTTACTATATTCATTTATATTTTAACATATTTTACATAGATGTTAACTGTTTTCAACTGTATAGGGAATATTTCAAGAACCAAACTGAATTGGGTTTATATGGCTCCATGTGGCTCTTTATATAAACATATAAATGTTAAATACTTCCAATATTCATGAATCCTTTTTGTTTCTGTACTTGTAATATATACTAAACACAGGATTGGTGTGGTTGTTATGTCAGTTTGTCCATAGCAACCAGCTATGGTGTCACAAGGCAAATAGTAGTGTCTGGATAACATCTAGGCTCATGCTGTTTAGTACTTGAAATCATGAATTATATTTCATTGTCTTATTCATTCTACTGGAGCGTCCATAATGCAAATGAATGCTTTATGCTGTCTGCACTCTGTGTTCTTCCAGTTAACCCATTCATTCATGCTGAGTGGATTTTCTCATTTATACATGGGCCATAACTAGCTCATATTTATTTAAAGTGAGCAGATGGCCGAGTGCATGTGCAGGTGTTCACTGTTATCTGTCTGGTTTACTGAAGCTGCTAAGTAGGTCAGTTTTAAGCATGGCAAATGCAACTGTCATCGTATTTGATCTGATAGTGATCTCTGACTCTGGCTTTCAGTAATGGAAGGAATATGGTGTGTGTGTATGTGTGTGGCTTCTAGCCAACCTTCCCCATTACACTGCCCACCTTTTACCCTCTGAAGGCAATCCATACTCTATTCTATTGCTGAAAGGAAAAGGTGGGTTCACATGGTATAAGTTTTCCTTTTCAGCATGAGATGTGAGAGCTTTTGGGAAAGTACAGGCAGTGACAGGACAGTCCCTTAGCTGGATTGATAGCCCACTGCTGCAAAATGCAAAGCAGATTCCAATAGACACACTCAGACTGTTAAATGGATAATCACTAATGCAATGTTCGCTGGTGGTGTGCAGAGATAATTACCAAAATTCAATATTAAATGATTGTCTACATGTATCAGACTGTCTAGAAATTGTGGTATAGTATTAATTAAAAGGGAATTGCATTTAGCATGTCCAGTCTCTACAATTATAATTGAATTCATAGGCTGCTTTACACATTGAAGGACATCAGTCATGGGTCCCAAGCTATTTTTGCTATTTCCTGTTGTTGTCGGCAAGAAATGTGCACTAGTGTGTTTCCAGGAGATCAATTACAGGTCTCTAGCTACTTGGGTTGCTTCCCTTTTCACCCATGGGAAGTTTTCATGGCAATCCCAAAGAGATGTGATTGCCGCCACAGTAATGATGATGTTTGATTTGAGTTGTTTGTTTGATACCACTGAAACAATTCATAGCAAATCCTTGACTGGTTGTCCTCTGCCCATCAGTTATTAAAAAAAAATACATTTACTCAGTTTAGCTTTAGTGCACACCAATTATACTAAACCATATTTGCTCAATAGAATAATAATACCTCTGACATGAGGGAAAAGTAAGGCCCGCTATGGAGACTCACCTATACCATTTTGTTTTATTGAACATTCACTGAGAAATAATGTGAATATAATAATATGAGAAATTGTATGAACCCACAGCTTTATAAAAATGAAGAGCTACAGCTTTAACGCTAGGGCTTAGTTTCATTTTAGGTGTAAATTGTAATGTATATTGTCAGGGCCTCTAAAACCCATTGGCTGCAAAATGCAGATATAAGGGTAAACCATACCCCCCCCCCCGACTGTGCTGTTTTTCTTGGGACCGTCTAGATTTTGACAGCTCAGCCTGCAGTCCTGGATTGTTACAGAAATGTCCCGAGTTTCTCTTTGATCTCCTGCACAGATGCCAGAAAAGATACAAAGTTTCTAAAACTTAATTAAACAAGAACCTTTTTGGCAGAGAGCTTAGAATACTCAGCGCCTGCACTTAAATACATTTGTAACTATTTAAGATAAGCAAAGATACATTTGTAGCTTGGGAGAACTTCACCTTTAGCAAAACTGTAATAACACATAAAAAATGGCCCCCAGAAATGTGTTCCAAACCTTGTCAAATTTTATAACATGGACATGGTATTTAGGGAGTGTGGCCACAAAAACTTAGTGTGGCAGAACTTTTTGTCCCTCTTTCTGATTTTCAAATGTTCGGAGGCATTGTAAAATTCTAGAAAAATAGAAGAATGTTTGGCTCTTCTTCTTACTTCTTTTTCATAGTGTACCATAAATGTGCTTCTTAAAAGTCAAAGATTGCTATTGATATTAATATAGTTCCTGGTTATACCATTATACAGGAATGCCCTAAAGGTAGATCTTACTGCTTATAAACTGCTCCTTGATGGGAACTTCCTATTGAGATACAACAGTAGCTTTACAATCAAGTGTTATTCATTTAGATACAACACTGCCAGTTTTTTTCTTGTACAGTGCGGTGAAGCCACAATTAAGTTGGCAAACCTTGATTTAATAGCTTCAGTAAAGTAGGCTGCACTTAATTTAACATTTCTTCTTTTAGATAAGATTTTGTGGTCTCCATACTGGTATTTCTCTACCTTAAAGTTGTTTTTTTTATTGTGCCTTTTCCAATGCCATAGCCAGTAAATAATGCTCCCAGACTATTCATGGTGTGAGACATTTCTTGTTTGGGTCGAACTGTGTGCTGCTCATTGGCAGCTTGTAGGCCAAAATAAACTCCTGCAGTCTCCGGGGGAATGCACACCTACCCATTTATCTCCATGAAGGTCTTGCATGACAGCGGATATTCCCACACGGCTTGATGGGGTCAGCCAAATGGTGGCGATACGTTTTTCTGACTTGAATTGGCCATTGTCAGAGTGAGAATTTGTTATCAGATTAGTCTCTGGTGAAAACTTCATGACTGAATGTGTGAGCTGCTGAAGTGACCTAGAAAAGTAAAACCTTCACTGAGAGCTGATAACAGCCTGACAAAGGTGAAAAGAGCCAGTCACTGTTTCAAAGCATTATATTGGGGGGTTTGTAAGGCATTTTTATAGAACCAAAACATTTAGGGGAAGATTTATTAAGGTTCAAGTTGTGTTTTCCATGAAAAATTTGAGTTTTCAAGGTTATTTTTGAGCCAAAAATTGATTTACCTGGATAAGAAAAACCATAACTTTTTTTTTTAAAGTTTATTATACCCCCGACCCAGGAAATAGCTTGTATCCAAAAATACACCATCTCAAACCTGTCGAGGTCATGTAGGAGCCAATGGCAGAGGTCCCCTGAACCATGTGACGATGTTAATAGTCTTCACTCGAAAACTCTATAAATTCGAGTGATTTGTATTTATTTGTCGTGGAAAACTAGATCAATTTGCGTTTTTGGGTTGTTAACCCCGAACTCGCTGATTTGTGTTTTTTCTTAAATTAGAAACCATTCGAGTTGTGAGTTCATTTGAGGTCTGAAAAAGCTCACATAGCTCTAAAATTCGACCTTTGATAAATAACCCCCTTAACAAAACTGCTAATGGTACTTGTATATCTCTTTGGCACCCCCAAGCCCCCAGTCTTAATAAAGATAAGTTTACAATGAGTGTATATTAATTCTTGCAAACTATCTCTGTTTTTAGGATCTTCAGAAATACTAAGTTATTCTCCAATTGTCCTAAAATATTAAATAATTAAAATTTCCCCTGAATCAAAATGTCCATTTATTTTATACAATCCTAATTTTAGTGAACCTTATGCTGCATTTATGTTGCTTACCAGCCACTGATTCCTAGTATGACAAGGCTTATAGATTAAAGGTTCTGCATCCATGTTATCCAAAACCTTGAACCATATCTCAAAGGAAATTTAGCATATCGAAATGGAAAAATGCACCCAAGCAGCAGATGACTTGTATGAAACCCTATGTTCACTAAATGTGCACAGAAGCATTTAAGACAGCATGTGTTGAAGACAGAGTTAGCCTGTTCCAGACTCCGGAGCAATACTGTTCATGCGTGTAAAGTTTAATCACTTTCTTTACCTGGGTAGCAGCAGTCATCAGCGAGCCTTGCATTGAGCATATTGTATTCTCTCTAAACATAGACATTAATGTAATGATATTGAAGGAATCCTACACTGTAGATTGTAAGCTGTACAGGAGAGGGGACCTTCTTCCTTCTGTATCTCTTATCACATGGCTCTTAATCTCTGTATATTTAAATTATACTTATTTATTACAGTATTTGTCATGCCTGTGTTGACCTTTCTACAGTATATAGTACAACTATACATCACTTTGTATCGTAGTAGCGCTATATAATTGAAATGTGGGAAAACATGTTTTTTTCAAAATGCATCAGTTAATAGTGCTGATCCAGCAGAATTTTGCACTGAAATCTATTTCTCAAAAGAGCAAACAGATTTTTTTATATTTAATTTTGAAATCTGACCTGGGGTTAGACATATTGTCAGTTTCCCAGCTAGCCCCAGTCATGTGACTATTGCTCTGATAAGCTTCAGTCACTCTTTAGGGCAGAGACACACACTGCTATTTCAGGAGATTAGTCGCCCAGCGACAAATCGCTTCTTTTTTGGGTGACTAATCTCCCTGAACTGCCTTCCCGCCGGCAATGTAAAACGGCTGTGGGATTGCATTTGGATCGCTTCGGCTTTCCGAAGTCCCCCCAAGTTTCCTTGTGAGGCAACTTTGGGCATCTTTGGAAAACGAAGTGTTTCCAAGTGCCATCCCGCCGGTGATTTACATTCTAGCCAGCAAAAAAGGAAGTTCAGGGAGATTAGTCACCCGAAGCAGAAAAAATAGCAGTGTGTGCCTCTACCCTTACTGTTGTACTGCAAGTTGGAGTAATATCACCCCCTCCCTTTCCCCCACAGCAGCCTAACAGAACAATGGGATGGTAACCAGATAGCAGCTCCCTAACACAAGATAACAGCTGCCTGGTAGATCTAAGAACAGCACTCAATAGTAAAATACAGGTCCCACTGCGACACATTCAGTTGCATTGAGTAGGAGAAACAACAGCCTGGCAGAAAGCAGTTCCATCCTAAAGTGCTGGCTCTTTCTGAAAGCACATGACCAGACAAAATGACCTGCAATGGCTGCCTACAGCAACTTAAAAAAAACACTTCTTGGTTCAGGAATTACATTTTATATTGTAGAGTGAGTTATTTGCAGTGTAAATAGTGTAATTTAGAAATAAAAACTACACCATAAAAATAATGACAGAATCTCTTTAAAGTTATAAATACACACAATTAGCAGGGCAGAATCTTATTAGCACTCATGTGCTCAATACACCTTTTTATACCCCACATCCATTGGGTTGCAAATGGCCACCTGTCCAGTTGTGGTAATTCTCATAACACCGTATATATCTTTGTGCAGGTATGGGACCTGTTATTCAGAATGTTCGGGACCTGGGTTATTCCAGATAACAGATCTTTCTGCAATTTGGATCTTCATACCTTCAGTCTACTACAAATCATATTAAAATTAAATAAACCCAATAGGATTGTTTTGCTTCCAATAAGGATTAATTATATCTTAGTTAAAGGAACTTTTTTAATATTACAGAGAAAAAGGAATTTTTTTTTACAAATTTGGATTATTTCAATGAAATGGCGACTATGGGAGACAGCGAAATTCAGAGCTGGATTCCGGATAACGGATTCCATACCTGTAGCACAGACTGTTTTATGGGCAGCTGGTGTAGTACATAGCCTGTTCTTCCCTGTGTAGGTATTTGCAGTCCCAATAGTTACTGTATCTGTATTTTGAATGTTTGCTGTATTGAAAAGTATTTGTACTTGTTATTTTATTTAAGTTTTTTTTAAATGAAAGGCTGTATCCTGCATTTGTGTTCAAATCTGTCCTACTGTTTGCCTTTACTGATGTGCCATTTTAGGCAGTAATTCTGTTTTATGTATTTGACTGCCATGTTGATTGATATTCAATAAGCTTATTTGCTGGCCCCAGACGCCCTTCCCATTGTGCAGTATGCTCCCTTCCGTTATCTATTTTCGCTTCATATCAAAAAAGTGCTCCACAGGGATTTGTAACAAAAAAGCAGGCTATTACCAGAAGGTTCCCACTGCCTGCAGGCACAAGAAGCTGTGGAAATGAAAACAACAGGAGCTGCAGAATGGCAAACAGCAGCAGTTAGTAGGCAAGCAACGTGTGTTACAGTGTATAAATGCCTAGTGAGGAATTGCTAGCAATATCTGTGCTGGCTAACACTCTTGGTTCCACACTCTTCTCAGCTATTATACATGTGTTTTCCTGTAAATTACTGTTCACAATAACTTTAAATCTGAAACAAGAAAAATATTTTTAAATGGTTTACAGAATGAAAAAATAGTTGGTTTTCACTCTTCGATTTTAGAATAGAATCAGTGCTTCTAAGTTGTGAGCTGCCAGCTGCAGTAACTATAAACCCAGCCTGGGTACTGTGTTGGACTGGGCTGCCTGAGGGCCAGCAGAGAAACTGTCATTGTAACAAGTGACATATAGGTGCTATATAGTGCTACAGGTGTCATTTACAGCTCTATGGTGGATAAGAATTGGCTGATCAGACATTGTCTGGATCATGCTGTGAGAATAATAAATCCAAGGTGGCTGCCGCATGTTTTATATTAAAGGGGCACTATAGGGCACGTTAGGAATGCAAGTGCAAAGTGCTAGAACAAACACAAAAGATAGTGAAAGGACCCTGATCTATCATTTGAGTCCCCATGGCAGAACTTGATAATGGAACTATATATAGAACAAAACTGATAAAGGATATACAACTGATGTAGGATGTACAGTAGGTGGTGCTCTGTTTAATAATGTCTCCGAATAATGGAGGTAATATGTACACATATCGCATAATTTCCAAATTGCATTCACATGACACTGTAACATGTAATCAATGTATAGTTTTATTTAAGATCCCTTTGGTTCTTGAATAAAACTACAGATTGATTGTACGTTGCAGTGTCATGTGAGTGCCGTTTGGAAATATTGGGAAATATATATATATATATATATATATATATATATATATATATATATATATATATATATATATATATATATATATATATATATAGAGCCTATATACTTCAGACCCCTGGGAAGCAGTTTCCATATTGGAAGTACAAATTATTGGAAGTCCAAATTTAGGCCCACCAGTTTTGCTGAAGTTAGTATTATAGACCAGTAACAGAAAAAGGGCTGCATGTTGGAGTCCCTGCCTCTGCTACTGTATGATGTGAACCTTCTAAAATGTTTTTTATAAAACATAATAATAAATGGGAGCTTATATTGAGTACCCTGAATTTGAATGTTGCTTCGTTTTTATGAGGGACAAAAAAGTTGCTGTTCTGTTGATGGTTTTGTTAATGTGTCGCTCCCAGGTATCTCAGCTAATGTAGTAGATTCATTTGGGTGATTTTCTAAAAAGAAGCAAATATTTGCTTTTCCACAGAGCACATCACGTTTCCCGCTGCTAATTAGCACTGATATTTTCTCTAATACACTTCTTTTTCTACAAATTATTGAGCACTGCAGATCTTCACTCAGTGACATGACATCCCTTATTAAAATTCAACTTGTTCTTTCCCTGGCAGGCAGCCCGAATTGCAGGCAGGCCTTTTGTTTTGTACCGTGATTGTCCCACAAAGTTGCAGTTGTAAGATACAGCACTCTAGCCTTTGGCTATTGGGGTATGCAATCACTTTTCTTTTATCAACAGCTGGAGGTCCACAGGACACCATTGTGAGTAAATGACTCCAGTGGTTGGTACTTTTAAAACCTGGGTATTACATATTGGATTGGCTACATAAAGTCTTATGTCTGCTGCACAGAGCGGCTGCATTGAGCGGAAATTTACATCAAACAGATACAGGGAAAATGAATTCCATAAACTGTTCTCTGTGGAAGCCACTTGGCTCAATAAATTTCTTCCTGTTGTGTAGAAGTCATCTTCAGACAAACATATTTAATCTCCAAGCAGGTGCGCTAGCTATGGCCTGCAGTGATTCATGTGCAGACTGGTGTGTCTCCAGCAATAGATGTCAGTGCCTATAATACCGGCTTGATCCCTGCTAGTAATCACTACCCTGTAGGCATGAACAGAATCAGTCACACGAAGCAAATAGAGCAATATATTGGTAATAATGATTTTTGAAACCCAGATGTAGCCCAGTGGTGGTGGGACTTTACTGTTTGCACTGTGGAAAAAATATTTTGTTGGTGGCAGACTTGCTTTTGGAAATGAATAATAAAGGTGTACCTATTTATTATTGCTATTCTTTATATATTGCCAACATAATTCAAAGTGCTTCACAGAGACTATACAGCATTGACATCAGTCTCTGCCCCAGTGCAGCTTACACTCTAAGGTCCCTATCACATTCACAGCCTATTATCCATAGATCTTTTGTCCAGAAAACTCTGATCTGGTTTTTCTTAGTAATCGTAAAGTAGTACAGCGTGCTTGTACATGTTATAGAAATTATAAGTTAGTGCTAATGGCAAAGTAATCGTGTTTTGAATTTTGCATTTTTTTTTCATTCGTAATATTGAAATACCTCTTATTTGGATAACGTACCCACATTACAGATGATACATACCTGCATAAATATATTAATGAATTTATAAACCCAAATAACTTTGCCATAGGATTAGGATTTGTACTGACTGAATTATACATTATGTTCTATTATCTACCCATGTCATAGAAGCAGCAGCCTTGTAATACAATGTAGTTATCCACATATGCAGCTATTGTCGTTTATTTTATTGGTTGCGTTATGGGCAGTGTTCAGATCAAGCAGAAATTTGAACCACTGTGGAGGACTATAGGGTGGCATAAATGAGTGTTTTAATTGCTGTAATTTGCTACATTTTATAAATGTTTTAAATTCAAACAAACCGCTTTTATGTGTTTAATGTTAGTTATCCTGTGGCAAGCAGAGAACTGATTCTGAGAGAGCCTAATTTCTCATGAAGGAGAGACACACCCACACCTGCCTTTGGGTTATGCCATGCTCTTCTGTCTGTGATTGACACGGACCAGTGAAAAATAATCGATGAAACTTGCGATTTTACTTTACAGGCGTAGAGAACAAGACAGTCGCTAGCGTTCCTTTGCTCTCTATCCCCAGGCGACTTTTCAATCTGGCGAGCGATCGTTACTCCGCAAATCCACTAAAATGCAAATTTTACTGAACGTTCCCTCTTTCGCTAGAGTTTACTTCGCCACCTCAGACCAGATGAACTGATAAAACAAAGCAACATCTTATGTCAGTGACATTATATCCTATATGCCGGAAATGCATTAAAGTTGTAAAAAACGCTGGCGACTTTTCTTTTTTAAAGTGGTATTGCCTTCAAAAGTCCAAACTAGTAAACATTTATGTGTGAGGAAATTTTTAAAACTAATTTGTGGGGCATGTCACATTTGTTTCAGGGTGGGCTCATGTCTAAGGCATTAGAGGATCTCTTCTGTCTTTATTATGGCTCATTGGACATGTGCTTGAAAAAGTTGCCACTTCAAGCATTTGCACCAACATTAATAATAAACCCGCCCTATTCAAATTAAACTAAGCGCAAGAGTGAATGCTAGTGAAAATTCGTTATCAAATAATCGCCCAGCTAAAGTAACGCAAGAGACGCAACTTCGCATTTTAGTGAATTAGCTTAGTGGTAGCGAATTCGCGCCTGGTGAAGTGGTGCGGAGTGTGGCGAAGCGGTCACTGGCAAAAATTCGCCCTTTAGTGAATTTGCCCCATTGTGTTTTCCGGTGAACCACTTTTCTCAGCACACTTGTCCATGCTTGTAGCCACTCTTCTGAAAATGACTGGGAAATGGCTGCCTTGTGACCTGTACACTTCTTTGCTGTTCAACAATTATTACTGAAGAAAACAAAAGAAAGCATTCATAAGCCATACCCCGATGATAATAATAATGGCAGTGCAGTGGACCCTAAGGCAGCTGTTTCCTATTAGAAGAATGTGATGTAGCTGCTTGCTATTGACAGTGAAAGTAGCTGAGATCATCCTATTTCGTCCTGAGAGGAATCTAGAAAACCAAAGCACACTGTGTAGCATGTGGATCTGATCACTGACATAGGAAATAGTAAAAGCAAAACATTCTGTATGTTAGGCATTTTTATCTTTTAAAGCAATGTGTATTTATGTAATATGCATTTTCAACAATTCACCCTGTGCTCAATGTCCGTTTTCTTCATTTTGTTGGCATCTAAAACTGTGTAAATCCATGAATTACCTGATTAGCTAAAATGTTGAAATCCTTTGGAGGAAGGGGAATCTATTTATCATCTATCCGTATCTATCTATCTATCTATCTATCTATCTATCTATCTATCTATCTATCTATCTATCTATCTATCTATCTATCATCTGTCTGTCTGTCTGTCTGTCTATCTATCTATCTATCTATCTATCTATCTATCTATCTATCTATATATCTGTACACCACTTTTCCAGCTTGGTTGCAGCCAGTGAGAGCACAGACTAGTGGTGGGCCATGATCTGCCTTAATTGAAAGTGTTGGCGGTCCGTAATGGGCTTGCAACCCCAACTTACTTTTGTTAATTTTTTTGGTTAATATACATTACAAAATGATTCTTGGGTAAGATTTGGGGCACAAAATGTATATGTTAGTCTAGATATTCTTTTAACTAACATGGCTGAATAACTGATACATACATCAATGTTTTTTTTCCTATAGCTGTGACTCCTACTCACTTCCCATCTGCCAATGCACCATGAACTGACAAACATTGTCATTGCATTGGCAGAACCAAACAATATCCATAGTACATTGATATTAATCAGGACCACTACAATGGTACAATTTTATCTGTGTGTGTATGGTAACATTTAAGGTTGAAGCTCTCCCCGTATTTTTCAATATTTGTTTACCCTCTTGCCTCCTCATAATACATACCTCCCAACATTTTGGAAATAAAAAGAGGGACAAAAAATTTGGCGCGCGTAGGTTATGAAAGTTTGAACATATTTCTGTGTTTTTTTTCAGTTATTACAGGATTTTTGGGCATCTAGATAGATTGTTTTATAAAGGGAATTATTTCAAAGGGAAACAAAATGTCATAAGTGAATTATGTTGTATGATAATCCACTACAGAACTCAGTTGAATGATAAATAAACAAGTGACTGGCACATCTGTTATGCATGATAAATGAGAAGATAATTACAGAAGCCTAAAGTTTTGGCTCTGCATAGCACCCCTGGCTTCTTGGCTACCTGTGCTCATTTAGCTGATGGGAATAGACCAGAAGATATTTATCTGAAGACCTTCGAAGCACTATCCAAAGCAGTCCTCATGGACATTACATTGGTCTAGCCCATACAGATCTATTCTCTTTAGTGACTTAAACCAAAGTGAATGCAGAATAGTTATAACCTTCAGTTCTTTTATTACTTTTTTTATTCTTTTGCACCCCCCAAAAAAAAAAAAATACTTAAAAATGTAAAAAGAAAAGTGTATTTTGTTAAATATTCTTTTACCTAAGGTTCCATTGCATACAATTGAATACTAATACAAAATACTGGATTTACACTCTAATGATTCCAAAGGCACAAAATAAAGAATCCTTCCAGGACATAAGTGCTGCACTGATATGGAGGATGAGTTTCTTATTCAAAAATATTTTGGCTGACTTCATTATGAAATTTTGGGCTTTTGTGTTGCTTTAGTTTGGTATGCCATATTGTTGCCTGCTCATGAAGCTATTAACTGTACAGAAGAACTTGTGAATCACTACCTTTGTCCTAAAATAGCTTTTGCAAGCATAACATTGGAATTATTTTAATGAAAATCTGATTAAAATGTAATTATTACTTGCATCGGGAGTTCTTTTAAATTATAGTTACTGTGTTTTAATGACAGGAAATATGCTGCTCCTACATAATTAACTTTTTTGTGATCGTTCTCAAATAACTACCAGCAGGAGTGTGTGGGGCATCTGCAGCGCTAATCTGAAGCACCCCCACCCCTCTGCAACCCTTTTTGCAGATGTTTTTCTTTCAGATTCAGTAAATTGGATTTGTTTAAGTAAAAAGAACGAGTCACGAGTCACTCGGGTCACGCAGCTCAAGGATAAACATACTTGAGTGGTTATAATTATGGGAAAAGTACAACATGGATACAGCCAAAAACTGCTTCTTAGTGACTTTTTGTTATTTTGCGTGTTCACTTCCCTATACATCAAACTATTTAGAAAAGATCTGGGGTTCATGTAAAATAATTTTGTAAGCTCTGAGGAAATAGATCGCAACCTTTTTCTCCCCCCCCCCCCCACATTGCCTTACTTCAGACCTGACTTGTGCTGTAAAGATCAACATTTCAGGGAAACAAGCCCTTCCGTCTTCTCTATACACAGAAGCATTTCCACTTCTCCAGCAACATCTATAGCTACCCAGTTCTGCAGACACCAAGGAAACAACTAACATTGATCAGACTGATGTGAATTTACAAGGCAAATTTGGATTTACTGATCCCTTTTATCATTAGGCAGGCATAATTCTGGAATGACAGATGTGCATAGCTTACTTAAACTTAAATTCTGGGTGTTTTATGTAGAAATAATAATAAAATGTAAAAAAAAAATATGCTGTTTGCAGTGGTATAATATTTTAGAGCCAACTATTGCAGATGTCCTTTGGAGTAAGAATTATCCATCTCCAGCATCGGTTTTATTGCGTTTGGGACTTTAACAAGGGCATTATACTGTACCGCATTTACCTTTTGATTCTTGAGCCACTTGTGCACTACTTTGGCCTTTGTGTTTGGCACCACTTTCTCCTATAAGTTCAGTTTTAAGACTGATATGGTTTTACTTTCAGTATTTCCTAGTATTTTGCAACATGAATTTTCATTCTATTTTAACAAGATGGCCAGTCCCAGCTGATGCGACCTCTCAGCATGATGCTGCCATTACCATATGTCATGTCACTGTAGGTACGGTGTTTTTGTAAGGTGTGTGCAAAATTAAACTTGTACCACACAGATTGCTTTAAACTGGGTCACTCTCTAATGCCTTTGGGAATACTCCTGGCCTACTTTCACATGTAATAACATCTCTTGTGTCACATATTCGTATAGCCAGCTTCAGTAAGAGCTCTCAACACATTTGACTAGTACACCTGAAATCCAGTCTCAGCTACTGAACTCAAAAGCTCCTACAAAGTGATTATTGGCCTCTCTGTGGCTTTTCTCACATATCTCCTTGTCTCCTCAGAGGGTTTTGATGGATGACCAGTACTAGACTGTGTCTGGGTGGATTGATGTTGCTTCCACTTCCTGAAATTAAATCACCTGTGCCCACTGGATTATCCAAACCCTTGTATATTATTCCCTTTTCCTAACTGATGCATTTCTTAATACTCTAACTTCTTTAGGGTGCTCTTTGGTCATCATTTTTACACCATTCCATCTAAATCACAACCTGAATAATGATCTCTTCAATGTGGGTGTGGTATCGAGGCAATGTGGCCGTTATTTTAATGGTTCACTAGTTAAAGTAAGTAATTTGTAAGGCAATTGTGTTTAGGGTTTTTAACCTGTGTGATCTAGATGCTTCCACAGTTCTACACTTGAACACTTATGGTTAGGTTTTTCAACAAAGAAACAATCACACATTAAGGGGCATATTTATCAAAAGTCGAATTCGAATTTGAAAAACTTTGAAATTTGTATTCAAAAAGACCAAGCGAAATTAAATTGAAGGTTTTTTTTGGCTGAATTGGTCCGTTTTCGATCGACTAGGTCTGTATTCGGCCGAATTAGAATCAGACGAATCTAAGTAATAGTGAATTCATTAAAATCAAAGTTTTTCTCAATAAAACCTTTGATTTTTCAATTTTTCAAAGTCCACCAATTGACTCCAAATAGGTTCTAGGAGGTCCCCTAGCAATTCAGCAAGTTTTAGATGGCGAATGGGCGAAGTTGAATTTTTAAAGCGTGATAAATTTCGATATTTGAATTTTCTATTTTTTTTTCAATTCGAATATGGAATTTTGACTAATCCATAGTCGAAGTACACAAAAATTAGCTTGAAATTCGAATTTTCTGAATTTGAAAATTCACCGTGACCTAGAGATAAATCTGCCTCTAAGTGTCAATGCTTTGAAATAAAATATCAGCAGTGTAGAATTTGTGTACAGGATTTGTTATTTATAAAAAATGAGAACTAGGGTCTGAATACTTTTGTAAGGCACTGTATGTAACAGTGATTAAATAGAATATAAATATAATCTGTTTGTTATCACACAAATAGCGGAAGATTAGTGCAACTGATTCTCTTTCCAGACTGGTATATTTAGAGCCCTATGTTCTGCTATATATTTACATACAGATGGAATTCATTTATGAATACTGGCAATTTTGTACCTTGTGCAGAAACCCATAGAAACCTATGAGCAAATAGCTTGTTATGGGTTACTGCAGAGGGACAAAATTTCCCAGTGCTTGCCACACACATTGATATCCGAATGATACCTGTCTCTTCATGTACACTGAATTTGTTGGGACTCTTGTGATATTAATTATTTCTATGCATAAAAGGAACTGGAATATCTGTTTTCTTTTAAAATGTATATGTATGTATGTATTTTTGTAACTAAAAAAACAAACTCCCAGTGAGAAAGAAATTGGTTACTTTAAGAGGGTTATTTATTAAAGGTAGAGTTGTGTTTTCCCGGGATAGTTTGAAGGTAGTTTCACTTAAAACTCAAATTTTTCAGGATAAAAAACCCTAAAATTTTTCAAGATTTACTGGATTATGCCCCGAAACTGTTAAAAGCGCGAATCCAAAAATACTCCAGTTAAAACCTGTCAAGGTCACGTAGAAGTCAATGGCAGAGGTACCTATATCCATTTGAAGATGTTTTTAGCTTTCATGCTTTTCAGGTGGTTTGCGCTAGAATTCAATCAATTTCAGTATGCAAAGTTTTTTGGCCTATAACTTGATTTGAGTTTTTTTCCAGATTGCATTCAATTTTTACATTTGTTTTTTTCATAAATATGAAAACATTTGAGTTGTGCGTTTATTTGAGGTAGAAAAAAAACTTACAAACTCGACCTTAAATATTGATAAGAATGTCCCTTGTATCTGCAGGAAAAAATATCCCTAGCAGGAGAAGAAGGTTTTTGCATTGGTTCTGTGTATGGAGATGGGCGGATGGCTTATAAGTGTGTTGATTAATTCTTCAATGCTCAAGGTTTCTTGCTTCTTTTAGCCATTCTATTTCCATAAAAAAGTGCACAAGTGGAGCTGAAGCCGTTTACCATTTTTAGTATCTCAAGGGAAGGAAAAAATGAAGTGTTGGCCTTGCACACATCTCCGATTTATGAGAGTTCTGTCAAAACCACTGTTCACATAGAATAAACGGATCCAAGGGCACCCAGCGGCACTCAGAAATTAGATCCATGAACTTGAACATAACTTCTAACAGTGTGATATGTGTTTACCATTCACAAGAACTAACTTAGGTGTAATAGCAATGGCTGGAAACAGGCCCCACAAATTGCTTTCAACTTAAATACAAAACCTTAGTTGTTCTTTCTGAGTGCCCCTGGGTGATCTTGGATATAGGTGAGAACTTATTCTGACTGCACTCGTGTAAATTGAAGAGACATACAAGATGTTTGTGCCAAAATTAATTGATAAACACCCTTTATTTGTGTATTTGGTATATCTGAATCTAGTAATTGTGCAGAAGAAAGTCATTGCAGATGCTGTTGTTAAGACTGAACCTAGGATCATAGTACTGAAATTCAGAGCTACTGACTATTGGACCACCCTCAAGTAGTCAAGATAAATTAACCACTAGGAAAGGTTTGTTATCATGTGACATCATGGATTTTCAGATATACTACCTGCAGGCATTTACAGGGATTCAGATAGATCCGAGCTTCAGAAAGTTTCTGGCAGAGTGATGTTAAAGTGGACCTGTCACTCAGACATAAAAAGCTGTATAATAAAAGCTGTTTTCAAATTAAACATGAAATCAAAATTCTTTTTTTTATTCAAGCATTCATAGCCGTTGTAAACGCATTTAAAAATCTCAGCTATTAATCAAATATTACCTGCCCCTCCTCTATGCCTTAGGCAGGCAATTACTTTCACTTTCCATTCCGCCCTTACTAGATGTAACTGCTCTCCCCACATTCCCCTCTCTCTTCAACATTTAAGTGTGTAACCAGTGAATGGGGATGGATATCAGGTCTCTCATTCTGGTGCACAAACAAGATTTTGAGATGATACAAGGCTTGCCCTAATAACATTGTCCACAAAATGGCTCCTGCCTGCTTGCTATAATTATGAATTCCCAGACCAAAGGAAACCAGATTCAAATAATTTACATAGTGTAATTAAAGTTTATTTTGTTTGACTAACATAATAAGCAAGGCTTTGGAATTATTTTTTCAGATAACAGGTCCCCTTTAATATCCTACCTGCCAAAGAACAAATAAGTAGGAGCACAGCTAGTATAAGTACAGAGAGGGCATTTGACAGCCTTCAAGAGGGCCAATTGCTGGAAAATAAGCTCAGTAGAAGTACAAATTACTTACTGTTGCATCATGTAATAGTAAGTGATATTTTTAATATACACATTGACTTGTCCAGCTTGTGACCTTCTGATTCTGGGCAACTCAGAATCAAACAATATGACAACTTCTGTTGTGGCATTAATAGGAAGAGAGAGAATTAAGTTCAGTCACACTTTCCTGTAAGTATAAGATAAATTGTACATTTGTATAGGACTAGGACTTTGTTCTTTTCTATATATTAGTGAGGTCATTGTTTATATCATGTCCCTACATCATTTTCAGTCGTCTCTGCCTTGCTGGGCTTGTAGTCTGATTGAAACATACAGAGCTGTCATTAGTTGTTCTGGTGATAGTGTCAATATGACCCTCTGTGATTTATAATCCAGCCTGCAGCTCTCCAGCTGTAATAGCACTACAGCTTCCATGCTTTTGATTGGAGAACTCTGATATAAGGAGTTTCTGACTTTATCTAGACTCATGGTACTCCTTTTCCCAAAGCTATTGTCTATTCCCAGAAAAGAGATTAAGATATCCAGATTTGGGGTGGTTGCTCCTAGGGATGCACCGAATCCAGGATTAGGTTCGGGATTCGGCCATGATTCTACCTTTTTCAGTAGGATTTGGCTGAATCGTTCTGCCCAGCTAATCTGAAACCTAATTTGCATATGCAAATCGCGTGACTTTTTGTCACAAAACAAGGTAGTAAAAATGTTTTCCCCTTCCCACCCATAATTTTCATATGCAAATTAGGATTCGGATTCGGTTCGGTATTCGGCCAAATCTTTCACAAAGGATTCGTGGGTTCGGCCGAATCCAAAATAGTGGATTCGGTGCATCCCTAGTTGCTCCTCTCTGAACCCCCCCCCCAAATATATCTGCTGATTTCCCAGCATTGGGTATCTAATGTACAAAATATGCTTAATGTATCAAATATGCTTAATGTAAAAAATATGCTTAAAGGAAAGAAACCGCCTAAAGAAGTTCCCTTGCCTCCGTCAGCATTCTGCTGCGGAATTCATTAAAACTTTGCTAGATACTGCCGAGCTGGTAGAAATGGTGATACATTTAATGGAATCCATGGCTCCACACTGATGAGAAGGTGTCGGTTCTTTTCATGTTTCTGTGATAAACTAGTTGCTGCTGTTTCACTTGTATTAAAATCTTATACCTCCCACACACAACAGTTAAAGGGGATATAAACTGAAATATATAATAATAATAATAATAAAAATGTTGCTTATGAAAGTAAACGTATTTCAAAGCAAATAAATGTTTTAAAAGTTATTTTTAAATGTCAAATGTCTCTTCCTGCACTCCTGGTTTTGACTCATGAATGTAGCATACGTCCGCTTTTCTCCAACCAAAAATCTATTTTTTTTCTATTTGTGAAAACCACCACTGCAGAAGGTGGCAAGTGACAGACTCTGCTTTAAGTAGCAACTACTTTTCCAACTAAATCACTGTGTTTTAATAATGAGCGCATTTTTGAAAGTTTCTTAGAGTTATAGTTTCTTTCATTAGACAAAATATTATTTTTGGGTTTACAACAACTATGAAGAGCATAATCCTGTGTGCATGGGGTGGTATGTATGCGTGCGCTGCTTGAATCAAATCCACTCGATATATAACAGATGTTGAGTTTTAGCAGTGACAATGATGTCAGAGATTTTGATTTCTGTATGCTTCCTCCAGCCATAGTTGCATATTTGTGTGTTCCTTGTGTAGTTCATCACACAGCCACACGGATTTAGAAGTGGAACATTAGGAGGCACATTTATCAAGGGTCGGATTTCGAATTCATGTGAGTTTTTTAAACTCCCTAAAATTTGATTTAATTCAAAATTCAACTTGTGTAAATTTATCAATAAAATCTAATTTCCGAAACTGGAAGAATCTAAACTTCCCGAAACTCGATTTGAATTCGATCAAACTCGATTCGAGTTTTTTCTCTCTTTTTGTCAGGTAGGCTGAAACATTTAAACATCTCTTAATTGATCCCTGGACCTCTCCCATTGACATAAATGAATTTGAAATTCAACTTGGGGAAATTTATCAATAAAATAGAATTTTCTAAACTCTGACAAATTTGAACTACCCGAAAACTTGAATCGAATTTAATCAAACTCGATTCAATGTCAGGAAGGCTGCAGACATTGATCCCTGGACCTCTCCCATTGACTTAAACAGTAATTCGGCAGGTTTTAGGTGGCGAATAGTCAAATTCCAATTCTTAAAGGGCCAAAGTATGATAAATCTCGAAAATTCGAATTTTAGTTTTTTAAAAAAAAAATCGAATCGAGTTTGTATAACTCCATAGTCGAATTTGACCATTTTGATCATAAAAAAATTAAATTGAAAATTCAAATTTGAATTTTGAATTTGATCATAAATCTGCCCCTTGGTGTGGAGTAAAGTGTATGTAGTGTAAGTAAGTGTATGGGTGCCTTTTTATAAATTATTTATTATTATTATTATTATTGTGAGTTATTACAAAGTCTGTATCCATGCATGAATTGGTGGTCAGTTCCTATTTATTGCACCTAATTGTATTCATAGTTTGAGCAGGGTCATCCTAGCTCAGAGTGCCCTATGTTGGTTATAACAAAAGGAATGGTGCCATCATACCTTTGTAAGTCACCCTGCTATGGTACAAGCATGGCTCTTTGTCAACCGTTGAAAGTTGAGCTCCTTTCAAGGTGTTTTCAAAAAGTTTTATCTGTGCCGATTTTCTGCAGATGACAAAGCATTGTTTGCTGACTGGTTGTTATTGGTTACTAGACAAGTTTCCTGCTCATTATCAACATTATCATCATCATTATTATTATTATTAAAGGGGAACTATCGCCAAAATTAAAATTTAAAGTGATACTGACGCTAAAAAACTACTTTTTTGTAAATCATTTTTAGTTGATGTTCCTAAACCTGACTGTTTTGCTAACCTGACTGTCCCATCTCAGCCTGTCAGTTAAAGTTTCTAATGCTAAAAGACTCCTGCTGCACAAATATGGCAGCCCCCTCATAGATAAGCACACGGAGTCAGATGGGTAATGTAAAAGCTTTGAGCAAATGCTTTATGGCAAAATTATAAGTAGCAAACAAAGCCAATACTATGATAGATATAAAAATGGTTTAATGGTTTCTGGTCTCTTTAAAGGGGTTGTTCACCTTCCAAACACATTTTTCAATTCAGTTGTTTTTTTTTTTTTTATAGGTTTTTATTTTTGCTTTTATAACACAACAAGACAGTACACAACAAAACACATACAGCTTGGCGACAGCAATGCAGGAGCAGATATACATCAAAACATCTTGACAATTAGCAGAGGCAGAATGTAGGGGTCACGGGATGGGAGAGGAGAGACACTCCAGACAGAAGAGTAGTAAGAGCAACCAACCCTAGGGGGCTGAGTCTGGGTTGGCATCCAGCCAAGGATCCCAAACCTTTTCAAACTTTTGGGGACACTTTCTGGCCATATACGTGAGTTTGATGACTGGCAGTTTACTGTTTATCAATTGCACCCATTGTTTGACTGTAGGCGCTTGGGGACTCATCCACTTCATCGCGACAAGTTTCTTTGCATAGAAATACAATGACCTTAACAATATCCTGGTTTTATTTAGGGGAACCACCTCATCAACAAGTCCGAGGAGGCATATCTCTGGAGCAACCACTCCCGGGAGGAGGAGTTGTTCCGAAAGATATTTTACCACTTTGGTCCAGTATGCATGAACTAGGGGGCAAGCCCACAGCAGGTGGAAAAACCCAGTATCTGGGGCCTGACATTTGGGGCAGTTGGCATCAGGGTTTCTGCCCATCTTTTTGAGCCTCAGTGGGGTAATATAGGACCTATGCATTATGCGGTACTGGACCATTTTATCCCTAGTGGAGATCAGAAAATCATAGACTCCCTCAACTGCATCCTCCCACATTGCATCATCTTAGTGAGGTAGATCCACAACCCATTTACTCATTACCCTCCCAAATGGGCTGCCAAGGGCAGAGATCAGAGACTTGTAGAGGTATGATACTAATTTTTTGGGGCTAGGGTCCCATAGTCTGCGTTCATATTGTGGAACCACAGTAGAAATTGACTGTGAGCCAAACTGGGACATAAATGCATGTCTCAATTGGAGATATCGGTACAGTTGGATCGTGGGGTGGTGCAGCTTCTCCTTGAGTTGGGCCAGAGTAGGGAAGGAATCACTGAGCAGCAAATCATTCAAGTGTCGAACCCCCAATTTGGGCCAGTAGTGAAAGTCAGGTAAATAAGAAAAGTGGGGGAGGTTTGAGTTCCTCCATATTGGAGCATATGGCGAGGGCAGGGGACTACTATGGGTCAGCAGTTTGTGAACTATAGCCCATATCTTTTGCGGGATGAACAGCACTGGCGGCAGTTCGGGGGTGTCCTTGCGCCTCCGGTACGGGGCATTCCTAATAGCCTCCAGGGAGCCAGCAACAGAGGCATGAAGTGCAGACAACGTATTCTCAGGGTCAGGGCAAAGCCAATTATGTATAAACATCAACTGTGAGGCATAGTAATAGTAGCGAAGGTGCGGAAGGGCAAGGCCTCCCTGCTGCTGAGGGGCCATGAGCGAGAGCTTGCTGATCCTAGGGGATTTATGAGCCCATATAAAGGGAAGTAAAATAGTATCTATGTGTTTGTGGACTGGAGGGCCAATCCACACCGGGGCATGTTGCATCACATACAGATATTTAGGCAAAACAATCATTTTAAATAAATTCACTCTGCCCCATACCGTGAGTGGGAGACGCTCCCATTGACTTGCTTTGGCTTTAAATGAGTGTGTCACTGGATCAATATTATCCGCCACATACTCATCCAGCTTGTTAGATATGACGATCCCTAGGTATTTAAATTTAGACACCCATTGCAGACCCAGAGTCACACCTTCAGTACGGGGCGCTTCAATAGAAAAGAGAGTGGATTTGTCTTTGTTTATCAGTAGGCCACTAAAAGTACCAAAATGATCAATCAGTTCCAGCGCCTTGCACAAAGAATTTTCGGGGTCAGCCAAGAACAACAAAATGTCATCTGCATATAGGGCTGTCTTTTCTTCCAATCTACCATATTTAAGCCCAATTACACTAGGAGTTTGACGTATCATTATGGCCAATGGCTCTATTGCCAGAGCAAACAGCAGGGGGGAAAGCGGGCATCCCTGCCTAGTGCCCCGAGATAAGGGGAAAGCTCTAGAGAGGGCGTTATTTACCTGGATGCGGGCAGATGGGGATTGGTAGAGCAGCTGAATCCAATTTATGAAGGTGCGGCCTATTCCAAAGTTCTCCAACACCTTCCATAAATAGGACCACTCAACGGAGTCAAATGCCTTGGTGGCATCAAGGGATGCTATCGTCCTGGCACCCACATTATCATGTTTAATTTGGAGATGAGAGAATAATCGTCGTAGGTTAATGGCAGTGCTCTTGTTAGGCATAAAGCCTGTTTGATCCGGGTGGACTATCGTAGCTATTACTTTATTCAGGCGCAGGGATAAAATTTTTGCTAGGACTTTCACGTCCGTATTAATAAGGGAGATGGGACGGTAGGAGGCACAGGAGTCAGGGTCTTTGCCTGCTTTAAGGATGAGAATTATAGTGGCAGCATAAAAGGATGGCGGAAGCGTGCCCGCCTCACAGGCCCCAACAAGTGTGGCATGCAGTTTGGGAGTTAAGTGGTCACTAAGAAAGCGGTACCATTCGGCCGGTAGACCGTCCGGTCCAGGGGTTTTCCCTGGAGACAAGGTCCCAATAGCTTCTGCCACTTCGCCTAGAGTAATGGGGCATCTAAATAAGAGGATTCCGTTGGGCTGAGCCTAGGAAGGCAATGCCCTGGAGATACAGATCTAAGTCAGCACTGGAGGAGGGGGAGCTCGTGGAGTAAAGATCCTGATAATATTGCGCAAACACTTCAGCAATGTCCTCCGCCTCAGTCATATAGCGCCCGGCAGTGTCCTTAATTCTAGCTATTAGTGTGGGGGGGTTACTTAATTTAGCCAAATACGCCAGAGTCTTGCCATTTTTATCTCCCTGATCAAAAATCTTCTGGTTAACATAAAGTAATTTTTTGCGAGTGGCTACAGTTTGAGCAAGCTCAAGGTATCTCTGGGCAGCGATCAGCCGCTGGTGGCTCTCCACCGTGTCATGATCACAATAGACTCTTTCGGCTGTAAGGACTGCCTCAGCAGCTGCACTAATGGTTTGCTTGGTTTCCGTTCGCACTTTGGCAATTGCTGAAATTAACGTGCCCCTAGCTACTGCCTTGGAGGTTTCCCATAATGTGTTAGCCTGCGCTGAGTGGGCGTTAGTGTCCCAGTACTCCACATATTCCTTGACACAAGTCTCAGCTATATCTGTAGTGTTAAGCCACATGGGAGAAAGACGCCACTGGAAGTGGCGGGCTCGGGGCGCGATGTTCAGTACTAGATACAGTGGGGCATGATCAGATAGTGCCCTAGGGAGGTAAGTGGCCTCAGTCACCATTTGGGCAAAGTCTGGGGTGCCCAGTGCCATATCTATGCGGGACAGTGAGCCTTTACCCACAGAGTGACACGAAAATTGTTGTTCAGTGGGGAACTTGTGTCTCCATACGTCTAGTAACCCTATTGCTTCCATCCACTGATGAAGTGGGGAGGTCTGCGTTAAGGGGGAATGTAACCTATCTAGCGTGGGATCTAGCACTGTGTTGAAATCGCCCGTGACACAGATAGGACACAATTCAGTTGTTTTTAGATTGTTCATTGAAATAAAGACTTTTTTCATTACTTTCCATTATTTATATTTTACTGTTTTTACAAACTCTAAGTTTAAAGTTGAATGTTCCTGTCTCTGGTGTTTCAGTATGGCAGCTCATTAATTCAGGTGCAGAACCTTTAATATAAGCTTCAGCATACTGAAATAAGAAACCTTCTAAAAATAATAGATTAAAAATTCTGTACCGTTTTGGAAATAATCAAATTTATCTTCACTATTCCTCTCTCAGCCCTCTGTTTCTCTTCATTCTCTCTTCATTCAGGAGTCAGATATTCATTGACAGTTAGATCCAATATATCTTACAGGGGCTCCTTTTGCCTAGAAGATTCATTAAATCTCACTCAATTAAAATCACCAGACATCATGACTCTCTACATGCAGAATTTGTGCAAATTTTGTTAGATTTTATTTGTACTGGAATCATTTATTTGAGTGAGCTCTAATTCATCTGCTAGGAAAGCAGCCCCCCCCCCACAAGATATATTGGATCTAACTGTCAATGAATATCTGACACCCAACTGCTGCATGAAGACAGAATGAAGAGAAACAGATGCCGAGAGAGAGGAATAGTGAACATAAACTTGATTATTGCAGAAATGGTACTGCATTTTTAATTAATTGTATGTTCTTATTTCAGTATGAGGAAGCTTATATTAAATTTTCATTTTTGGGATAGTTCCCCTTTAATAATAACACATATTTATAAAGAACTAACATATTCTGCAGCACTGTACAATAAATGGGTGAAAATAATCAAAATACAAATCTCATCCAACATAAAACTGATACAGGAGGTAAAGAGATCCCTGAAAGAACATACGTAAGAGCATTTAATGCATTGCATGACTTAATCAGTCATAAGCATTTCCAGACAGCAGTGTAGAGACTGTAACTGAGCCTTTGGGATCCTTCTTTGTCTTGCAAGACAATAGTGTGACATGGGTGCCATGAATCAAATCCCCAATGCTTGCATATAAAATGGTTATAACCTTTTCCAGAAGTAAAACGTCAATCTATTATTTATTATACTAATTGACATAATATTGCTGTAATTAAAAACAGTATACCACAATTCATATATCTTCTGCAAAACTGACTTATAAGTGTGTCTTATGTCCAGGAATGGATATTTTGTGCACCCAATTGTTTTTGGGTGTTATCAAGCTCCACAGCTAGATCCGCTATGTATTATCTAGAAACAATTATATAGATGCAATAATTCATTCTTTGCAAAATGTGCAGCATGGCAATCACAATATTTCGGGGGGCTCCCATCTCCCTTCCTCATGTACACCACTGCAATGGATATTCAGGTGATCACTCTGGCATTTCTGTACCTACAAATTTAATTTCTGAATAGAAGAGAATAATGGGGTAGTGTAATAAAGAGTATAATGCTGCTCAGGTCTAATAGCCTTTAGCAACCAATCAGAAGCAAGCGTTCAAATAATTGAACAGTAGATGCTACCTGTTTATAGAGTAGCAACATTAGCTAAAGGTCCAGTAACCCACAAAAAACTATACTGAAGCATACCTTCTCTGCCCATGACTTGTTTCTAAAAAGATCCAAGGGCAACTTAAGGCACAGGTAAGCAATAATTTGGGGGCCGACTTCAGTCTTCCCAGTCATATGATATGAAATCTATTTTTTTACTTTAAGCCTCATGTAGTTTATTTGCTGAGCCTGCTCCACTGATTTGTATGGACAGCATAATACAAAATTACATGTTGAGTTTTCATCAAGAACCCCTTTTCTAATAATTTTATTCTGCTTTTAATTCTCTTTTTAATTTATGTGTTTTTTATGTGTCGTTACAGTTTTGCTAATGAAGGTGAATTGCCCTTTAAGATGTGAGTCTTATCTTATCTAAAACTGCTACAAAAGTATCTTAAGTATCTATTCTGGGTTCTCTGCCAAAAGCCAATTAAAGGAGAAGGAAAGGTTAAAACTAAGTAAGCCTTATCAGAAAGGTCCATCTAAATATACCAGTAAACCCCCAAAGTAGTGCTGCTCTGAGTCCCCTGTCAAAAGAAACGCTGCATTTCTTTCCTTCTATTGTGTACACATGGGCTTCTGTATCAGACTTCCTGCCTTCAGCTTAAACCTCATTGCCCTGGGCAAGAGCATGCTCAGTTTGCTCTTCTTCCCCACCCCCTCCCTTCTCTACTGTAATCTGAGCCCAGAGCAGGGAGAGACTCAGGCAGGAAGTGATGTCACACCATGTTAATACTGCAGCTCCTATCCTTAACAAACAGAGAGTTTCTAGAGCTTTTTACTCAGGTATGGTAAAACATTCTACAGAATAAATATAGCATTCTAGCTTGCACTATTGCAGCTAATCTATTGGCAATAAAATGCCTCCGTAGCTTTCCTTCTCCTTTAATTTAGAAACTTTGTATCTTTTTCTGACCGTTCAGTGCAGGAGACGAAAGCCAAACTCGGGACATAGCTGTACAAATCCAGGACTGCAGGTTGAGCTGTCAAAAGCAGGACTGTCCCTCTCTGAATGGGACAGTTGGGCGGTATGCTACTATTTTTTTGTTTGGAAGGTGAACAACCCCTTTAATATGACCTAAACTTTTTCACATATGAGTGATGAGTGTTATACCTGCAGTGAGCACCAACCATTTGTTTTTTTGTGTGCTACCACCATTAATTGGATATCATCTTAACATTTCTTTTGATAACATGGGTGTGGTTTAAAAAAGGGGAGTGGTCAACACTGGCTTCCATTATCTGCTCTCCACCATGTAGGCCAGAAAATTTTCAGCCCTTGGTACCCCAGAAGTTGGACAGCACTGAGCTACAAGATGACTGCATTTGAAATATACATCATTCCAGCAGCTATAAGTAAAATGGCTTGCAACACTACATTTCACATCTTCATCTAGAAAATGTCCTTTTCCCTAAGCATGAGATAAAGCTTCAGATTTGAAATGGACCCAGGCAAGTCTCATTTTGCTAGATGCTATTTAGATGCCTCTGTAGTCCAGCAGTGTTTAGGCTTCATTCAAAGGCTGGGTAATTTATTTTAATTTGAAATGAAAAGCAAAGAAACAGCCAAGACAGTGACTAAGTTAAAACAGATTAACTTAAATCACTTTTTAGTAAAGATACATCTATAAAACAAATTGCTACTATATAAAGTTTTGAGGTGGGTGAAATAAAGTTGTAAATCTTTTGAAAGGAATACATGCAAGATTCACTTTGTGTAATGTTCACTCAGCAGAGCAGCCTCCTGCTTGTAACATACAGTGATACTGTGAGTCCGTCGTTATTCTATGGCATCTTCAAGTTATTATAAGAAATAGAATATTCATGGATTTCAGATAACATGCCATCTGCTAACAGAGAAAAAGCCTCAAATTGATGCATTTATTTTTCGAACTTGAATTACTATGTAAATGTAAATGTTACCCTTGTGTCATAGCAGCAGTGTGTTCTTGATGTGCTTTTTCATTTAAAAATACATTGAACTACAGATATGGGATCTGTTATCCAAAAAGTTCCAAATTACAGGCCATCTCTCATAGACTCCATTTCAATTAAATAATACATTTTTTTAAAAACGATACTAGAATGCAGTATCCACCAACTTAATAAGATGTAGTACAGCATTCAATTTCTTTGTTTAATGTTTTTCAGTACAGGCAGTGTAAAAATGTGCATTCTATATTATTAATGTACTGCTGATGCCTGTAACCCTAATTGTAATTTCAGAGGTGTTATTGCAGGTGGGTGGTGCGTGGGTGTTGGCTCTGATTAGCATGTGGGACCTTAGTGGAAAAACATTGAGAGCCCCTGTCTAGTGCTTTAATATATTCTGTCTATGGATGCACCGAATCCAGGATTCAGTTCAGGATTTGGCCTTTTTTTTTTTTTGACCGAATCCTCATGCATATGCAAATTATGGGCAGGAATGGAAATCATGTAACTTTTTGTCACAAAACAAAGAAGTAAAAAAATGTGGTTTTCTATTTTTTCCCTTCCAGTACCTAATTTGCATATGCAAATTAGTATTTGGTTCGGTATTCAGATACTTTTTTTATGTTTGTGTGGCAGGCAGCATTATTATTCTTGAAAATCCACCAAGGTAAAGAAAGCACGTAACATGCCTGGTTATTTTGATTGAACAAAAAGAGCAGAGATGCCATCGGATATGTCTCGGAGCTGTGAACTAAGAAATGTAATATGCGGGCCTGCTTTGAGTCACCTTAAGCGCATGTCATTGGAGCATTTACACTATCACAGTGTGAAATCCTCGCCTGCATAGTCTTCTATTCTGAGTTTCTGAACTGAGCTAGAACAACAAACCCTTATCCTTTTAGGGCAGAGACACATGTGGAGATTCAGGGAGATTAGTCGCCCAGCGACAAATCGTCTTTTCTTCGGGTGACTAATCTTGCGGAACTGCCTTCCCGCCGGCTAGAATATTAAGCGCCGTCAGGATGGCACTTGGGATCGCTTCATTTTCCGAAGTCGCCAGAAGTTTCCTTAAAGACAGTAAAAAGAAAACTGTGGATGGATTTGTTTAAGAAAGACAAGGAATCTAAAATATTTGGATTATTTGGATAAAATGAAGTCTATGGGAGATAGTCTTTCTGTAATTCAGAGCTTTCTAGATAACAGGTTTCCAGATAACCAATCCCATACCTGTACAATATTCTTTCAGTTATAGGTTCATAAACTGTCTAGTTACTAGACAACTTGAATCTAAATTGCTGGCGGGATGGCACTCGAAGCGCTTCGTCTTCCAAAGTAGCCTCACGAGGAAACGTCGGGCGACTTTGGGAAACGAAGCCCTCCAAGTGCCATCCCGCCAGGAATTTAGATTCTAGCCGGCGGGAAGGCAGTTCGGGGAGGTTAGTCGACGAAGAAGAGGGAATTTGTTGCCTGCGACTATATCTCCCCGAATCTCTACGTGTGTCTCTGCCCTTAGAGTTTTTCTGGAAAATGTTTCACCACTCATCCGAATGGCTTCTTCAGTTCAACTGAAGTGGTAGGGAATTCCCCTGTATTTAAACTCCCTTGAGGGTAGTAAAATCACAGTCACTTCTATGTGTTCCTGACTACAATAAGTAGGGATTGCAAGGGTTTAAAAGTGGTGTGGGCTGTTCCAGTTTACTCATTGCTGTGGGTTGAAAACATGGCAACAGATTGTTGTTCAGCAGAGGTTGCCATGATGGTTTACATTACAGCGACTGCCTTGACATTCCCTTTCAGGGTTGCCTTTTCTCAATATTGAAAATTCATCAATATGTTGGAGGTTTTTACTGCATTCCTGTGCATTTTGTACAGTATAGCTGATCTGCACAAAAAGGTTTCAGTTGGACAGCATGACTTTCTCTTGCTGAGTCAGATCATCTTATAAATATGTAAGATATGGCCTACACCATAAGCTGGGGGGGGAATCCAAGTGAATGTATTTGTGATAGCTGCACATCGCTACATTAAGATAAGTAGGAATCACTGCTTTTTATCATCTTCTTCATCCCTACATAGCCAATGTTCATCCAGATAAGTGACAAAGGAAAATAATTTCTGAACTTGGGTTGCAGAAAGGCCTGCAGAAATTATCCATATAAGATGGGGAGTCACTCGTCTGGATTTCTGTAATCAATCGGATATGGGACAATCCTGCATAGGGAAAGTGTTTGGGTTTTTTTTTTTGCAAAGGTTGCATATAGGCAGACATATTTGTGTGTATCTATGAATATTCGTATGTTAATTAGGGATGCATCAAACCCACTATTTGGGATTCTGCCGAATACCCAAATCCTTCATGAAAGTAAATGTTTTACCTTCTTTTGTAACAAAAAATTGCGTGATTTCCCTTCCTGCCCCTAATTTAAATATGCGTATTAAGATTCAGTTCGGCCAAGCACGAGGATTTGAATCCGAATCCTGCTGAAAAGGCTACATCCCGAACCGAACCCTGGATTCGGTGCATCCCTAACGTTAATGAATTAGGTCAGTATGCAGAGTTCTGGCCTACCAACTGAGAATTGAGATCTTATGTGGCTGCTGGGATACCTCGTCTAGCAATCCAGAGAATGGGAAAAAAAACTGCATTTGTATGCATGTAGTTCTGCATAAAATGTAGTTCTGAGGAACTCTCCTGTATACATTTAACAGTTTAAATAATTTTTGTCTCTTAAAGGGATGGCTCACCTTTAAGTTATCTTTTAGTATGTTATAGAATTGGCAATTCTCAGCAACTTTTTAGTTGACCTTCATTATTTAATTTTTATATTTGCCTAATTTTTATATTTCTGACTCTTTCCAGCTTTCAAATGGGGGTCACTTAGGGTTGCCACCTTGAGAAACGACGGAGACCGGGTAGGGGTGCCGTGATGTCAGGGGGTGGGGCTGTGATGTGTATGGGTGTGATGTCAGGGGGCAGGGCTATGGCAGCGATCAGCGATTGGCAGAACGCTGTGCAAATCAAGGGAATCCTGCCCGGTTTTCCTTACTTGGAAAACCAGGCAGGAAGTTTTGACCCGGGCAGCCCTTCAAAATACCAGGCTGTCCGGGTCAAAACCAGACAGGTGGCAACCCTAGGGTCACTGACCCCCATCTAAAAAACACAAATGTTCTGCGAAGCTATAGTTTTATTGTTATTGCTTCTTTGAAATACTCATCTTTCTATTCAGGCCCTCTCCTATTCACATTCTGGTCCCTTATTCAAATCAATGCATGGTTGCTAGGGAAATTTGGAACCCAGCAACCAGCTGAAATTGCAAACTGGAGAGCTGCTGAATAAAAAGCTAAATACCTCAAAAACCACAAAAATAAAAACCAATGGCAAATTGTCTTGCTAAAGTTAATTTAGAGGTGAACAACTACTTTATGCTTGCCATACAATTTCATTTTGTATTATTATTGGTACATTTATGGTGTACTGCTGAGCCTGACCAGGTACATAAGTACAATCGGTATTGTTCAGTTCCGGAGCAGATTAGAAAAAGTAATCTGCTGGTGCTACAAATCAGTCAGGTCTTGCTGCATCAGTAGATGTGGAAGAGTTGTGGAACCACAGTTCTCTTTTCTTGCTCCTGTTTCAATCGTAACTGCACTTATTTATAAATACAGAGGTAGACGTTTCGGCTGCTTTTAGCTCAGCTCACCCTGACCTGTCCTCTAAACAGTAGCTATGAAATCTGACTTTGAACCTTCTACTATTTTATAAGAGTGATGAAGTGACTGCACCTACAGTGATCATTCTTTTTCTTTCAGCTCCATTTAGCAGCCCTGGCTTCTTTAAGGGGAGACATAGTGGAGCTAAACAAGCGCCTTCAGCTGACGGAGCGTGAGAGAGATATGCTAGAGAAGAAGCTTGCCAAATCACAGGTAAGCAATGAAATAATAATTCTGGGGACAGCTAAGCACAGTGATTCACAGCATGGAATTATCCCACAAGCAGTATATTTATTATGCCTGACATAAATTAGTAAATATTACTAGAAGGGATTGGTTGCTTCTGTGACATCAGGCCTCTGATTTCCAGCAAAACCTGCTTTGGGTCTTTCCCACGGAGTTCACACCCAACAGTGCTTGCAGGAATATTTATAATAATGATAAGCTGACATAAAACTCACATGTATAAAGCCAATAATAAAGGCTCATTGTGCAAATTAGTTCTAATCAGTCTTGTAAATGAGTTAGTCTTTTGTTTTTTCTCTTATACAACTCATCTGAATGCTTCTGAAAGATGTTTCCCAAGCAGCTAGAATTTTCAGTCATAATTTGAATGGTTGATGGCAGACAGGGTGCTTTGTTGCCCATAGGAATATGTTTCTACCATGGGCAACAAAACACCTGAAAAGTTCTATTCTGTCAAGAGCAATGGGAATCACTGACTTTAATGTGCGGTGCACCGGAAAAATTGTGGGAATATGGTCTGTACATTTACATCTGTTTTTTTAAAGTGTTCTGTTGTCCACGGGAAAGTAGATTTCCCACAGGCCACAAAACACTATATCTGCAACCACTCAAAGCTGAGAAGGGATGTATTCACAGGCTCTAGAAACCCAGATACCAGTGCAGCTATAAGCCAGGTCTGTGGAGTCGGTACATAAATCCCTCGACTCCTACTCCTCAGTTTATGGTACCTCCGACTCCTCTGTTTTTAAAGGAACAGTAACACAAAAAACTGAAAGTCTATCAAAGTAAATAAAATATAATTGTTGCTCTGCACTGGTAAAAGCTATGTGTCTGCTTCAGAAAGACTTACTATGGTTTATATAAACAATCTGCTGTGTAGCCATTCAAGCTGGAAAAAAAAAGAAAAGGCAAAGGTTACATAGCCCATATCAGATAAAATGCCATTGTATTGGACAGAGCTTATTTGTCATGTGCTATATAACCTGTGCCTTTTCTTCTTTTTTCCAGCTTAAATGGCTGCCCCCATGGCAGCTAACAGAATTGCTTCTGCCATATCCTCCTTCATAGAAGCTCTTAAATCCAATTTGATTATTTGTAGTGCTTGTATTTAAAGTTATTAGGAGTAGGAACATTTTTGGCGACTCCGACTATAGATACCCAAAATTGCTTCTGACGCCACGACTCCCACTTTGGGGCAAATTCACTAAGTGCCGAACGCTAGCGTTAATTCGCTAGCGTTTGGCATTTTCGTTACTGCGCAAATTCACTAACGAACGCTGGCGTAGTTTTGCTAGTGTTACTTCGCACCCTTACGCCAGGCGAATTTTCGCTAGCGATGTAACTACGCAAATTCACTAACTTGCTCAGTGTACTGAACGCTACCTTTTACGCTAGACTTCCTTCGCCACCTAAGACCTGGCGAAGCGCAATAGAGTAGATAGGGATTGTTTCAAAAAAAGTCAAAATTTTTTCTAAGTCCCAAAAACGCTGGCGTGTTTTCTACATTATGGGTGAAAAAGATCGAAAAAATGTTTTGGGGCTCCCCTCCTTCCCCCCTACATTTCCTGACTCATGGCAACTTACCTAGACAGTGGGCACATGTGTAGGGCAAAATAAAATTTTTATTTGATGATTTGAAGGTTTTCTAGGCATTTGTAGTGCAGATACGTGTTCCTCCATTGAAATTTGAATTTCGCGCCGTATGCAAATTAGCCTTCGCTAGCGTAACTTCGCTTTACATAGCGAATCAATGCTAGCGCAACTTCGCAACCTTACGCTACCCCTGTGCGCAACTTCCGATTTTAGTGAATTTGCGGAGCGCTGGCGAAACTACGCCTGGCGAAGTGCGGCGAAGTTGCGCCTGGCGCAACTTCGCATCTTAGTGAATTTGCCCCTTTGACTCCACAGCTCTGCTTTAAGCTGGTCCTAATAACTTCAGAAAAATGTTTCCCTGTATTTTTTTGTAGCAATTCTGAATCTGCACCCTGTGAGCTATAGGGGGCCTGGCTGGGCTCTGAATGTTCAGCAGTTCCAATTTATGTTTATGAAGAATATCATATTCCCAGTGTTTATTTGTGTGTGTGTGTGTGGGGGGGTCTAAAATGATATTGCGGTTGACCCAGTTGTTTCTAGTTTTGCCACTGGCTTTGGCTTGATCATTTTGAAAAATATGAAATTTAATATTGTGAAATGCTGTTTAATATGTTTCTTTGTGTAACCACTTGGTATTGTAAAATATTTTTGTTTCTCCTTTATCCATGTTTTGCTTTCCCTATTTCCTTCCATTCTATTTTTTTTTTATTTATGTAATTATGCCAGTCCAGTGACTGACTTGGGGGCAGAGCTACACGGGAATGCCCTATGTAGTGCTTATAACTTAGTGTTATTCCACCTTTTGATTTCCACTTGTTATTGTACCTTGATTAAATCTGCCCAGTTCAGCTCAATAGCAATTCCTCGATCTGGCTAGGTGTTCTTATTCTTTGTCATAAATGTAACAATATCTTGTTGGCAATGCATTGTCATGTCATACCTATGATTATATCTTGGCCCAGTAAATAAAAGTAATGTCAAGAAAAGTTCAGTTGTCTCATAAAAGAAACTGCAGAGTCAGGCTGCCCGAATCTGTGCTCCAGTTCTGTTTAAGCCAGATATGCTTTTATCCTGCAAATAACTGCCTGGTGCTTCAGTTTCTTGTAAAATCAAGAGCTTCTCATTAATGTTTATGGATGGCTTTTCCATTAACATATTCCGATTGCTGTTGATCTCGTCTAATCATCAGATTGTATATATATAAATCCTGCAATAAACGAAAGCTTCGCTCTAATATTTCTTGATTACACAGGGTTTTTTAAGCAAAGCTATTCGCATGAGTCCCAAGTAGAAATGATGAGATGTAGGTTTATATGTACTTTGTTATTTTTATGCTGACTTTCATGTTAGGAGCCTCCAGACATTCCTTCCATAAATTATTATGGGGACACAGGCTACAGCCAGTTGTTTATTTACTGCAGTACTGCTCTGTTTGTAGTCATCCGATCCCTTAGTTGGATATCTCTTGCTTTATGGAGGAAAATTCAATCTGCATTTAATACCCTGGTGGTGTGCTTTCAGGAAACTGAGTTTAATAAATTGTGGGCAGAGCTGTTGTGGCCTCTGGACTTGTTATACTCTGTATAAGTGCAGTAGTGAACTTCTCTTGTTTGAAACAAATGATGGGAAAGCATCAGATTATTTCATGGGGGCCTAATCGACTATATTAATATATACCGGTAACAGAGTACTCTGGTCACAAAATCTTAAATCACCACTTAGTGGGCAAAGAATGGGTTAAATGTCCATTAATGCTAAGTAAGCATAAAAACAAGCACTTTTCCCCAATGGTCATTGCTAAATGATAACCAAAGTTTCCATTAAGAATACAACATTACTGTATTATCAGTATCGAAAATAAGTGAGGTAGAGCTCACGCTTCTAGTAATAACCAGTCTCTTGATTCATCACAGATTAGTCACTGCAAGCGTAGTACAATATATATCACTATGACAGATTTATTGCTGGTAATCCCCTCCTATATTTTTCCATAGTTTAAAGTTTTAACCTCCACACAGAGTTCACACTGTTAACAAAAGAATGATCATGCAATATAATTTTAATGAAAGGGGATCATAAGCACTTTGCTATTATAATATCCTTATAGTTTACAATAGGGGGTACTTTATTTACTATATAATACACAAAAGCCATGAATATCTTGTAAATTATATCCTTATAGACGGTGAGTTCTGATGTCATCAGTTATAAACGGTGAGTTCTGATGTCATTTCAGTCACATGACTCACTGAAATTTGTGTATTATAATAAATAAAGTACCCCCTGTTGCAAAATATGAGGATATTAGAAGTTACCTCGGAGTTCCATGACCTGCATAAAAACACTCGGCCTTCTGTAACTTATAATATCCTTATATTTTACAAGAGGGGGAACTTTATTCACTATATATAAGTTACAGAGTAGTTCCATGACCATTTAAAAGCATGAAGCCGAAGGTTCCATAGGCAATGGCGCATACTTGTCCGCCAATTCGATTGGATCCACTGCCACTGACTTTTCTACCTTTGTCTATGCCATATTACTAAACAGAATTGTTCTACATTGGCACAATGGAAATATTGTACTTGTAGAAATGTGGGTGTAGCCATGTCTGTAAGAAAGACATGTAGAAAAATAAATGGAATGTACATCAGTCTACCCCAGCTTTATTCCCCCAACACTTTAGTTTATGAATCCACCAATATTTTGAAATACAGAATTCTTTGTAAAGGAAGAGTTAATAATGGATGGGATGGAGAATATATTTGTCAATAAAGCATGTATGCTATCCATTATTCAGAATATTTGGGACCTGCGGGTTTCCATAGTTTGCAGAGCCATTCCTTAAAGAGGTTGTTCACCCTCCAAACATTTTTTTTCAATTCATTTGTTTTCAGATTGTTCCCCAGAAATAAAGACTTTTATCAATTACTTTCCATTATTTATTTTTTTTACAGTTTTTGAGTTGAATGTCCCTGTCGCTAGTGTTTAAGTCTGGCAGCTCCGTAACTATTGTATCAATTCCAACAGCTGCCTTTAATGAAACCCAGGAATTCTGCTCAGGAGGGACAAAGATAAGAAATGTGTCAACTTAATGTGTAGAACAGTTTACAGGGTCGGCGACCCCTCCCTCCTAGAGTTGCTTTAGAACGTGAAAAATTACACTTTATGCTTCAATATTAGAAAAACACTCACACATAGAAAATAGAACTACCTGAAAACAACTAGGTGTTTGAAGGTGAACAACCCCTTTATAGCTACTAAAATAAATGTATATATTACAAACTCCGTAGAATTGTTTTGCCATCAACATGGATTAATGTTAACTTAGTTGGCATCCGATACAAGCTAGTGTTGTACTGTTATAAAAAGAAGTAAAAGAAAAATGGAAATGGCATTTGCACATATTTTGGAGCTTGCTAAATCATGGGGTTTAGGATGATTGCTAGAAAATAATTAATTAAGGCCAGAATCAAAGGGAGCAAGGCATCATTGCAATATGTTTTTGCATGGTGGTTCTTTTTTGCTGGCAGGATCTTAGTGTAGCTCTGGTGACAAGAAATGTTACTTATTGAACACCTCCGAATTCCCTATGGGTTTCTCAGACTTTTGACTGTATGAGGATCCAGCATGGTATTGTTGGAAGCACCAGGGTAGTGTCTTGTCTTGTGCTGACATAAAGGAATGTTTTGTTTTCCCGTGTTGAGTTTTCATTATTGGATGGCAGTTTGATCCTCACAACCACAGCAAGAGGTTCCACAAATAAAAATGGGTAAATCTTAGGATGGATACAAACTTCCGACCCATTTTTCTGCACCAAATCCAGAATTCAAATCCTAATTTGCATTTACACGGCATGCTAACACGTTAGTAGGTTTGCAGGTACATGTTATTATTCATGTCTTTAAAAAAAAAATGTAAAAATTGCCTATTTACTTATCCACCCTGCCAATGCCAATATCTACAGTATTCAACACTTCACTCATAAACAAGTCGAGGAGCTCACCAACCTATTTCCCAGAGGTCTTTAGCGGGTTCCCGGACACTCCCACTCGGTAAAGCTGTGTTTAACACATACAATTATCACTGCCCGCAAGGGTCAGGGTTTAGAACAAGTGAAATTAGGAAAAAGAAGGGGAGACATAGAAAAACTTTTAAACAAGAGAGAAACCTGGTGGATGTTTTTATTTGAGACGGAACAACCAGCAGGTTTAAATAAAGAATGGGAAATCAAATACTTTGTGGATAATTAATTTGATGAATAGAAAATTGATTAATAGGCCATATTATTGCAACATATACGGATAAAGGAAAATAGATTGCATTATGGTGAATAAGAGAAGTCACACATGCATAATATAATAAAATGTATTTAAGAATAATGAAATTGATTGAAATATGGATTTTTAGCCGTCCAGTTAAGATTGGTAAGCAATAAACATTAGATGAACTTGTTGTTTTTTTGTAAGAGAAATCTTTTTTAATTAAGAGTGTATAGCTTTAAGAAATGTAGAGGATGTATATACAATTGTCTATAAAGCTATGTCTTTTTGTATAACACACTTATGCCCTGAAGAAGTGACCCATGCGGTTACGAAATGCGTTGGCAGTTTTGTACTGATCATGTAGCATATCACTATAAGATTTTAATCTGATGAAATAAAGAAAGACATTTTAACTCCGTGAGAGACTGCAGTGGATTCCAGGCAGTGATTATTGTATATCTACAGTATTCCCTCCACTATTTGGCATAACTGCCACACATTTCTTCTTTTTACAAGTTTCTTCTTTTTACAACTTTGGGTTGTACATTTCATATTTCCCAGTACAGGTATAGGATCTGTTTTCCAAAAACCCGTTATCCAGAAAGGTCAGAATTTCTGCAAGGCTGTCTCCCATAGATTCTATTTTATGCAAAAAATCCAAAAAATTTTTTCTCTGTAATAACAGAACAGTACCTTGTACTTGATCCCAACTAACATATAATTAATCCTTATTGGAAGTAAAACGAGCCTTTTGAGTTTATTTGATGTTTACATTATTTTTTAGTAGCCTTAAGGTGGGAAAATCCAAAGTATGTAATGATCCGTTATCCGGAAAACCCCAGGTCCTGAGCATTCTGGATAACAGGTCCCATACCTGTATAAGGTACTTGTTAGGCCTGTTGGTTTACTTGCTTTTACATATCTATGAGCTATCATTATGTCAAATTCATATTGTAAAACACACTCACAAAATCCACAAAATCTCAGTGTGTTAATAATACTTGCTGATGTAAATGCTGATGTCACATTGGTTGTGTGCTGTCTGTTAAGACCCCTGTTGTTTTACCCTGTTTTCCTCTGTAATTGCTCTTTCTTCTTCTTGTTTTTCCACATTTTAGTGTGAGCAGGCACACTTCATGAGGGAACATGAAGATGTTCAGGAGAGGACAACATTACGTTATGAGGAGCGAATAACAGAGCTACACAGCATTATAGCTGAACTAAATAAAAAGATTGATCGACTTCAAGGGACAACCATAAGGTACAGTTCTAATGGAATTCCCAGATATCTGGTTTGTAAGAAATAGTGCAAGGAAACTCCTAGCCTCTTACTCAGCTAGTTTTCACAAGCTAACAGATGACACAAATCTAATCATAGCTAATAAAAGTTAACTGATTTCAAACAAAGTGGGAGGGAGGTGCATCACTTGTCGATTCCACATGTCCATTCCAATAAGCATCAGAATGTGGTGGGAAGAACAAGAAGTTTAAATGGAAGCTGCAAGTATGTGTTGCTTGTAAAGCAAGGGCAGGGGGGGGGTTGGTTAGTTAGGTTAGTGAGAACAGGGGATATAATGGTCATCTGCTCTCCTAGATACAACTGAAAGTCCAGCTTGAAGGTCACTTGGGGTGAATATGTATTTTCTGTCTTAGCTATTATTGGAAGTATACCTGACATTTAATATTTCATGAGCTATGGGAAGTCCTGACTGAGTGTTGGACCTTCAAAGGAAGCCTTGGTCAATGGTTGGCCCCACAAGTGCCACTTGAACTGAAGATATTTGACAACTACTGGTATAAATAATAAGCATTATATTTCATTAAGTTTTTCTATGACCAAATATTTTGTCACTGTGGTATAACCCAGCAAAAATGTAGGGGCTAATTTAGGTATGCTCTTAATGGATTTCTAGTCCTTATTAAGTGGCATGGACTAGTGATGTGCGGGTCGAGAAAAACTTGATCCGAATTCTATTATTTATTTCAAATTATTTTTCTTTTGCCACTATAATTACTGTGCATGCATTACATTAGATTGTAAGCTTTTCTTTGGCCCGGGCACTCTGTATGTGTTAATTATAATAATAATGATAATACTTGTACATTGTGTACAGGGAAAGAAACCAGTCTCTTCACCTAGCCATGTTTTCCTGTTTTTGTGTTTTTATACTATTGGGGCTATAGAGTCAGACTTACAGCTTACTACTTCAGGTTCCAATGCAACTGTATTTTAAAACCAGATTAGAATTGAGAACTTTGCAACTACACTGCTTTTTTTGTCTGTTTAAACTGCACTTTATATCCCAGACTATATCTTATGTTTTAATTTTACTGATTACCATTTATATAATACATAAAACTAATCCTTAGTGCCCCCCAGCACATTTTTAGGGGCATCATGCTGCCCACCCACATTGTTGCACCTCACCGGGAGAAGCAGAGCTGGAACCAGAGGAAAGGTAAAACTGCACGTCGGGGGAGGTGCACAAGAGACAGCCGGCCTCGGAGGCGTGTAGTTTAGAAATTCGTGATCATGATATCATCAATATACCAATGCCATTTGGCCATATTGTCATGGAAATCCTTGGCACAGCTACAGATATACACTTTCTCCCACATAACAAAAAATAGAACCGCAAATGAGGGGGCAAATTTCACCTCTGTTAAATTACCCATTCAGGTCATAATATTTTAACAAAAATGTTTTTGGCCTTCTCCAATAAGATGTTTATCTGTAAGGCTGGCTGGAGATCTTCTCAAATAGGTTTCTCTAGCTTTTAATCCATTTTCAAGATTGATTCTAAAATGTGTTGCTAAAATTCATCTACCCAGCTCATTTATGCAATGGGGAAAACAATACAAATAAATAGACAAGGGAAAGCATGTTGCACTTTTTCCGCCCCACTGTTTATTTGGACACCCATGTTTATGAAAGGGTGTTTATATGGAAGCTGTAATTAAGTAAATAACCTCCCTAAATGATTACTAATCTTTGTAAGGAAATGTATAGTCATCCATAATTAATTGGCAAAAGGGTGATTCCTCTTGCCTCTTGTTAGAATGAGCCTTTTGTTCAGTATTTAAAGCCCTTGGACAATATAGATTTAGTGTATTGCAAGCAATGCTTCAGATTGCTGTGGCGATTCTCATGGAAAGCAGGAAAAAGTAATGCTCTTCTGAACTTCTGCTTACCTTCCGGGTTCTTACAGTATGCATGAAGAAATTTGCATGCACTGAGCACTGCCCTGATCTGCAGATGTCTGGTGCACATACACTAGTCTGGGCATGCAAGTCATAGCTCTCAAAGAGGTGAGCAGCATCCTACAGAAAGGTAAGAGTGGTGACTTCAGAGGGGCATTACATTTTCTGTTTCCATGACTTTAGTTGCTCTTTAAAGGAACACTAATATTTATAAAATAGGTTGATATTTCATAGGTTAATATTCCATAAAAACGATCAACGCACTAGAGGCCACCCCTGTATTAGAGAAATAGAACTTTGAATAAGTGTAGGTGGTTCTTCACAGTCAGGACAGTGAGGTTGAGGAATGCACTGCCAGATGATGTTGTGATGGCTGATTCAGTTAATGCTTTTAAGAATGGCTTGGATGTTTTCTTGGATAAACATAATATCAAAGACTAGTGTGATACTAAAATCTACAATTAGTATAGATATTGGTATATATACAGTGAATATGAGTGTATGGAGGGGTCAGTGTAGGTAAATGTGCTGGGTTTCATTTGGAGGGGTTGAACTTGATGGAGTTTGGTGTTTTTTCAAGCCAACTTAACTATGAAACTATTTAATGATAACTATACAATAAAAACTATACAATGAGTAGACATGGCATTTGAAAAGATTTGTAGTTTAAACAGCATAAATAAAATGCACAGTGATCTACATATATATCTTACTATTACCAGTACTAATCACCACAAGATGCTGCGGTATAAGATGTCTACAAAGACTCTTGTGCAATAGTTGTAGAACACATTTTACCAAAGATAAGAAGACCCCATGTGTATTGTTACAATACCCTTGTATGCTGACCCCCCCTTACCGCATCACTGGTAATTTCTCCTTACACGATTTACTATCTTACCTTTTTTTTTAAAAAAAAAGGAGATCACAAAACACCCCAAAATTGTATCTCTATCAATGCAACAGCTTCCAAACATGCAAAATGTATCCTTTATTTATTCCATATCAAAAATTCATTAATCTGTAAAAAAACAAACAAGGACAAACACACTATCACACTGTAACAAGCTAAAAATCTTAGCACAAAGGGTTAGGACTGCAGTTGAGGTTACAAGCTATGTGCAATCATAATTATGTATTAGAGCAAGCAGTAATGTGGAGAGCACACCTCTAGGTTAAAGTGCATTTGAAAATTGTCACTATCCAAAAAAGTGACTCAAAAGGGAAAAAGAGTACCTGGAAACAAAGAAAAATATGGCCACGTCAGGGTGAACATGCCAGCAAATTTAGAATTATAATCCCAATAATGTGGTCATAAAAATGAAAACTAAATTAAGCAAAATCAAAACCATGTTCAGATCCAGTACTATGTCAAACCTTAATATCAGACAGGACAAAAATTCCCAGCATTTTCACCGCAAATCTTGTAATTGTGTTTAGAGTCCCAAATCTTGCAAAGCCCAATGTGCATTTTGTCTGTGACTCAGGCCTAATTTCTTTATGGCGCTCATGAGGAAGCCCAAGTCACATCTCTATATACACCACCAGGCTAAATTCACACATTATAGAGTTATAAAGCAATTTGATCAGATTAAGGGAAGTGTACAGTTCTGGGCTATGTGCAATAATAGTTTTATTGGCATTTTGCTCGACTTAAGGGGGGTTAACATATGCAAAATGCTCACTTAAGCTTAATGTGCTAATGCCAGACAAAAATTCAATAGGACCGAGTCTCTACATTCAGCCTGCTGTGTTCCATTAAAAGAAAGAAATTGTTTGCCCTTTACCAGTTTAGTTTGTTTCTTCAGCCAAAGTGTTTAATGGCATGAACAAACATCTGCTGTGTCTGATAGAAGCTAAAACATAGAAAGTAATTTGTGAACACCATATAGCTGCTTCAGATATTTACACCTCCTTTTCCTGTTTTTTTACCTTATTAGGGCAAACATTAGGAGCCCATTGTGACAAAAAACTACAATTGTTCTAGTTGCAGTGAATATCAGTGCAAGAAAATATATGTACGCCATGTTTTTCTCCCTAACTGCCATGACTTGGTTTGAAATACTCCATTTCTGTTATTAGTGGAGTATACTGTACTAACATTTGGGCTTATGTAATAATGGATTTACTGTAAATCCCTTCCAGATGTTTTTAGAAAACCATCAACAATTCTGATAAATAAATATTGTTCTATAAATGAGCAGGCGTCCCTGCATTTTCATGTGGAATCCATATAATTAGGTATTATATGATTTTTCTCTCTTGTTTTGAAATGTAATCTGATTGACCTTTAAACATCTTTGTAAACCTACCAGCTTTCCCTTAACTCTCTGGCTATAGTTTATCTCAATAGGCAGCAATATCACGAATTTTATATTTTTTCACTTAGGCAATACAGACAGGGTTGCTATAAATGTCCCCTCTAAGTTGTTTTTGGCTGTAGGTGCAAATTATCTTGTGTGTGCACTTTTTTAAACCTTTCGCGCACTTTAAGGGTAAGGCCACACTGGGCGTTTTGGGGAGATTTGGTCGCCTGGCGACTAATCGCCTCGTCTTTGCGGCGACCAATCTCCCTAAACGCCTTCCTTCACTCTGCACCGGCTAAAATGAAAAAACGCCGGCGCTAATCACTCACGGCGGTTCGTTTTCCGAAGTCGCCTCAAGAGGAAACTTAAGGCGACTTCGGAAAACGAATCGCCGCGTGTGACTAGCCCCATCGTTTTTCCATTTAAGCCGGCGCAGAGTGAAGGAAGGTGTTTGGGGAGATTGGTCGCTGCAAAGACGAGGCGATTAGTTGTCAGGCGACCAAATCTCCCCAAAACACCCAGTGTGGCCTTACCCTTAAATATTGTGTACCTGGAAGTGGCTTGGACCAAATAAGTACAAAGTCATGTGTTTTCACACAGAGGTTCTGTGCGCTGGACTCAGAATTTGTGTGAATTTGTACAACTCATTTGTGCAAGAAAATCATAATCTACTAGAGAATCCTTAGTTAAACTGTAGAGTATTACCATAAAAGCTCTATTAGAACAATCATTAGTCGGATGGTGATGATTTAATTTCAGCTAGTTCCTTGTAATACAGGTATGGGACCTGTTATCCAGAATGCTAAGGACTCGGGGTTTTCTGGATAATGTATTTTTCTGTAGTTTGGATCTTGATACCTAAAGTCTACTAGAATATCATTCAACATAAAATATACCCAATAGGCTAGGTTTCCCTCCAATATCTTAGTTTGGATCAAGTTCAGGTTACTGTTTTACAGTATTATTAAAGTGAAAAAGGAAATCATTTTTAAAAATGTAGATAAAAGGGAGTCTATGGGAGACGACCTTTCCATAATTCAGAACATTCTGGATTACTGGTTTCTGGATAAAGGATCCCTTATATCTACAAGCTTTAATTTACTTTAATAAACCTTTTATTGTTAGCTTTTATGGACAGGGTGATTTTAGCTTATGCCTTGTTTTTTTTATGTTTCCTCCATTGTTTTTATGTAGTGCTACTTGTGTATTCAACACTGTAGCTAAAACAATTCAGTTATAGAAACGATAGGACACAATAAGATAAAACATAATATACAATCTGGACAAATACAAGAGTCCTCTGCACTCAACCCATTATCAATATATTTAAGACAGAGACATTTTGTGCATACTGCTACTGAAAAATGCCTTACCCTTTAAACAAAACAGGGATTGTTTGTCCATATATTGCAATATATTTAAGCTGGCCAACTACGTCAAAGTCATCCCATATCTGGCCAGTCCTATGCTCAATTTGCATCTGATTCATTAAGAATTCTATTGCTTCATTATACATTTTACAAAGGGACTAAGTTTTACCTGCAACTTACTTGCTGCTTTCAATATACAATAATATACAATCTATACATGTAAATTCTAGAAGTTATAATTGTAGAGCCCTGTAGAGCTTTCAATCTTACAAAAGAGATCCTGACACCAAAAATTTTACTTTTTTTACATCTAGCATAACATTTTCTGCATGCTATTTATTGTTTTGCCTTAAAAGTGTTTGCCTGATACTTTTACATCACCTATCTGATCACCTATCTTATCCCCAATGTTCTTCTATGAGGAAGCTGCCATATTCATACCTCCCAACATTTTTGATAGAAAAAGGGACAAAAAGATTTGCCGCGCCGAGTGCAGTGAATTTTTGACCATGCCCGTTTTTGTGGCCACACCCCCTAATTACCATGTTCATTTTACAAAATTTGTCAGTTTATGAAAGTTTGAACACATTTCTGTGGCTTTTATTTGTTATTACAGTTTTCTAATGAAGGTGAATTGCCCATTAAGCTGTAAGTCACAGATTCGCCAAGAGACCTGCTTGTTACAATTGCTTCTTTGTTTGTCTTAAATTGTTATAAAAGTATCGAAGTGCACCTGCCACATATTCTAGGCCAAAAGCCAATTAAGTTAGAAACTTTGTGTCTTTTTCTGGCTGTTCAATGCAGGAGATCAAAGAGAAAGTCGTGACATTTCAGTAACAATCCGGGACTGCGGTTTGAGCTGTCAAAATCGGTACTGTCCCGCGAAAAACGTGACAGTTGGGAGGTATGCATAGTTGTGCAGCAGTAGTCCATCAGCATTAGAAACTCTTTACTGACAGGTTGAGAAGGGACAGTCAAGTTGGCAAAACAGCCAGGTTTAGAAACTTCAAGTAACAATTACTTACAAAAGCAAAAATATCTGTGAAAATGATCAACGTGATTTTCAATGTATATTAATAGTTTGAAGCGTAGTAATTTTAGTGTTTGTTTCACTTTAAATAATCGTACAGTAATGAGAATGCACTGGCACTTTCTAAATACAATGGCTTTATGACAGATTTGTGACAATGTGCTTATGATTTTTTGCACAACTAGAAATAGCTTAATGTAATGCCAGCAACACAACATGTTTTAATGACCTGATATATCAGTTAGATGTTAACATATAATTTATTGCAGTTACTTGCTATTTCCTAGACTGCGTAAGACTTTATATTGATTAATAAATGTCTAATGTATAAGGTATAATGATGTCTGTATATACTGATCTTCCTGCTGGGGTACCGTATAAATATTGATTGTTACTATGTGTTTTAAATGTGAGATTGAGAAATGTCTGGTAATGCAGGGGTTTCTATATATCTGATTTTTTTCCCACTTTAATTGGTGTTAATATCTGCTTCAGATTATATTCGACTTACATTTCTTCTGTGACATTATTGTTGCTCGTCACATACAAACAGTCTTCTTCTTAGCAGTTATATGTGATTATACTCGTCATCTTAACACATAAGTAACCAAACAAACTGGGCACCAATCACTTATCTGTTTTGTGGGGCCATGGATCCAAGATAAATAGGTTTAGCTGAATGACTGGAGAATAATGCTGATCCTTTCAGTGGGCCTCCATCGTGGCCACAACCTCCCCCTATCCCCCTGCACACACTCTTTTTTTGTGGTGAAGGCTCTTAAATTATGGCCTGGGGCTGTATTTTCAGTTGGCTCTGTTAATCACCTCTTCTGCTCAGAAAATGTATTCTTTGATGCCTTGCAGGGAGGAGGATGAATATTCCGAGCTACGGTCAGAACACAGTCACAGCCAACTTGAAACCAATGACGACTCACGCAGTATGGACCAAGACCAAACCTCAGTGTCAGTTCAAGAAAATCAGTCCACTATGGTTTCTGTAGATATGGGTAAGTATTTACTTCTAGATAACTTTTAGATATTAAGGCACACAAGCATAAAAATGTCCTTTCTTATTTTGTATATACCACTCAAGTTTTAGTGAGTCATGTGACACAAAATATCAATCACTAAGCACTGATTAGACCCGACGACGTCTACGCACCTTTTTTTCATTTGAAATGTATTGATTTTAAAAGTAAATAAGTACAGTAAAAGGTTTGTGTGGTACAACTGCGGCATACTGTTTTTACACAGATTAAAGGCATCATAACCAATCACAGGTCAACTTTCTACACAGCAGGTCACATAAATCAGTTGGTACTTAGTGTCTGTGCTGAGTAACCTCTTTATTGTATGCCTGCTTCATCATGTGCCATAGTGAAGGAAGACAAGTTGGGGTAAGGGGGAGCAAGGATAGAGAAGAAAGAAAGCTAGAGTTTAGGTTCCATGCTTCTCATACAGGAGAGATTAATACACATTATGTTCTGTATAGAATAGCTTAGGTTGCGTCATTAGCTCTCTGGTGCAGGTTCTCTATCTAGGTGATGGGCCACAGAAACCGCTCTAGTTCTCTTTCATAGCTCCTGCCCATTAATTTATTTCTGATCAATATCATTGCTCTAAACCAATTTACTTATGAAATCAGTTTGTACAATCCTAGAATCCACAATTGTTTCCAGTTAGCTGCTAATAGGGATTTTGCTGCAGTAAGGATGTGAGTCCCTATCTTGTGAGATTATTTGGAGTGCATGGCTCTGATTTTCATACCTAGTTGGAAAGTTTGCAGAGCTGCTTGTATGGTGTAGTGCAGAACCTCGAATAGCAGAGTTCCTACTATCTTCCAGAATTCTTGGACCATGGTGCAGGCCCACCATGTATGTATGAAAGATCCTTGTTCCCCACACCCTCGAAAGCAAGTTGATAGGTCAGCTGATATGTAAGGAGGATGTAGTACAATCAAAATATGATTTTGTAGGCCCTTTCACCCACACATGAAAGGTATTTTCTAAGATATTGAGGTCTAGGTCCACCTCTGAATTTGTCATATATTGTTGTAGTATATCTGTGTTGTTTTGCGTATCATAGGAATATGTTTATGGCATATGGGTTCAAAATACGCAAGGGACTGGTTTGTTTTTAGCTTTGTATTCCACATAGTGTCTGATTTGTAAATAACAAAGAAAATGTGTGTGGAATGCTGTGATCCTCTTTACATTGCTGATATGATATTACTGGCTGATCAGAGATTAAGGTGGTAAGAGTGAGCATATTTACTGTTATCCAAGGTTGAAAATCCGTTGGGGTGCAGCCCGGTGGAAAATCTTTATTACTGAGAATGGTTCTATATCAGATATGAGTGGTGCTTAATTTTATTTTGATTGCTATTATGTTCCATAGGTTTAACACTTACAATGGGGCAGTGAAGTGATTTTCACTTTGGCTCCTCTGTTGGTATGTGTGTGACTACGCACCATTTATAAAGATATATTTTAGTTCATGGCTTGTTTAAATCAGTTAGTATAGGTATGGGTATATAGAATTTAATTAAAAGTAGAGAGGGGTGTGTGTATGGGGCTGGGTTTTCATTTGGAGGGGTTGAACTTGATGGACTTTGTCTTTTTTCAACCCGATTTAACTATGTAACTATGTAACTATAAGACTAATCTTCTATTATTAAGCCAAATCCAATACCACAAGCTACTTTAACAGAGCAGAGCTTTAACAGAACTCTCTGTACCAACTCCCAACATATACAGACACCATATTTTAACACCATATTTTAACCACTCAACATGTTCTCCAACTTCATAAATTTGTCATGAAAACCTCAAGCTCTCTGCAATAAATATTCATCTTGGATGTATGAAAAGCAGATTTCAGAGTTCTAATAACCATTAAGCAAATCTTAATCCGCTGCCATTTCTTTTTGCCTATAGCATAAAAGCCACATTCTCTAGGGAGATGATCAGTCCAATATTTAAAATATACCAGCAGTGCTACCTATCAGCTCACTGGCCACAAGATCATTATTCCATTTATTCTAGTATAGGCATCCAACATCTTTCTAATGCCATTTTACCTGCCTTTTTAAATACACCTCTTTTTTTTGTTTTTTTGTTTTTTACTTATACCAACCCCATTTTTATCACACGTACAACACAATAACTAAAATAAGGAAAATTCTCTTTAAATATTAAATACTTGAATATTTCTAATGATAACACTTAAATGAAAACAAAATAATCCTTAGTTATACATGTATTAGTTTGATGCACTGATGCATCCACAGTCAGAGTGAAATTGTCACTATATTGCATCACTAGGAAAGTTACATTTGCTTAAATGTCTTATCAAAGTGGCAGCCATGTTGCTTGCCGCGACTGAAAGGGCAAAGGTATGGCCACAAACTGCTGCATTTCTACACTACATAGTAAAGGCAGTGTGACAGCTTTGAGATGACCAATTAGCTTAATTGTAGAGTTCACAATGTTAATTAATTTACTTCAAAGAGAAAGGTGTAAAATCATTCAATTATCCAGTGGTACAGCAGTGAATGTATTTCAAAAGACATGTATGCTCAGAAGGATAGAGAAATTATACTTGCTTCACTTTACATTCAATTAATGTGGGTGGAAGTTCAAGTACATCTGCAGGCAAATCCTTCATCATTTCTTAAGGTAATGAAAAGGCTTTAGTTGAAATTTGGCCTGCACACATGTGTGGAGAACATCATCTTATTGTATTATGAGGACTGCTGAATGCAGAGAACACCAGAAAACCAGTATACAATCCCCTTCCCTAAAAATACCGTCCTTCCTATATATTTATCTTTTTCCCTATTAATAATATTTGGATTAACTGTTATTTTTACTGGCCGGGCTGGTAAACCCTAATGGGGGGAGGGGGGTTACCTGTACACTAGCAATCGAATTACCTTGCAAGGACAAACATGGTGTAGCTTCAGTTTCCCTATTTGCCCTGTTTAGCTCACGAAATGAAAATGAAAAGATGTTTTTTTGTGATTAAAATATGCAAAATGTATATATATATATTTTTTAACAAAGCTTTATTTAAATAAAGTACTCAGACATGGCCAAAATACAGGTTTTCACAGTAGTTGTATAGACTAGAGAGAGAGTTCTTGTAGACACAGATTATTTCGCATTTATGTATCTTCTGAAACATACAGGCAAAATGTTGCAGGATTTGCCAGCAGCCTTGTTGCAGTGATATTTGCTTCAAGAACAGTAATTTAATCATTTTTTGGATTTTTGAAGTGACCGGCGGAAATGCACCTATTAACCCACCCATAGATACTTCTTACAGTGTCATACTTTTAACAAACCTACAAAGTTATAGTATCCCAAATCAGAATGATTTAAGAAACTAATGTTAAACCAAACAATATTCTCTTTGACGTCTACATCTCATTGACAACTCTCTATGATGTATAAATCCTCAGTCGGCTCATTTGTCTCTCTGTTTTTGTATCAGACACATGCAGTGACCTGAACTCTGAGCTCCAGCGGGTGCTAACGGGCCTGGAGAACGTTGTATGTGGGAGAAAGAAGAGTAGCTGCAACTTGTCTGTCGCAGATGTGGACCGACACATTGAACAGCTCACCTCTGCCAGCGAACACTGTGACCTCGCCATCAAGGTGACAAGCTGCTCACTTCTTCTTATAGCAACTGCCAGCCCTCTGCATAACTGTCAGCATCACAAACACCTGGCAAACATGTGTCACCCAAGCAAACAACCCATTGTATATAAATTGAACCTATATACCCATGTGCTGACTAGCTTAAAGTATGGGCGTTCTTATACTGGTCTGTTAACAACCCAACTTTTTAAAGTATTTTACTTAACATTCAAGCAATCTATAGTGAATATAAAATGCTTTCTTTGATGTAAAAGTTATGTTTCATTGCACTTTGTGTATCTCCCTGTATGTTTGGAGGCAGTTTTATTCTGTTGCTTGTACGGCTGTCCTTTTTGTGTCAGGCCTGTTTACAGTTGAGCTATAGACAATGCATATTGATTACTTTATCAAACACGATTTTCCAGCAAGTGTTTGTTTTAAATACAAATATATATACATATATAACTGTGCCTGGGTGCAAGATCAAATAAATCTCTATACCTCCAACAAAATCCGCACTCACAGGACTTAAGATTAAAAAACAAATAAGAGCTACAGGCTGACGTTTCTGCCTCCTTCAAAGCCCTTTTTCAAAGTGAGAAAGGCCTTGGATGGGCCCGAAATGTCAGCCTGTAGCTCTTAAATAAATGGATATATATATATAAATATTTTTGTTTTTAGAAATGATGCTGAAGTGAGGGTTTTATGCAAATTCATATATGACATTTTCATTCTTACAGTGTTACTAGGCATAGAATAGTAATATTTGCATCTCCTGTAAGGTCAGTGGTGCATGGCGGTTGCAATGATCACAGACACAGTACTGGGAATCAATCTCCGTCACTTTCCCCTGACTGCATTTCATGTTTAGGTCAAACTTGACACTCAAGGGGGCACATTTACTAAAGGGCAAATTGTGGATGTTTCGAGAAAATTGGCAAAAACAAACTATGTCGCCACGACATTGCCTATTTACTAAATGGCAAAGTGAACAATTCACAAGCGAAAAACCTCAGCCCTAGAGAACTTTTGTGCCGTTTCGCCAGTGAATTTTTGCCAGTGAAATTGCTCTATCGAAAATCCGGTAATTTATCAAAGTGCGAACCCTACCTTTTAGCTAAAGTGTATTTCACCAGGTTCAGGCTGGCGAACTCCCATTATAAATAGATAGAGCAGCCACCTTTACATTGAAATCAACATTTCCCTTTCCATGCTACTTGTGTCCATGGCGAAAATTCGTCAGAGAAAATTCTCTAAAGAATTTTCCCTTCTACTATTGTATGGGGAAATATACTGGCAAATTTCCACAGAGAATTTTCACCAGGAGATAATTCACCACAATTCTAGATAGTGAATTTTAGTGAATATGGAGACGTGTTGTGAAAATACACCTGGCGAAGTGAGGCAAACTGGTGAAGTTAGGTGAAGGGAAAATTCACACTTTAGTAAATGTGCCCCAAGGTGTACTGTTTACATTTGAGTAGAGATTGATGTCATAGTTGTATAATTACTACAGCTATATATGGACTCAATGTAGTGTCGCTAAATAATGTTAGTCTGCCTTACCCTGATGAGACATATTAAGGTGAAGCTGTATTACTGATGTGCCATAATTAGAGCAGAAAAAATGGCACAGACACTAGGATTTTTCTTGGTAGTCCAAAGAGGACCTTATATGTTTTATTAGCTGATTGCAATGAAAAACACACAAGCTTTCTGGGAAAGACTGCATTTTCAGATGTGCTTTTCTTTGCACTTAGCTAATAAAACGTGTAAGTCTCTATTAACCCTCCAAGAACAATCTGTGTGCCTGTGCTACAGTACGAAATGATGGAGCAGATTAGTAGTAGACTTCGGCTTCGAGGGTGAGTTGAGGTTCATTTCTTTGTGATGTAAGTCAGAGTGTGCACAAGAAAGCATTTTATTATGAAGCCTGAAACAGCAGCAATTTGCTTTTCTTTATATTGTTTTGCTTTGTTCACAATTCCAAGGTTTTGAAACAATAACCACAATAAATACATTGTTTGCATATATCTTACAGCATTCTAGAGATTCCCATGCATTAACGGTCTTTATGTATTTTGCAGACCGTAGAAGAGATAGAAGGAGTTCTGGGACGGGATTTGTACCCTAACATTGCAGAGGAAAGATCACGTTGGGAGAAAGAGCTGGCAGGCCTCCGAGAAGAGAATGAGAGCCTCACGGCAATGCTGTGCAGCAAAGAGGAAGATTTCAACAGGACCAAAGCTACAATGAATGCTATTCGTGAAGAGAGGGATAGGCTACGCAGGAGGGTAAAGCCAATATCCTCTTATCCTTATGAATAGTTAATGTAATCTATGGCATGTCTCTGTAGATAGCTATGTATGACGTCTATGGCAATATTGTGTCAACAGATCAGTAGTTGATAAATACATATATTTATCAAATATATTTTATAATTATTTAGAACATATGAATACTAGTACTACTGTTTCTGAAAGATACTGTATACGCCTGGCTATATAAACTCTGTTATCATTCTACAAGCCTTTGAATTATTGTGGATTCAGTCAGAGTATTGACTTTGCTAATCCATTAAAAGGCAGCTGGAAATAGTTTATTTTTGTGCAGTAGAAAGTTCTCCAGACTAGTGCATTTTTTTCTTGTCCTTTAAGATGATGTCGTGGGTTGGGTTCTTTAAAATTAACTTGCCTTATCGATTATTGATTCCTGAAATTGTGTTATCATCACTTTGCATGATCATCTTACATTCTGTCTGAGCAGTTAATCAGATCACATTTTTATTCCTGGCATGCAGTTAAAGTGATACTATAACTGCATAAAGTGTTTTTTTTTCTTTGTTCTTTAAACATATAAATGTGTATATATTTATAAAATGTATAATGAAACCATAGAATTCTTAATGAATCAAATGAAAATTGAGCATAGGACTGGCCAGATATGGGATGACTTTGATGTAGTTGGCCAGCTTAAATATATTGCAATATATGGACAAACAATCCCTGTTTTGTTTAAAGGGTAAGGCATTTTTCAGTAGCAGTATGCACAAAATGTCTTTGTCTTAAATATATTGATAATGGGTTGAGTGCAGAGGAATCTTGTATTTGTCTATATATATATATATATATATATATATATATATATATATTCATATTTTTGACAACATTATTTGCTCTTTGGACTTGCTGCATACACTGTAATGGGTGTTTAATAACATATATAATGGCATCATAAAGGCAAACTTAACTCAGTTTTATAATTATTAGGTGTTGGATGCACGCAGAGCCTTTTCCTCTGTAAGCAACCAACAGAGTTTAATGGTCTTTCTCACTGCTTATGTTAGCGAACACTCACTTAAAATTAATTGAAGTTTATTCCAGCAATGGGAAACAAATTCATCAGGGTATATTTTACTAAGCTCTGGTTTGTGTGTGACTGCAGTTGTGCAACTCCCAGCATCCTCTGAGAATGACAATAGGAAGCCTGTTGCTGTTGCAGGGAAGCTCAAGCATTTCAGACCTATTAAACGTAACTCAATTTCACCTTTGTCCCTTTGTACCAGAGGGGTCCTGAATACACCCCCTCAAGAGGCCCATCATGTTTTACTGGCAGCAAGGGCAGTCCCTGCCTGTGAATGAACCTGCTAACAGAACAAACATGGTGTGGTTACTTTAAGAAAGCTTTGTTTTGGTGAGAATAGTGCAGGAGGGAGCTGGGGAAAGTAGCGACAGAGGCTTTATCTGCCGAAGCTGCTGAGAAATAGAGACAATAATCGACATTTTTATTTTAAAAAAAGGCACGTAACATGGACTGCTGCTTCGCCTAACATACGCTGTCTCTGCCAAGTGATATTGATTGTTCTGCTGCTGCCATCAGTTAATTTGCTGCCTGAATGCAGAATGTTTCATTGCATTATGCTACACTAGTTCTGATTTGTGATAGCCTGACAGATTGCTGTGATTGTCTAAAGTGCAGCACAGGTCATGTGAAACCTACACCGGCGTATCATGTGCACCTATTCTCTACCTTATTCCCTGCCTGCTCTACTTATGCCATTGCACTTTGTCCTCATGCATCAATGTGAGGGGAGAGCTTTGTGTGTGAGGGGGGTGGGAGGCTGCTATTAGGAATAGTCTCCTGGAATGCCACTTATTTTAGTATTTAAGTTTTAACTGCAGGTATGGGACTTGTTTTCCAGAATGCTCGGGACCTGGAGTTTTCCACATAACGGATCTTTCCATAATTTGGATTTTCATACCATAAATCTACTAGAAAATCATTAAATAAACCCAATAGGCTGTTGTTCCTTCCAATAAGGATTAATTATAGTTTAGTTTGGATGAAGTAAAAGGTGCTGTTTTATCATTACAGAGAAAAAGGAAATCATTTTCAAAAATCTGGATTATTTGGATAAAATGGAGTCTATGAGAGACAGCCTTTCCGTAATTTGGAACATTCAGGATAATGGGTTTCTGATAACGGGCCCATAGTTTCTTACCCGAAGACTCTACATTAAATGCTTGATTCTAATTGATTTTGATTATTAGTCGTAGATTTTATACCATGTGCATGCATCTTGAGCATGACAGGGACGATAGGTAGGCAGGGTAGGTAGTAGTAAGTAGGAATGCACCAAATCCAGGATTCGGTTGGTTCGGGGTTCGGCCACGATTCCGTCTTTTTCATCAGGATTCGAATTCAGGTGAATCCTTGTGCCTGGCTGAACCAAATCCAGATTTGTATATGCAAATTAGGGGCAGGAAGGGAAATCGCATACCTTTTTGTCATAAAACAAGGAAGTAAAAAAAAAATTCCCACTTTTTCCCTTCTTGTCCCTAATTTGCATATGCAAATTAGGATTCAGATTCAGTTCGGTATTCTGCCGAATCATTCTTGAAGGATTCGGCCGAATCCCAAATAATGGATTCGGTGCATCCCTAGTAGTAAGGGAAGTCAATGGTTTGAATACTCCAAACCTGACTCTCTTAGGGGCTTAAAGGAACAGTATCGTCAAAAAATAAAAGTGTTTTAAAATAATGAAAATATCATGCTGTGTTGCCCTGCACTGGTAAAACTGCTGTGTTTGCTTAAGAAACACTACTATTGTTTATATAAATAAGCTGCTGTGTAGCAATGGGGGCAGCCATTCAAAGGAAAAAAAGCTCAAGTTACACAGCAGATAGCAAATAAGCTCTGTCTGTCTAATGGTGTTATCTGTTATCCATTAGTTAACCTGTGCCATATAGCCGTTTTTCAATTTCCGCCATTGCTCCACAGCAGCTTGTTTATATGAACTACAGTAGTGTTTCTGAAGCAAATAGATCAGTTTTACCAGTGCAGGGCAACACTACATGATATTTTCTTTAAAACACTTACATTTTTTGGTGTTACTGTTCCTTTAACAGATTCAGCTTTCCTACTCTCTTAATAATTCTTGTATGTCCCTTGGTTTGTGGTTACTAGTTCACATTGAGTGAGGCCCAGCATGGAATACAAAGAAAGCAGAATAGAAGGGTCAGGGGTATGGTGCAACATGGGGTATACAACTGCCACACTGCTGACCCTAAATCACAGTTTGGAAGGGTTATCTTGGTGCAGGCAGCTTGAGCCACTGCATAAGAGCTGAGTTGCAATATGTTTGTAACTGTTTGTCAGCTGTGCAGGTTTTAAGCATAAACTAGTTTTTTTTATTAAACCATTGCTAATCATATTATTACTGATGGGTTATTGTCAATTCTTCAATATGGAGAGTATGGCTGTTTGTGGGGAAGTGGCTAATTGATGCCTTATGTTCTTTGAGTCTTTCTTTAATTTTTCCTGATGTCTGCACTTTCCCACATGGACACTTTCGTATGTGAAGCAGTGAAATGCAGCACAGGTGGCCTAATGTTTCACTCCTATCTTGTACCCTTTATTCAGGTGATATATATTGTGATATTGTAATTATAACAGAGCAGCACAGACCATTTAGGCATGAGGATATACCTAACTGTGTGTTTCCTAACTATGGAAAATGGTTTGAAATCAGTTTTTTCTTTACGTTATGCGTTGCGTATCATATCCTTAATGGGTTTTCCTCTTTTATATCACAAGAATTTGATTGCAAACATTACTCAGTACTTTGTGCGCAAAATTGGCCAGTATTTTTCAGTGATGGCCTCAACCTAATGTCTAGAGTTTGACCTGTTTTGCCAGTATTTATTGAAACTGTATATGAAATAGGGCCTCATGGGAGTCCTATACCACCTGAGCCCCCCTGCAGCCGCAGGGTCTGCTTCCTCTGTAGTTACGCCCCCAGAGTCACGAGTGGGACCCTATCACTTCGCATCACATTTGTTTGTTTGTTTTTTAACAGAGATTATTAAAAAAAAAATTCTATCCAGATCCTGTGGGGCACAGCTCTTTTCCATGAACCTGACATTCAATGTTTCAGTTGATTAATCATACCCATCACTACTGGATGATACTCTCCTTTCTCATGAAGTTAAAAATCTAGCAATCTACCATATAAATACACTAGCACATTAGGCAGAATAGCCAACTTTATTATCTATTAACTATGATTGATTAATATTGATACCGCACACACACACATTGTTTATATACACTGTATAAGATCATGCTAAATGTCTCCTAATGCTACAGGTATGGGACCTGTTATCCAGAATGCTCTGGACCTGGGGTTTTCCAGATAAAGGATGTTTTCCACAATTTGGATCTGCTATGCTAAAAAATCATGTAAACATGAAATAATATAGAATGGTTTTGCTTCCAATAAGGATTAATTATATCTTAGTTTGGATTAAGTACAAGCTACTGTTTTATTATTACAGAGAAAAAATGGAATCATCTTTAAAAATTTGAATTATTTAATTATAATGGAGTCTATGGGAGACATCCTTTCCATAATTCAGAGCTTTCTGGATAACTGGTTTCCGGATAATGGATCCTATACCTGTACTATCATGAACAGTGTGGCCCTGCTTTTCATCAATCTCTCCGGATCTCTTCCTCTCTCTATTGGCCTAACTTCAGCAGCTTTTATTATCAAAGTGAAGCTGAGTCAAACTAAGGCTAAACAGGTTGGAAGAAAGGGAATATAAACGTTGCCTTGGCATTTGATAAACAAAGCAGAAAAGTGAAAGTTGAGCTAGTAGAATTGTCTTTTGCTTAGAAAAAAGGTAGGAGCAGGTTGTAAGGCACAGGTAGCATTTCAGTTACAGTTACAGAAGAAAAATATGCAAATACATTGTCTTAATTTAAATGAGTGTGCTGATAAATATACATGTATGTACCTTATATAGCTCTCCTTGTAGTATCACCGGTTGCTTTTTAACAGTTTCGGCTAATGTCATGGCTCAAATAAGAACTTTGTTGTTTGTTCCTTGACTGTCATCTTGGGAGGCTACCCCACTGCCAGCTTTTGCTGCTGCTGCGGCGGCTGTTTCATGTGGCTTTTGACTCACCCCAGGTCTAAACTGTTCTGATCTGTGCCTATTAGCTAAGATGGGAAACACCTTTTCATAAGGGCAATGGTTAATATTCATTTGTGTTGACAGGAAATGGCCTCAGGTGAGTGGCACAGATGGTGAGTAGCAATGCAGATTGACTATTGTTTTCATAGGATGTTGTCTTTCAAGCTGAGTAATATTGTACATCATACAGAATGTTCATAATGTTCAAAATAATGTAGTTTTTTTAATCTAATCCTTGCAGTGTGGGGGGGGGTCTATATTGCTTTAACTGAATCTCACCTTGCAACCATTCCTAGTCACAGTTAGGATGGGAGGAGGTATTTATTAATGACTTAAATGGACACCTTCATCAAAAAAATTATCCCCTTTTAGAATAATACTATTTTTTAAATCAAACTTTGTAAGTGTTCTCTTGGTTTTAGTTACATTAGAGGTTCAGATTTCATGTATTTATACCTCTCATTGGCACGTCAGCCACATGCATTCCAAGCAGTAGTGTAGTAATTGTTTTTGAGCCATTCAGATTAAGGGTATTTGATTTATTTTGTCCCATGAGACACCCTGATTACTGGGAATATATCAAAAATACCAGACTTCTGTTGTTTGCCAATAAATTGAGAAACTTGCCTCATGCAGCAACGCCCACTGGTTACCAATGGTGGCAATAATGCGGCTCTTGGTAACTTCAAAAGCAGAATTTCTGGATTCTCAAACTAATTACACTCTTTGCTCTAGCATTGTAGACCCCCTCGGAAGCCACAAAGGTGAGTGGGGGGGGGGGGGCGGCAGCAGCATGCCAGGGGGGCTGGGATTGCCCCTACCTGTGAGAATAAGGAAGAAGCAGAGAGATTATTGCTAAGTGGTGCTTGCTGAGAAGTACCCAGGGCCATTGAAGTTTTCTGCTAATAGGAGCACTGGCCTGGGGTATCAGTTAAGTGATTATAACATTTGTTAACCCCCCTGATTGAACCTTACCTTCTCCTTTAAGAAGTCTGGCTTAATGGGGATAATAGTAAATAATATGAAGGGAGCTGTTTTGGTGAGGAACAAAGAAAATGTTCTTATATGTAAGGGATCAGAACTGAACTGAAAGTGGTCTAATAAGTATTATTGTATTTACTAGATATATTACAGGCTACAGCCTGTACTATATCTAGTAAATACAGTTATATTTATTTACTAGCATCAGTTCAGTTCTGATCCCTTTCCTGTCGGCAGGCAGTAGCCTCCTCTCCGTTCCTTATTAAATCAGCTTGGAGTGAACAAACTTCGGTTCATCGTAGGGCAGAAATCAGCCAGCGGTTTTCTGCCCCCGTGTGGCCCTAGCCTTATGGTGTTTTTTTCCATCCATTGTCTCTCTTGGTTAAATACAGCAGGATACCTACAGCATAAAGATCTTTACAGTAACGTGTTGTGGCATATTTCCTTTACTGACAGATAAGATATACTTGTTGGTTCCAGGCATTATTTGCATGTGTTTTAGAATTGATCTTAGTTTGTGTTTGTGAAAATTGCATGTCCAATATGTAGCCCTATATCACTGCAGAGCCACATGTAGGACCTGCCCTAAAAGCTACAAGAATACTCACCATTATACATCCCTGCAGGCATTATTCCTCATTATGTGTGCCAACACACTGAGTTGAATGAGGTGTCCTATATTCCAGTCTTGTTCAACAGCTTTTTATTGAATTTGAAATAAAAGGACACAGACCTGAAAATCAAACATTCCATGAGTCATTTCTTTTACAAGGAAGTATTTGAAGGGAAAGCATCACAAAGCACATAAGTGTTCTTATCAATGGTGAAAAGCACCAAAACTACCTCCTAATTCCATAATTATCTTAGTAACCAGCTGGAGTCCGGAGATCAAATCAAGCACTGCATATCTTATTTTTATTATCTCAACTTGATGCCAACTAGAATGGCAACATAAAGTGATGTGGGAATTCAGCAGCAGAAAAATAGCACATGTGACCCCCCCACAGGAAAGCCTGCTGTGATTGCTTATTGTGTGTAAGCTTTTAAAGGTATCACTACACCTTCAGCGTTGTTCTCCCCGTCTCCTTGCGCCTGCACGTATATGCGCATATACGCAAATTCAAGACGTGCGCATGTAAGTGCAGGCGCAAGGAGATAGGGAATACGATGCGGAGTTGACGGAGAAGGGAAACAACTTACTCGAATGCGGCTGGGCGACATGCCGCCTCTAAATTTCTGCCGCCCTAGGCACGGGCCTTTGTGGCCTTGCCACAAATCCGGGCCTGGATAGGTTTCCCAGTCTCCTGCTCTGTTCTGCCTACCCTGTGCTCCCTGTGTGTAATGCTCTGCCTGCCCTATGCTCCCTGTGTGTGCCATACTCTGCCTGTCCTATATTCCCTGTGTGTTCCCCACTCTGCCTGCCTGACGTGTTGCCTCCCACTGTTAACACTGTTAACCCTGTTAGGGGTAATATTGCTCAACATCCATTGTATATAGTATTCAATAAAACATAAAATTCACAACAGAGACATTCTCAATGTAAACCTAAACATAACATCTAAAATCCATTAAATGACTCAAGGATTAAAGTATTGGGTTAATTTCTTATTCCATCCATTTACTACCACCTTGTTGAGCTAATTAGGCACTTAACTCAAAATGTTACTAGATTAAATGTTACCATTCTCCATACCTCCCAACTGTCCCTTTTTCGGAGGGACAGTCCCTCTTTTGACAGCTCAACCCGCAGTCCCTCATTTGTACTGGAAAGTCCCTCTTTTCTCTGCACTGAACAGCCAGAAAAAGAAACAAAGTTTCTCACTTAATTGGCTTTTAGCAGAGAGCCTAGAACAGCTAACAGGTGCAAATAAGATACTTTGTAACAATTTTGAGACACAAAAACACAGTTTAGATAAGGAGAAATATTTTCAAACTTTCATAACCTGCCAAATTTTGTAAAACAAACATGGTAATTAGGGGGTGTGGCCACATAAAGGGTGTGGTCCAAAAAATTGCTGCGCTACTTGCGGGGAAAATTTTTTTGTCCCTCTTTTTACTTCCAAAATGTTGGGAGGTATGATTCTCTGCCTGCCCTACACTCCCTGTGTGTGCCATACTCTGCCTGCCCTATGCTCACTGTGTGTGTCATACTCTGCCTGCTCTATTCTCCCTGTGTGTGCCAAACTCTGCCTGCCCTATGCTCCCTGTGTGTTCCCCACTCTGCCTGCCCTATGATCCATGGCTGTACCATACTATGCCTGCCCTATGTTCCTTGTGTGTGTCATACTCTACCTGCCCTATTCTCCCTGTTTGTGCCAAACTCTGTCTGCCCTATGCTGCCTGTGTGTGTCATACTCTGCCTGTGTTTTGGCCAACCATTTGGTTTTTTGGTGTGATTCCACAATTAATGTGGACATGGTCTTCTATTCTTGGGTTCTATTCAAAGTTAAAAATCAATATTTATATTAAATAGAAAATTTAAAAAAGTAGGCATACAGACCTATTGATGTTCCGCCTTACGCGTTTCATACCCACTGGTACTTAATCATAGGCACTGTGCTTAGAACTCTCTGGAGTAGAAATTTTGAAAAATCCATTCTACCCCAATCCAAAAATAGTTCTATCCTGGACACAGTTTATTATTTTTAATGCTTTATTAAAAAATTTTGATTTTTAACTTTGAATAGAACTCTCTGGAGTATAATTTTCGAAAAACACGATATTTGGGCCCTTGTGGACTGGGGGCTATATTCCAAGAGACTTTGGCTCTTGAGACTGGCTTTATAGATTGCAGCTCTTAAGCGTTATTACTATTAGAATGGATTTTTCACTTAAAATGTTTTAGTGTTCCTTTCAATTTTTAATTATTGTAGCATGTTAGGGACAAGGCCTACTTATTAACATATCTAAGATCAGCAGCCCTTCAGATATTGTTAAACTATAAACCCAAACATTCTGCCTAAAGGCTGAAAAGCACCACTATTGGCCAGGCTGGTTAGTTGATCAAACCACACAAAATTTGCTCTGTGTGTCTCAAACATCCAGCTCAGGAAACCATATGCTCTGTTAGTACCTTGTGCATTGGATGATGTATTACTTTATGAGAAAGACTAGATTCAGCGACCTGTATCAGATACGTAAACATGCACACTTTTTCCCCAAATCAGTAGTGATAAGAGGAGAAGTAAAAGAGCTGATCGGATCAATAGGCCGTTCCATTCAGCTTGCGTCTGTAATCAAACAAAGTGCTCTCAATAGGTTTTTTTTTTCTTGCAGATTTAATTAAATTAGGTGTTTAATGCTTTCTGTTAACAGATTGTGCTGGTGTGTGGCGTACTGGCTACGGAGCCTTATGCTTTGCACTGTCTCTCCATGCTCATGGCTCATTAATGGCTGATGTAATCACGAGCTTGCATAGGGAACATGCAGACACACAAACCATTTGCTATATGCCTCCCATTCTGTAATTACTCGGCTGGGATTGAGTCTCTTCTGTAGTCGGGACATAAAATAACTTCTGGATTTATTCTGCCGAAGTCATATAGCAAACAATAATCCCAAATGTTTATCTCCAGATTGTTTTTGAGAAGCAAAACCATGGCTCTGATTTGCTAAAGGCCTGATTCATCTTTTTGGTCAAGGCAGATGGAAAACTATAGAAATATAAAATGGCTGCACATTGATTGGCCAGTATTTGCTAAAACACTTATGATAATCTGCTGATCTTTCCAAGGGCCATTCAAGGGAGGCATTACTGATGTCAATTGCTGGGATTAGGCCAGTTTGGACAACAAACACACCAGCAATCACTGCTCTACAATACTTTGGAGTACAGCCAATTTAAGTTGGGTCAGCAATGATAAACTGGAAGGGTTGCACCCTCGCGTTTACATTTAAATACAAAGTAAAGCCTTCTGTTTTGGATTTCATTTGGCAAATTTGGAACAGTGAATCCTGGAGCCACACTTTTGCTTGAAAACAGCTGCACTTTATATAATTTACCTATTTAATCGGTGTACAGTTTTGCCCAAGGCCTTTTTTAGCTCCTCTGAGGGGAGCACTGCATTGATCAGAGCATGACAGCTGCTGTCCGAGAGGACTTTGGCAATCTAAAGGGCTTGTGAGCCATTTCCCAAAGACATGAAATTAGTGGCAAGGAAAATGCATTGCAATATAAAGACAGATTAAAAAAGCAGATTCAAAGTACTAGCAAAGGGCTGGTAGGGGCTGTAAGGATAGTATGTTGGGATGCTATAGATGCTTTATTTTTCTTGACAGAGAATGAACAGGTTTTCAACAATCGCATAATAATGGGACCCTAGGAAAATTGAGTTGGCCCCGTCTGACAGGATTTTGAACATGCCCAAAAGATATCTGGTCAACAATTGTACAGGTGTTAGTTAAGCAGATGGCAGAACTCTGTCTGAAGGGTCCAAGTAGACTAACCTTTTAAAAATGTATAAAGGCAATCAGCTTCAAGGTGTTTATCTAGAGGAGATTTCCAAAAGGTCTCATTTTCCTGTAATCCCTGGAACCTTTGCAGCAACGCCATTATGCAAGAATCTTTCACTGTATGCTCCACCTAGTGGCAGAATGGAGAATCTGCCAATAAATGATTTGTGGGCTGTGTTAAATAAATATATATACACACATGGATAAAAATACATTAGTATGAAGGAAAATAATCTGTACAAAGTTTATTGTGGCCCTTTAACAAACGTTATTTGCTTTGCATACCTCCCAACTGTCCCGTTTTGAGCGGGACAGTCCCGCTTTTGACAGCTCAACCCGAATTTATACTGATAAGTCCCGAGATTCTCTTTGATCTGCTGCACTGAACAGCCAGAAACAGGGTCTTGGCAGACAGCCCAGAATACATACTTTTGTAACAGTTTGATAAGATAAGAATGAAGACTCACAGTTTAAAGGGCAATTCTCCTTAATTTGCAAAACTGTAATAACATAAAAAAACACAGAAATGTGTTCAAACTTTCATAACCTGCCAAAATATGTAAAGTGAACATGGTAATTAGGGGGTGTGGCCACTCGCAACAAATCTTTTTGTCCCTCTTTCTGTTTCCAAAATGTTGAGCGGTATGGCTTTATTTGATTGGATCAGCAGTTGCTATAATTGGATGGCGGGACATGAAGTAGCTCATGAATTGGGGGAGAGAGTGATAGAGTGACTGATGGATGTGAGGAGACAGAAGCTGATATACAGTGGCAGAGAGGGGCCAAGACTGTTGGACAAAAGAGATAGAAGATGAAGGTAGCAGAACTTGTACTGGGGAGTATAAATGTGGTGCTTATTCCTTTCATAGAGCTTGGCTAAAGTGCCTTCTTCCCTTCTGCACTGAAATGGAACCTGACTCCAGATTATTATATTCAAATGCAGTGTCTATAATGTTTTCCTTTGCATTTCCAAGATACAAATTATTACTTTAACATTGTTTGCCTACAACATTATTTCTGAGGAGGAAATTAAAACGATGCGGTAGTTTGCAGTAAACTATAAATATGGTTTTATTAGTGACAAATCAAATGGCTGAGCCTGGTGTTGACTCTGATAAGTATATTCAGCCTCATTAAAAAAAAGGGACTGATAATTTAAACAATTGAGGCTTGAGAGCTGTAGTTTTGCCTAGTTATGGCTGATGGGCAGCTCGAAGACCATTAATGGAAAAAATTGATTTTCTAATGCACATGAGCCAATACCTGTAAAATAGAATACACCCATTTTGAGACTCTTTATACCTACTGTACTTCAAATCTTCAAAAAAAAAGGTCAGTAAAAAATGAATGTTTTATATATATATATATATATATAAAAAAAAACAAAAAAAAACAAGAGGGTGAAGGCTTATTATATGCAGGTCATATGACTCTGATATTCTCATATTTTACAACAGAGGGCACATTACACCAATCAAGTGACACCAATTAACATCACTAGGTACTGATTATAACTGATAACATCTCTAAGATCCTTTGTAAGGATCTAATTTACAATTCTTGTGTATTATATCATTATAAAAAGTGCCTAGCAATTAAGTTATAACTGGTGATTTGTGCATCACATTCCCTACCTTACTAAAGGGAATGTAAACACTACGTTAAAAAGGAAGAAATAGAAGTCACTTTCGTTTTTCATGATCTTCAACCTCATGCCTTAATATAAGGGATGCACCGAATCCAGGATTTGGTTCTGGGTTGAGCCAGTATTTGGCCTTTCAGCAGGATTTAGATTTAAGGCCCCTATACACGGGCCGATAAAAGCTGCTGTCAGACCAAGTCGGCAGCTTATCGGCCCGTGTGTAGAGCCCCCTGACGGGTTTTCCCGATCAATCTCTGTACGAAAGTCGATCAGGTGCAGATCGGGCAGGTTAGAAAATCCCCTCGGATCGCGGCCGCATCTTTTCGTTGATGCAGTCCGCCCGTTTGGCCTCCTCCGATCGTTGGGCCCTAAGACCCACGATCGGATGAGCACGATATCGCCCACTTCAATGTTCGGTTCTGGATATGGCCGGGTCATGGAAAGTCTAGTATGTTTTTCTTTGTACAGGCATGGGAGACTGTCACAGACCTTCCGATGACTGATTCTGTTTGAATGTTTTGCTATAAACCTTGGATAGAAGCAGTGTCCCATGTTGCCGGATTTCACATCAGCACAAAGGTTTTTAGGGTGTCCCTTTAAATGGATAAATTGAATCCATGTAATGGTCTTGCAGTGCATAGGTTAAAAAAAATCCCTGCTTAGGAGCATGTATTGCTGAAGCAACTTGGCATCCATAAGATTGTGAATGACTCCAAAACAGATTATTTGTAATATAATAACTATGCAGTAACCTCAGGTGTTTTGAGATTTATTGTCATTGAAAAATCATAGTTTAAAAAAAGTCTGTAAACACCATGCTATATGTAACATTTAGAATTTAGGAAAAGCACAAAGGAATCTCTTTCTTACTCCAGTTTTATTTGGGGGGGGGGAGAAGCTAATGAATCAAGCAGATACAGTAATGAAATCCAGCTGACAGAAACACTTGGTCACAGTTAAGAGAAATGTGATCTTCCAGCCAACACAGAGCCCACAGGATTGTCTGTGAGAATAATTAAATGGCAAACAGGCAGAATGATTGCTTTTTCATGAATGGAGACCCTTCGCTTGGATTATGTGAGGATGAGGGATTTTAACATCAGTGAAAACCCCAGACCCAAAAAAAATAAGGTGTCAAAGGTTTTTTGCTTAAATTGCTGCCCGATAGGCAAGATTTATTCTGTGCAGTAAAACCCCGTTTCCCACACATCCGTAAGGTGCAAAAGCCCCACTGAAATGAAATCAACATTTTGCTTGTTCAGGTTAGAAGGCAGTGAATTCTGCTGTGAATTGTGCCAAGATGAAAGGCAGAATGTAAAGCAAGGTCTCTCATTGCATTTCGATATTTCTGCATCTGTCAGTGGCTTTCATTAACTGAGCCCTTTCTAGCTAGTGTATTTATATTTATTGGCCTGTTTTCCATTTGTTCATGGAAACATGAAGCAGTGCCAGCTTCAGGAAGAACATGGTTTATTGCACCTACCTATTAACGTCCACTTTTAGAGGTTTTCATTTCTTGGCCATGATCCATTACTTATGAGATTAGAGTGAATTCAGCTTGTCATCAGTCACGGATCCTTGGGCTGAGATTTTCTGGTTGCCTGCCAGTCTCTTATCACAAGGGCTCATGTGATGAAAGGTGAAGGCACAACACAAGCACAAAGTCTCAGGATGCAACATTTTCAGCCAATGATTGAAACCTCACTAATTATCACAGGATGCTGCTGAAATCTTAGTCTCTCCATCTTCTTATCAATGTTTTATCAGTCTGTGTGCAGCCCTAATTCCAAATATTTCCAATGTTAGACCTTTGCACAAAGCTGTGCATCATTATAATTCACAGATATCATAAACTGATAATTATTTATATGAACAAGAAAACAGCACATAGAAACGATATCCCCATTTCTCCAATAGTTCTATGTGTACCATTTCCACCTGTGCCAGTGCAACAATGATGGGGAACGCCAGAGGTCCCAACTTTCTATTGCAGGTATTACGTTTTCTGGAAAAAGGCAGTTTATCTGGCAATGCACATATAAACATAAAATGAGCCAGGAGGTTGTACTCTTTTTAAATATAACAGGAGCTTATTCTGTTTATTTATTTCTGCTTGTACCTATTATTTCAGTTGCTTCAGAATTACTGGAGCCAGACATGCATTGAGAACGATATTTTAAAAAAGAGGAGGAATGCGGAACTATTTCCCTCTCTGCATGTGGCACCAAGAGATGCTTCAAGCCTCCTTTTTTTTCAATTTGTTTTTAATTGAGTTTATCATATTCAAACAGAAAAACAAAAGCAAGTATGTGAACTTGAAACAAAGCGATTTACAACAGTCTCAGTGTTCAAGCCTCCTTTTAGTTGTATATTTTTGCCCTCCACTATTTGAAGCATGCACTTATTCAGTGGCATCAAACACAAGGACACAATTCTCACTTCCTAATGTAGTGTAATGCTCATTTACTACTCATTTACTAATGCACCTTGATTTTGCAGCACATCATTGTGGCAGCGCACATAGAGGCAGAGTTACACTTTCTAAATGGGTAGAGCTAATTTCCGTTCACTGAACGACAATGTGACAATAACAGCCTTAGCTTGCAATTCACTTGCCACAAGTGATGCAGGAACCCTGGAATTACTGTTATATCCTGGGTGCTGGTTATTGTAGGGTTCCTAGTGTCAGCAGGTATCCTTGCACACTATTAATCAGAGCTGGTTTGTGCAGTACACAAGCACAAGTACATGGAATGGCAATTATCGTATTTATGTGCAATTACCTTTGGTTTATCCTAAGCTTGATGGCAAATGGGCATTTGTGATCGGTGCAGTCCAACAAGGGAGAACTACAGTCGTTTCTGCAGATAGTCCCTACCTGTTCAAGGAAACACTTTGAGTAAGACAGATGTTTGTCAGATAGATGGTATCAAGCAAAAGTGTGCAGCATTCATGAACAATAGCTACCAACTCCCATACACATTACATTACCCATCCAAGACCAGGGGAGGCAGTTGTTTGTGGAAACAAGCACATTGATATTCATCCCACTGTGATCTGAACCCAGGAGCCTTAGGGTTCAGATAATCCAAATCCGTTGTAATTCACTGACTTTGTTGCAGTAGCCAACACATATTTGCTCTCAGAAAGCTTTGATTGCCAATAATCCTTGATCATGCAAATTATGAATTGGTCCTGTATTAGCCCTTTTTATTTTGATGGCATCCTTACTTTGAGCCAGATTCAATTCAGTGAGAAAAATGTATCTCATTGTCATGGACGAGAAACTTTTCACCAAATTCAGTTCCAGTTTTTTCCCAATAGACCAATAGAGTTTTCATGTGATAAACCTTGAGATAAGTTTTTTCTGAATTGCATCTCACATTGAATCATGTTCACTTTTCATGTGATAAACCCTTTTCTCACGGAATTGAATCTGGCCCATTGTTGGTAATAGGTTCATAGACTGAATAGTTTAATTTTCTGTAAAAAAGCAATGGTACATGTGCAGTTTATATGAAGCCCAATTGCTGTTGGTTGGCAAGACAATTCTTCTGCCCCATGGTGGGCCTGCACATTCTCAGCTACCCACAGAGGCTCCACATGGTAAACTTAGAAGTCCCAATAAATAGGATGTTACTTGGTTCTGGAGCCAACGGTATTTATAAAGTAAAGTGTTTGGGGGAGGTGAAGAGCAGGTCATCTTCATTAGTGAAGAGGAAATGAGTTTGTAGGAGAGGCCCCTCATACAGGGGTAAGACTCAGGGTTAGCATGACACATGCTTTTAAATGTTCTAATCAGGGAGTGGACTGAAATGTGAGCTGTTCTGTTATTCCCTAGGTCTGCACTGTGACGTACCGTAATCACCAGAGGAATGAGACTATAGTCATTACAGTTCTACTGTTATTTTATGTGCTGACACAGAACACAGGAAACAGATTTCTCTGTTCACATCCAGTTATTTGTTTCAAAAATCACATCTTCTGGCATAATATATGTTACAAAGCAATAAATAGTTTCTTTATATTTTCAGGTGCGTGAATTACAGACTAGATTGCAGAGCATTCAGGCAATTGGTCCCTCTAGCCCTGGGCGCCTCACATCAGCGAGCCGACCGGTCAACCCCAGCACTGGAGAACTAAGCACGAGCAGCAGCAGCAATGACATTCCCATCGCCAAGGTGAGCCATTGTGCAGCCTGCTAATGCCTGGCATTATCGGAGAGACACAGCTCCTCTTGCTCTCAGCTAGAGGATTAGTGGGGGCGTGGAGTAGGAGCACCCTCGGGACTTCATCCCCACTCCTCAGCTCCCATATGTCTTTGACTGCAAAGTTAACCTGCAGAGGCAGATAAGTGAGCTCTTGCTGGAAGGTGGCTCAGGCCCCTTAAATGTTAAGGGAGCCTCTGAATATTATCTACTTCTGTTATTTGTTATGCAGACATACAAAAAAAAAATAGAACTGCTGCATTTGGTAAGACTTTTAGCTTTTTATTCATCAGTTTTCCTGTTCGCAATTCTTAGCAATCTGGTTGCGAGGGCCCAAATTATCCTATTAACCATGCATTGATTTGATGGAATATGAACATGAGAGGGCCGGAATAGAAAAAGGAGTAATGAAAATTAGCAATTACAATAAATTTGTAGCATTAGCCTTTGTTTTTCGATGGGGTCCCCCAGTTGCATCTTAGGGACTGCTGCTGCCTGAGGCCCCAATGCCCCCCACCCCCCCATCCTGCTCCACTCTTTCAATTTATAGTGTCGGAGTGGGTCCAGAGGGGGCGCATCTCTAGTGCAGGGAACACTATTGCGCTCTCTGCACTAGCAGAGATGGATTACCGTATTACAAAACTGAAATTCGGCTCTTAAAGTTACCAGAGGCGGCTTTTTACCTCCCCTGATAACTGTCTGCTCCAGTGGAGGAAAGGTTCTCACCTTGCTTCATGGCAGGAGGGGCCCTGGATACACCCCCATTTGAAAGCTGAAAAGAAAAGAGAGAAAAGGGCAAATAATTAAAAACACTTTAATTAATAAGTTGCTTAGAATTGCCCATCCCATTACATACTAAAGTTAACTTATAGGTGAACAACCCCATTATTAACAATAATAATAATAATAATAATAATAATAATAATATACCTGTACCTGTGGAGAAGCCCCTCTGTAACATTACCCCTTGAACAGAAGTTTCCATTATGATTGCCAAATGTCTTTGCTAAAGATACAAATCATAATTGTTTCGGCTCATTAAATTAGTAATGGATTTTGAAAACAGAAAATTGCTGCCCTGTCTACCAGTCAAATATATTTGTCTGTGTTGTTATAAACATAATTGCTCATATTTTTCTGGCAGATGTATGGAGGCAATGCAGAAGATTGCAGTCAGATAGAGAGAGCATTACATTCCTTAGCAGTACAGATACATAGTCTAGTTGTATAGTGCCTGCTCTTGTCAGATGTAGCTTGATCAAGTGATGTAAGGGTATGAAATTTCCAAATCTCCAGCCTTTGTAGTTATACAGTCCTGCAGTCACCTCTGGAGAAGCATGTAAACCATATTATTAAGGGGAGTAAGACGTAACATCGCTCCTTGCTTTGTGAGGGACTGTTGATCAATAGCCATTCAGGCAAGCTATAAAGCAGCATTGTCTGTTCTACCCCATAAAGTCTTGCTTGCTTACTGCATCACAGGATTCTACATGAAATTCAGATCATTGGGATTATCGGGTTTAGGAGATTAAATGCCTGTACACATATGGGATCCGTTATCTGTTAACCCATTTTTTTTTTTGATCCAGACTAAAATATAATTCATCTTTATTGGAAGAAAAACCAGCCTATTGGGTTTATTTCATATTTACACCAATGATCCAAATTACTGAAAAAAACAGGTCCCGAGCATTCTGGATAGCAGGTCCCATACCTGTAGTTCAAAAAACGATTCAAAATGAAAAATGAAGATCAACTGAAAAGTTGCAAAGAACTACCCCTTTAACATCTTATATGAAAAAACAAGAGACCCATATACCCGTACAAAGTTAGCTGGCAAGAATTGAGTTTGCATCCATAAACTGGTTATAGCCATTCTGGAGAAATGAATGTTGCTTTTTCTGACATGTTGTGATGTTTTATAGATTGCTGAGCGGGTGAAGCTATCAAAGACAAGGTCAGAATCATCTTCATCAGAGAGGCCTGTGCTGGGTTCAGAAATCAGCAGCATTGGGGTAAGTATATAAAATATTGGAGTGGAGACAGATTACTACGCTGCTGTACTGCAAATTACTTGTTGCTGAAACTGGGCTTCAGCCTTGTGCTTTTATATAAGGAATGCAGTGAATTCAGGATTCCGTTCTGGATTCGGCCAGGATTCAGCCTTTTTCAGCAGGATTCGGTCGAATACTTCTACCAGGCCCAACAGAATCCTAATTTGCGGGCAGGGAAGGAAATCACGTGACTTTTTTTTCACAAAACACGAGTAAAAAAATGTTTCCCCTTCCCACCCCTAATTTGCATATGCAAATTAGGATTCAGTTCAATATTCGGCTGAATCTTTCGCAAAGATTCGGGGGTTCGGCCGAATCCAAAATAGTCCAATGACCAATTCTTATATTTTATTGACTAAGAAAACCTACACTGAAATAGCGTTCTTATTTATTACTAATCATAAGTAATAATAGAATATTGAATTACTTTTTTTTCATGCCATTCAGTACAGTATTTATATTTTTAGCCAGTTTGGCAGCAATGACTGCTTTTAGACATAAGAATATACTTAGGGTTGCCACATGTTCGGTTTTCACCTGAACAGTTCGGTTTTTCTAAGGTCGGTTTGGGTCTCAACCTTCTGTACGGTTTTCAGCCTTGTGAAACCCGAACAATAATCTGCCTCATAAATGAAAACCAATTAAATACCAAGAAACTCACATTGACATGGCTTAGTTATTATCAAGTGCAGTTAATTACTTGTTATTACAGAAACATAAATAAGCAAATCAATTAAATAACATTTCTAAATGAACATTGCTGTATTTCAAAGTTTTCTGGATAACTGATTTCTGTATAATAGATCCCAAACCTGTAGTTACAGGATTACTCTTACTCATCGGGCAGAATAGATAGAGATAGGGTTTCCAGCCATGTGGGTTTCAATTGGACATCTCAGTTTGCAAAGGGCTGTCCTACCAAAACTTTCTGTCCCATTCAAAAACATTGCGAAAACTGGACAGAAATCCAGCCAGTTGCATATAAGTGATGTAATAACCCTGACCTGGCATCATACCTCCACAACATCATTGTGCCTGCCTCTGATGTCATCATGCCCACCCCAACATCACTGTTCCACCCCCAATGCTATCTGCCCCGGCCCCGCCCCTTTGTTCAGGATTAGCCATCGGTAAAGGTGGCAACCCTAAATATACCAATGTTGCTCAATGATATTCAGGTCAGTCAGATAACTAGTAATGTGCAGGCCAACTTCCGCACCAGATTGCAATCTTACTGCGCCAGCTTCTGCCTTTGGCAGCCTCTATTTATAGGTGAACGCCTGCCCATTTAATAATTTTAGTGTAGACTTTTATGCAAATAAAATGAGAGAATTGGTCGAGGCCCTAGTTACCTTTACAAGGCACAGCAAGTGGCTCGTCTTGACACATTGTTATTTTCCATTGTATATAGCAGAACCTGTACTAATGTGTGTGTTTGTTGCAGGTATCCAGCAGCGTGGCAGAACATTTAGCACACTCACTGCAAGACTGCTCCAACATCCAGGAGATCTTCCAAACCCTATACTCTCATGGCTCTGCCATCTCAGAGAGCAAGATCAGAGAATTTGAGGTGGAGACAGAGAGGCTGAATAGGTATGAGGAATAAGCTTTTTTTCTGTCTATGACAAAATGCATACCTCCCAACGATTTGAAAATAGAAAGAGGGACAAAAAAGTTTTCCACGCCGAACATTTTTGACCATGCCTATTTTATGGCAACACTCCTACTTACCATGTCCATTTTACAAAACTTGGTAGGTTATGGAAAGTTTGAACACATTTCTGGGGGTTTTAAGGTTAGTTTATATGTGTTATTACAGTTTTGCTAATGGAGGTGATTTGCCCTTTACGCTGCAAGTCACAGTTTCCCCAAGAGATCTGCTTATCTTCAAATGGTACAATTGTTTATTTGCTTATCTTAAATTGTAACAACTGCACCGAAGTGCACCTGCCATGTATTCTGGGCTCTCTACCAAAAGCCAATTAGGTTTTAGAAACTTTGCATCTTTTTCTGGCTCAGTGCAGGTGATCAAATAGAAACTAGGGACATTTGAGTAACGATCCGGTACTGCAGGTTGAGCTTTCAGAATTGGAACTGTCCCGCGAAAAATGCGACAGTTGGGAGGTTTGGAAATGTTAGAAAGCCCATGACAATATAATTATATAAAATATATAAAAATATATAAAAATATAATAATAGTTTTGTATGCAAAATAATTATCTTGCATCCGAAATGACAGTCCCCAAGAAAGCCTGTAGAAACTGTTCTATAAATAAAATACAGACAGGAGCCCAAAAATGTATAGTGCTGAAAATTTTTCACAAACTCTATAAACAGTAAATTTGCATTTGTCATGTTGGTACTGTCTGAAAGGGGGATAATAAACATGGTATCTGCAGCAGGCTAATGTGTCTGGCACAATTTCCCTTTAAAATCATGATATTGTCACAATGCACAGTATTTATAAATTCATGAAAAAATTTACAGGGTAATGTGTAAAATGTGCAATGTGGCTCAGGTCTTGGACATAGATATGATAGCAGTTGTTCTCCAGATATTGTCCAGGGAAGGCATTTGGTAGAGGGTGAGATTTTCTATTCATGACAATGTTCTTGGACTAACTAAATACTTTTTTTTATAGCAAGCATGTGCCCCTCCTGCAGCTTTTGTCCTAAAGCTCCCAGCATCCTTTGTCAGAGGATATTGGTTGAATATATTTTGTACAAAATACCCAGTTCTACTACCACACTAAACTTCACCAGATTTCCCTTTTCATGCCAAATAAGAACACCTAAATCTTGAAACTGAGAGCTGAAACTGCACCCAAGTGCAAAACGTTGTGCTGTGATGGCACAGAGATACATGATAGCGTCATTCCCAGTAGTCTTGATCTGCAATAAAACCATGACACATATTCCACGTGTAACATTTTGCGACAAGCTATTATGTCTGGAAGTTTGTAATATACAGGTAGAGATCCTCTAAAAATCTCCCTTGAGTTGCAATAAATCAGCTCTTGATCTCTGCTAGAGTGCCATATCGCTTGTGCCATCTGTATTTCAGGAACATGGAATGGAAGAGATTTACAGCTTGTATCCTCTAATGGTAGCCCGGAGCTGGGAAGAGTAACACAGTACATATTGCTAGGGTTTGCAGTGAATACCGGATGGGCTGTTTTTAACACTTTTGCATAGAAGGAATTTACTTTTAAAGGACAACGAAGGTCGTAATGTAATCTGCCTTCATAGCATATTGTAATGCCCTAGAGCTGCTTTAATGTATTAATTACTTCTAAAAATCCTTGACAATGCCTTGTGAATTTGCATGTCTCCAGCTTCATGGAGCACATGTGCAAAGAACCTTAATCAGTATACGTGCATGCACAGCAGACAAATTAGGGTGGAGCAGCAGTCAGTGGCATAACTGGGCCCCACAGCAAATTAACATTAGTAAGTTGACCTGTTCTGCCAAGATTTATTCAAATTGTTCATTGATTAGGGCCATGCTGGACCCTCTTTACTCCACTGCCCCCTATAACTGTAATGTCTTCTTCTTCTGTAGTTACACCCCTGCTAGCAATGACAGAGCATGTACATGGCCTCCAAACAAGCAGCTGAACTGGAGCATTGAAATGGAGTGTTGACAGGTTTAAACCTGTGACACTAATACTGAGGGGCAGATTTATTAAGGGTCGAATTGAAAATTCATATTCGAATTTTTAAATTTTTTATGGTCAAATTCGACTAGTGAATTATCAAAACTCGGTTCGAATCTTTAAAAAATTCAAATTAGAATTTCGAGATTTATGAAACTCTGGCCCTTTCTAAGAATTCTAATTTGACTATTTGCCACCTTAAGCCTGACAAATTCATGTATAAGTCAATGGGTGAGGTCCAGTGACCTGATTTGAAGATGTTAATAGCCTTCCTGACATACAAGTTTTTTTTCGGAGAAAAAACTTGATTCGAGTTAGGTCGAATTCTAATCAGATTCGATTAGAGGTTTAGAAATCAGGTTTTTTTTTAACAAATAACTCCCCAATTGAATTTATTAGCGTTTAAAAAAACTCACATGAATTCGAAATTCGACCCTTGATAAATCTGCCTCTGAGGGTCAGTTGGTGTGGTCCAGCTATGGCTGACAGCTGGCACAGCAATGTTTTCATACATCTTTTGCATTCTACTAGTGTCCCATGTACTCTAGGGTATAAAGGGGAACTAAAGCAGCACACTATAGTGCTCCCTCAATTTTTATGTTGGCTGTATAGGCAAGAATTTTCTTTTGCTCTATGTGTAAAAATGATGTAAACTTGTAAGTGGCAATTTGAGGAGATTGCAGCAAATATATAATGATACACCATGCATATCTGAAAGTGTTCACTACATATTGAGGCACATGTACTAACATTTAGGAAACTTCTGATGAATTTTCGCTAAAAAGACAATATGCAATGTCATCATCTATTTACTAGACAAGCAACACACTTCACTAGCAAATTACCTCGTCGCTGGAGAACTTTCGCTGTATTTCACCAGGAGAATTACAACGATTGTAATATCCGCTAATTTGTGTGAAAATTTCTATTTGTTACCCTTTTCACCAAAATCAGTTTTGCCAGGTTCTGACTGGCAAATGAATACAAAGAAGCTACATCCTCAACATTATTAAGTCAGTGACATCATATCCTGTATTTCCAAAAAAAGTCAAAAGCAAAAGTCACATGGCGTTTTTCATATTTAAAGTGGGATTATGTTTAGAAGTTGTTTGTTAAAAATATCTTATTTACACTTTTTTTTAACAAATTAAGCTAATGCCACATTTGTTTTAGGGAGGGCTCATGGCCTAGGACAATAGAGGATCTCTGTCTTCATTTTTCTTCCTTGGACATTTTTGTGTTTTCATCATTTTTATTGGGTTTTATAAAGCATAACATATTTACAATTTAACAGATTATGTTAAACACGATAAAATGACATATATGCCCATGTCGTGCAATTTACAATTCAAAAGTATATAATAATTATATAAAGATAAGCAAGATAATTATAAAATCTAAGGATAATGAGCCAATAAACCCATAAAGTGTTATTAAATAACCAGATCAACAAAAAACCAAACCTCACATGGTGGAATAACAAAATAAAAATATTTTATAATGACACAGAGCCACTAAAACTGCTCAATAAATAAAGATATTTAAATTTGTAACAGCTCCAATCAATTTGATCAAAATAAAGCGACCAATTTTCAGAAAACCTGAGTTTAAGATGAGGTTCTTCTGATTTGGTTTCTATGGCCTCTAGCCAGCATAGCTGGTTTAATTGTACTAAAATATATTTTATGGAGGGAGTTCTCTAAAATCCAATACATAAACAGGGCCTTTTTAGTAGCCGTCATAAAGCAGAAAATTACATTCGAGATCATATTAGGATTAGATTTGCAAAGTATACTCAAAGTAAAAGGACAAGAACCAATGTTTAAAAGGGCATAAACTGGGGATAGAACTAAGTTTAATTTTAACTTAAGGTGGCCATAGACGTAACAATTACGATCTTTCTTGGAAAAGTTCTTTCCAAGAAAGATTGTTCATTTCAAATCACATGTGTAGACCTCAATCGTCAGATATACAGGTAGAAACAATAGAAATCTACCTGTATATGACGATTCAGCACTAACAATGGGCGATGTTTCAAAATTTTCCGTCCAGCCCGATCGACGAGCCGACCGATATTCAAGTCTTCTGCCGATATCGGTCGGCTCTTTTCCCACCATACACGCACCGAATATCGTTCGTTTAGTACAATATTATCTGTGCGTCTATGGCCACCTTAAGAGCAGATAAAGTCTTTTACTTTTTGCCATACTAAGGTAATGTGAGGCCTTGGACATTTTTAATAAAAAAGTGGCCACTTCCTGCAATTTCACCAACATCACTAATAACATATACAGTAATTGTGCATTTTGATGAATATGCGCATTCATCACTAAATAACATCTGACGTAGTTGCGCAATGTCTGGCGGAGGCTTCCAAATTGTAATTAAACGCGTAAGTAAATGTGCCCCATTATGACAGGCTAATCTAATGAGGCAGTGTGAACAATATAACATTTTGTGTGTGCATGTGCAGCTGCTGGTGGCAGGAGAGCAGAAGCTGTCAAGAGTTTTTTATCCTCTGTTATTGACATATAATTTGGTATCAGTTTTATAGGCAACTGTCGTGAATAATACTGGTTTTCCCTGTAATGGTGCTTGGTTAGGAGAAGTAATCTCAGGGATTTGGCTCTACTATATAATAGCGTTTTCTAAGCTCCATTTTCTTTTAAAGCATTGGATACATGTCAAAATTTCTGGTCTCCGACTGACTGCAGCTGTCTGTAATACCTGAAATCCTATTATTGCCCCTGGATGGTGCATTCTCAGAGTGGGTGCTTAGCAAATACAGTAATAACTGACGCATACCACGTGCATAGCTAGATAGAAGAAATTCCAGTGGCACACTGAATGCTGAAAAAAGTGTTAAGTTTATTCACCCAAATACATACAGACAAGGGCCAAGCTAACACATATGCCTGTAATGGAACGGGAATGGATACTATTGGAGAGGTAGTTAAAGTAATCACAAACAGATACAAGGAAGCTTCTACTCATTTGTGGATGTTCACATTTCATTGGCCAAACAAAATAAAGTGCATAGAACTGCGAGAGTACTTGACAATGACTGCAGGGCAAGGAAAAGAATACGGCTGTACAAGAAGACTGTGTAAGTAAAAGGGAATGAGTTGTAGTGCCTGACAATAGGCCTGTATGATTATGGTTTTCTAAGTGCCTTATTGATCCACAGTTCTGCTGCTTGCCATTATTTGTTCATCCCAGTACACTCTAAATGTTTGATATGCAAAAGAAAAAAAAACAGTCAGTGATTTACATGGCGGGATAAAAATATTGATTCTTTACTCCACAGCCGAATTGAGCACTTAAAATCCCAGAATGATTTGTTGACAATAACTCTGGAGGAGTGTAAGAGCAATGCTGAGAGAATGAGCATGCTGGTGGGAAAATATGAATCCAATGCAACGGCCCTCAGGCTAGCACTGCAGTACAGGTAATTATGGATATGTATTATTAAATCTGCTGTTTGATGGTTCAGATACGTCTATTAGATCTTTAACTGTGGATCCAGGCACAGGCAGGAATTTATTTAACTACAGTATCTTGGGTTTTCTGGGTAGTCAGAAAAAGACAATGCTGATAGAGTACCCTCCATGAAATTAAATGAGATCCTAAACTGTCAACAGTGTGCCTTATTGTTTTACGTGGATAATTGGAAATAGGTGGAATATTCACACATGAAGGAATCTCTTTGCCCAACAATTGTTTGTTCGGTTTTCTTTTCTTTCTTAAATACAGCTATTTGTATTTCAATATCAGCACAACTGGTAGGCAATATCTAACTGACAATGACCGAACAATACTAATTATATCAGATGCAAAGCACTCCTGTGATATTACATCTGCTTTTGGCTAGCGATTGAACAGGAAAATTTGAAATTGAAGCTGCAGGGCTAGAGTTTGCTAAGAGAGGGTGCCCTGGCAATGATGGAAGATTGTGGATCCCATTTAAGTAGTGGTAATAACATAAATCAGGGGTGTCCAATCTGCTGCTGTTAAAACAGTAGTGCAAGGTAGTGTAAAAATAAGATTATTATAACGCTTTAAAGATATCTGGTGGGCAAGTTTGTTACTCCATGGAAACCATGGTGAGACTCTGGCCGAATGGACAGTGTGACTCTGATCTCGTTGGACACCTGGGTGAGACACTGTCAAATTCGACTAGGTAGTTATTGAAATTCGATTTGAGTTTTTAAAAAAAAATAGAATTTGATTTTCAAGATTTAGCATACTCTTAGCCCTTTAAGAACTCAAGTTCTACCATTCGCCACCTAAAACCTGCCAAGTTGCTGTTTAAGTCAATTGGAGATGTCCAGGGATCCATTTGGAGTTGTTTGCAGGCTTCCTGACATTTAAGTTTTTTCTCTGAAATCAAGGTTCTTAAATTTGAATTGAATTGAATTCAAGTCTTCGGATAGATCGAATTCATTTGAGTTATAAAAATATGATTTTTTTTTAAATAAATTTTGATTGGTCAAATTTATGGGAGTTTAGGGGATTTTTTAAAAACTCACATGAATTCGAAATTCGACCTTTGATAAATGTGCCTCCCAAATGTGCAACTTACCTATTTTTCTATGCTTAGTGCAAGAAATGTAAAATGTTCATGCTAGCCCTTACATTTAGACCCATGTATATATCATTACTGAATATGCAGGGCATGAGCTCTATCACTGAACAGGGACAGGCTTTCTTCTGCACCTGTGCTTGCTGTTATAGAAAGCTATGGCAGGGGACACCAATGGATTTGTTAATATGACATGACAGCATGCGTATTGCTAAGCTTAGTGCCTCATGCTCTAGGTGAAGCAGAAGTCACAAGGCTGTTTGCCAGGGATTCGCACCAGTGACTCTAGTGTGAGCCCTGCAGCATCTTGTTGGAGAAAAATATGTTGTCTCTGTAAACAATGTGATATGTGGAGGGTGCAGAGCTTAGTCTGTTTACACTTGTTTAAAAGGTATTGAACAAGCAGTGTGTACGTAAGTGTTTGCCTAAACTAGAAACATTCCTACCAAATATCTTTCCTATGTACCATTATACATTAGATCTAAATAAGCCAATGAATGCCTCAACAGGATCACATTTGTTTAGGGCAAAGTTATATTGCTTCTTTTTGTCAGCATGTTATTTAGAAATAAATTCCTTAATGGTGGCTTAACACTACTAGTGGTATCTAAAAAAGAATATGGTATTATTAGTTTATCATTAGTGTAAGCTAAGAAAATTCCTTTAGATCTGAATAAATTAATAGAGCCCTTCCAATAGACATCATGTATTTCCCTGCCTGTCAGGCCTAAACCATTTATTGGGATTTCCAGTTATGAGTTGAAGCCTGCTCCCATTGTTCACGACTCTGTTTTATGTAATAACATAGATGATAGAACCCATAAGGCTAATGGCCATCTGGGTGAAATCAGTTATTCTGCGTGCAGGAAAGGAAGAAGGCTGATGCCATTGTAGGGCTGATCATTGTCTGCTGAAAAACGAAGGGACGAGAATGGTTCTCACAAAAGAGTATGAAAAAATTGTTCCATTAAGTTTAAATCAGGTTGCATCTAATCATAGATACAGCAAGAATTCATAGGCTCAAGAGATGGCCATGACTAGCACAATGGTACGTAGTGATGGATTTTTTTCTGGTAAAATATATTATTGAGTTTCTTTGAATTAGCTTTTTATGTATTTTTGGCCCTGCAATTCTCTCACTGTTGTTAGGATCACTGGGAGTTCATTGATTGGAATCATTGATTGTAATGATAGCCTGGAATAGGCCTGAACAGAAAAGTAAGTTATGAAGAATAGTAAATACAATCTATCATTGCATTATTTCCACTTTCTGGTTTCCTAAATGAAAAGAGAGTGTAAGGGCCCGGAGGCTCCAATAAAGTTGCGGACCAAGGAGGAAGCAGCAAGTCCAACTGTCAGGCTTACCGTCTGATCCAACGAGGAAGGAGCCGGAACTTGTAGCGTACGAACCCACAAGCGCCTCGCACAACACTAACCCACCTGGAGTGGAACAGGGAGAAGTGAAGTGACGAGTAGCCAATGAGACTAACCGAAGCGAAGTACAGAGGGTTCAGGCAAAGCGAAGTCAGACAAGCCGAGGTCGGGGCAGGCAGCGAAGAGTCGTAACGAAGTCAGGCAAGAAGATCAAGGCAGGCGGCAATAGGCAATCCGGGAACAGGCTGAGGTCAAACACAAAAGATCAGTAGAATTCAATGCTAGGGTTTCAGTCAAACAACCTAATAACCAGGCAAAGAGTCACAGTTCAAGTTAGGATTAAATAGCGCTTATTTGGCGCCAAACTGGCGTCATCACGCTGGCGTCGCACAGCTGACGTCAGTGCGTCCGTCATCGGCGTCCGTCGCTGACGCCCATGCGTCGGCGACCGTGGGCGCCGGCGTCCGTCGCCGGCGTCCAACGCTGCGCACCGACGCGCATCGGTTCCCCGATGGGCGCGCCTGCGCCTGCGCCGGAAAGGACGTGACAGCAGATCCTTACATTGCCCCCCGTCAAGGAGTGGCCTCAGGACGCAACTGGCAGAAGGTTTATCAGGGTAGCTCTTGTGAAAATTCTTCAATAGCTCAGCAGCATGAATGTTCGAAACTGGTTCCCAAGAATTCTCTTCCGGACCAAAGCCCTTCCAACTGACCAGATATTGCAGATGCTTGCCCCTAACACGGGAATCCAGGATCTTCTCAACCTCGAATTCCTCTTGACCGTCCACAACAACAGGAAGAGGAGGTGGAGTTGTACGGCCAGGAAAGTGAAATGTGGAGGCTGGTTTTAGTAGAGCAGAATGAAAAACTGGATGAATACGCCAGGTAGCCGGGAGTTTGAGTTGAAAGGCCACAGGATTAATCTGCCGAGTAATGAGAAAAGGACCCAAGAACCGTTGGCCCAACTTCGTACTGGGGCAAGACAACTTGAGATTAATAGTAGATAACCAAACGCGGTCCCCCACCTTAAACTCTGGATCACTTCTTCGCTTCTTGTCTGCATAGCTCTTGAAATTCTGTTGCGCTCTCCTCATGTTCCTCTGGAGTTTCAAAAAATTATCCGCCAGGAAGTTTAACCGATCCTTGACTGCAGGAACAAGAATATCGGAAACAATGGAAGAAGGGAAGGTGACAGGATGTAGACCGTAATTTGCGAAGAAGGGGGACTGATTGATTGAGGAATGTTGGGCATTATTATAGGCAAATTCCGCAAGAGGAAGGAGATTAACCCAATCATCCTGGAGATACGATGAGTAACATCTCAGATACTGCTCAAGAGTCTGATTTGTTCGCTCCGTCTGGCCATTGGTTTGAGGATGAAAAGCCGATGAAAGTGACACAGAAATTTTAAGAGCACCACATAAAGCTTTCCAAAATTGAGATGTAAACTGTGGACCACGATCGGATACTACCTCATCTGGAAGGCCATGAAGTCTTACTACTTCCTTGATAAAACAATCAGCTGTCTCAGGGGCAGAAGGAAGTCCAGGCAGGGATTTAAAATGAGCCATCTTGGTCAGGCGGTCAATGAAAACAACAATAGCGGAGCAATCAGAGGAGGGTGGTAAGTCAGAAATAAAGTCCATAGACACTGAGCCCCAAGGACGAGAAGGAACTGGAAGGGGTTGCAGGAGGCCAATAGGACGAACATGAGAATCCTTGGACCTGGTACAGACTTCACAGGAAGAGACAAATTTCGAACAGTCCTTAGTCATCCCAGGCCACCAAAACAGTCTTTTAGCAGAAATAATAGTCTTCTTAATACCTGGGTGACCTGCCAGTTTAGAATCGTGAATGCTCTTAAGAACCTCCAACCGCATCTGTTCAGGAACAAAGATTTTCCCTTCGTGAAGAAGAAACCCTTCTTTGGGCACGAGAGAGGGTTCACAAACAGTTCTAGATGCATCTTTAATTTGATCCACAAGAACAGACTGTAATAAAAGAAAGTTATTTGAGTTTAGAATTGTCTCAGGAGAAGAGAGAATCTCATCGTCAGAGGAGAACATGCGGGAAAGAGCATCTGCCTTGACATTCTTTGACCCGGGCCGGTAGGTGAGGTGGAAGTTAAATCGCATGAAGAAAAGGGCCCATCTTGCTTGTCTAGGTCTTAGTCTCTTGGCGGAACGCAGGTACTCCAAATTCCTATGATCAGTAAAGATGAGAATTGGGTGTTTGGACCCTTCGAGGAGATACCTCCACTCTTCTAATGCCAGTTTAATAGCAAGTAATTCACGATCTGCCACATCATAGTTACATTCACATTTAGTCAATTTACGTGAAAAGAAAGCAACTGGATGGAGTTCTTCTTGAATCCCAGACCTCTGTGATAAGACAGCGCCCACAGCATTTTCCGAGGCATCGACCTCTAACGTAAATGGAAGAGCCAAGTCTGGATGACGAAGAATTGGAGCCGACGTGAAGAGTTTCTTCAATCTCTCAAAAGCCATCTGAGCCTCTGGTGACCAAGAGAATCTTTGATTACAACGTGTGAGTTCCGTTATTGGTAAAATAATTCGAGAAAAATTCTTAATGAATTTCCTATAAAAGTTTGCGAATCCAATGAAGCGTTGAACAGCTTTCTTAGAGGAGGGAATCGGCCAATCAATAATTGCAGAGATCTTCTTAGAATCCATTTGAATTCCTAAAGGGGAAATAAAAAATCCCAAAAAGTCCACAGATGTCTGTTCAAAAACACATTTCTCGACCTTGGCATAGAGCTGGTGAGTACGGAGGCGGGCAAGAACTTTCTTCACATGTAATCTATGCTCTTCCAAAGAATTAGAAAAAATTAGAATATCGTCCAGATAAATGATGACGAAAATATCAAGAAAGTCTCGAAAGACATCGTTGACAAAATGCTGGAACGTTGCGGGGGCATTACAAAGTCCGAATGGCATGATGAGATATTCAAAGTGACCATAACGGGTACGGAACGCCGTCTTCCATTCGTCCCCTTCCCGAATTCTAACTAAGTTATAGGCCCCTCGAAGATCAAGCTTAGAGAAAATCTTGGCCTCCTTAAATCGTTGGAACAACTCTGGAATAAGAGGAAGAGGGTAACGATTCTTGACCGTGATCTTATTTAAGTCTCTATAATCGATACACGGTCTCAAAGAACGATCTTTCTTTTCAACGAAGAATATCCCAGCTCCGGCAGGAGAAGAAGATTGTCGGATAAATCCCTTGGCTAAATTTTCATCTAAATAACTGCGTAATTCCAAGAGTTCAGGCTCAGTTAAAGGATAAATACGTCCAAAGGGGATTTGAGCTCCTGGAAGAAGATTAATGGGACAATCATAAATGCGATGGGGTGGAAGCCTATCGGCCCCTCTCTTGTTGAAGACATCAGAGAATTCCCAATACGCCAGAGGAAGTAGATCATGAATTTCAGAAGAAGGAGAAAGGGAACAAACCTTGATTGAAGAAGACGCATTCTCTAATGTACATTTAGAAAGGCACAATTCAGAAGAAAATGTTACACCGCCCGTGGCCCAATTGATAAAAGGATTATGTCTCTGTAGCCAGGGTAACCCTAAAATGATAGGGAATAATGGAGACGTAACCACATCAAAATTCATTACTTCAGCATGAATTTTATTAATTACAACAAAAAGTGCAGCAGTCTCTTGAACCACAGGACCCGAAGTGATTAGTGAACCATCCGCCACACGAAGTGCTATGGGGTTCTTCTTGGATTGGAGAGGAATTTGAAACTGAAGAGCAACTTCTCGGTCCAAGAAGCACCCACTTGCCCCGGAATCAAGTATTGCCTGGAGATCCACCACCTTGTCTCCCCACTGCAAGGATAGAGAAATTGTGAGTAGAGACACAGAAAAGTTGCAACTATTAGAGTCTTTTTCATAAGTCTCCTTACCCGAGGGACGGGTCGGACAATTCCGAAGAAGATGTGCGTCCGTCATCGGCGTCCGTCGCTGACGCCCATGCGTCGGCGACCGTGGGCGCCGGCGTCCGTCGCCGGCGTCCAACGCTGCGCACCGACGCGCATCGGTTCCCCGATGGGCGCGCCTGCGCCTGCGCCGGAAAGGACGTGACAGCAGATCCTTACATTGCCCCCCGTCAAGGAGCGGCCTCAGGACGCAACTGGCAGAAGGTTTATCAGGGTAGCTCTTGTGAAAATTCTTCAATAGCTCAGCAGCATGAATGTTCGAAACTGGTTCCCAAGAATTCTCTTCCGGACCAAAGCCCTTCCAACTGACCAGATATTGCAGATGCTTGCCCCTAACACGGGAATCCAGGATCTTCTCAACCTCGAATTCCTCTTGACCGTCCACAACAACAGGAAGAGGAGGTGGAGTTGTACGGCCAGGAAAGTGAAATGTGGAGGCTGGTTTTAGTAGAGCAGAATGAAAAACTGGATGAATACGCCAGGTAGCCGGGAGTTTGAGTTGAAAGGCCACAGGATTAATCTGCCGAGTAATGAGAAAAGGACCCAAGAACCGTTGGCCCAACTTCGTACTGGGGCAAGACAACTTGAGATTAATAGTAGATAACCAAACGCGGTCCCCCACCTTAAACTCTGGATCACTTCTTCGCTTCTTGTCTGCATAGCTCTTGAAATTCTGTTGCGCTCTCCTCATGTTCCTCTGGAGTTTCAAAAAATTATCCGCCAGGAAGTTTAACCGATCCTTGACTGCAGGAACAAGAATATCGGAAACAATGGAAGAAGGGAAGGTGACAGGATGTAGACCGTAATTTGCGAAGAAGGGGGACTGATTGATTGAGGAATTGATTGGGCATTATTATAGGCAAATTCCGCAAGAGGAAGGAGATTAACCCAATCATCCTGGAGATACGATGAGTAACATCTCAGATACTGCTCAAGAGTCTGATTTGTTCGCTCCGTCTGGCCATTGGTTTGAGGATGAAAAGCCGATGAAAGTGACACAGAAATTTTAAGAGCACCACATAAAGCTTTCCAAAATTGAGATGTAAACTGTGGACCACGATCGGATACTACCTCATCTGGAAGGCCATGAAGTCTTACTACTTCCTTGATAAAACAATCAGCTGTCTCAGGGGCAGAAGGAAGTCCAGGCAGGGATTTAAAATGAGCCATCTTGGTCAGGCGGTCAATGAAAACAACAATAGCGGAGCAATCAGAGGAGGGTGGTAAGTCAGAAATAAAGTCCATAGACACTGAGCCCCAAGGACGAGAAGGAACTGGAAGGGGTTGCAGGAGGCCAATAGGACGAACATGAGAATCCTTGGACCTGGTACAGACTTCACAGGAAGAGACAAATTTCGAACAGTCCTTAGTCATCCCAGGCCACCAAAACAGTCTTTTAGCAGAAATAATAGTCTTCTTAATACCTGGGTGACCTGCCAGTTTAGAATCGTGAATGCTCTTAAGAACCTCCAACCGCATCTGTTCAGGAACAAAGATTTTCCCTTCGTGAAGAAGAAACCCTTCTTTGGGCACGAGAGGGTTCACAAACAGTTCTAGATGCATCTTTAATTTGATCCACAAGAACAGACTGTAATAAAAGAAAGTTATTTGAGTTTAGAATTGTCTCAGGAGAAGAGAGAATCTCATCGTCAGAGGAGAACATGCGGGAAAGAGCATCTGCCTTGACATTCTTTGACCCGGGCCGGTAGGTGAGGTGGAAGTTAAATCGCATGAAGAAAAGGGCCCATCTTGCTTGTCTAGGTCTTAGTCTCTTGGCGGAACGCAGGTACTCCAAATTCCTATGATCAGTAAAGATGAGAATTGGGTGTTTGGACCCTTCGAGGAGATACCTCCACTCTTCTAATGCCAGTTTAATAGCAAGTAATTCACGATCTGCCACATCATAGTTACATTCACATTTAGTCAATTTACGTGAAAAGAAAGCAACTGGATGGAGTTCTTCTTGAATCCCAGACCTCTGTGATAAGACAGCGCCCACAGCATTTTCCGAGGCATCGACCTCTAACGTAAATGGAAGAGCCAAGTCTGGATGACGAAGAATTGGAGCCGACGTGAAGAGTTTCTTAAATCTCTCAAAAGCCATCTGAGCCTCTGGTGACCAAGAGAATCTTTGATTACAACGTGTGAGTTCCGTTATTGGTAAAATAATTCGAGAAAAATTCTTAATGAATTTCCTATAAAAGTTTGCGAATCCAATGAAGCGTTGAACAGCTTTCTTAGAGGAGGGAATCGGCCAATCAATAATTGCAGAGATCTTCTTAGAATCCATTTGAATTCCTAAAGGGGAAATAAAAAATCCCAAAAAGTCCACAGATGTCTGTTCAAAAACACATTTCTCGACCTTGGCATAGAGCTGGTGAGTACGGAGGCGGGCAAGAACTTTCTTCACATGTAATCTATGCTCTTCCAAAGAATTAGAAAAAATTAGAATATCGTCCAGATAAATGATGACGAAAATATCAAGAAAGTCTCGAAAGACATCGTTGACAAAATGCTGGAACGTTGCGGGGGCATTACAAAGTCCGAATGGCATGACGAGATATTCAAAGTGACCATAACGGGTACGGAACGCCGTCTTCCATTCGTCCCCTTCCCGAATTCTAACTAAGTTATAGGCCCCTCGAAGATCAAGCTTAGAGAAAATCTTGGCCTCCTTAAATCGTTGGAACAACTCTGGAATAAGAGGAAGAGGGTAACGATTCTTGACCGTGATCTTATTTAAGTCTCTATAATCGATACACGGTCTCAAAGAACGATCTTTCTTTTCAACGAAGAATATCCCAGCTCCGGCAGGAGAAGAAGATTGTCGGATAAATCCCTTGGCTAAATTTTCATCTAAATAACTGCGTAATTCCAAGAGTTCAGGCTCAGTTAAAGGATAAATACGTCCAAAGGGGATTTGAGCTCCTGGAAGAAGATTAATGGGACAATCATAAATGCGATGGGGTGGAAGCCTATCGGCCCCTCTCTTGTTGAAGACATCAGAGAATTCCCAATACGCCAGAGGAAGTAGATCATGAATTTCAGAAGAAGGAGAAAGGGAACAAACCTTGATTGAAGAAGACGCATTCTCTAATGTACATTTAGAAAGGCACAATTCAGAAGAAAATGTTACACCGCCCGTGGCCCAATTGATAAAAGGATTATGTCTCTGTAGCCAGGGTAACCCTAAAATGATAGGGAATAATGGAGACGTAACCACATTAAAATTCATTACTTCAGCATGAATTTTATTAATTACAACAAAAAGTGCAGCAGTCTCTTGAACCACAGGACCCGAAGTGATTAGTGAACCATCCGCCACACGAAGTGCTATGGGGTTCTTCTTGGATTGGAGAGGAATTTGAAACTGAAGAGCAACTTCTCGGTCCAAGAAGCACCCACTTGCCCCGGAATCAAGTATTGCCTGGAGATCCACCACCTTGTCTCCCCACTGCAAGGATAGAGAAATTGTGAGTAGAGACACAGAAAAGTTGCAACTATTAGAGTCTTTTTCATAAGTCTCCTTACCCGAGGGACGGGTCGGACAATTCCGAAGAAGATGGCCCGCTTGACCACAGTATAGGCAAAGATTAAGCCTGCGGCGTCGGAGACGTTCTTCAGGGGTTAAAGCAGACCTAATGGCTCCAATCTGCATCGGCTCTGGGGCAGTACTGATAGTGGCTGTAGGGACCGTAGATGACATCATAGGAGGCATACGGATCGGAGGTGGAGCAGAAGGTAAGAGCCAAGTAGGTGACACAAGACCAGCCTTTTCAGCCTTTTCCTCCTCCCTACGTTCTCTCAGTCTTTGATCCAACTGAATGGATATAAGGATAAGCTCTTCCAAGGTGTCAGGAATGCCTATACGGGCCAACTCATTCTTTAATTCAGCCGAAAGGCCCAGACGATAGCGGTTCTTCAGAGCTGCAGGATTCCATTCCGTATCCTCAGCCCACTGGCGAAACTCCAGAGTGTAGTCCTCGACAGGACGGGTACCTTGCTTCAGGGCATGCAAGGCGGCTTCGGCAGTAGAGGTTCTGTGTGGGTCATCATAGACCACTGCCATGGCATCAAAGAAAGAGTCCACTGTGGCCAAAACAGGACTTTGCCGATCCAACAGACGGAAGGCCCACGTCTGGGGCTCGCCAGTCAGGAAGGAAATGACAACCCCCACTCGTGTCTGTTCATTTGGATAGGTGTGGGGTTTAAGCGAAAATAACAACTTGCAGCTGCTCCTGAAATTGCGAAATAACTTCCGGTCCCCAGCAAACTTTTCAGGGAAAGCGACTTTCGGCTCCGAAATTTCGGAAGTGATCACCTGTACTTCAGCTGGAGCAGAAGAAGAGGATGCAGCATCGGAGGAAGGGGTTGCAGCCGGAGAATGTGCTCTGACGTGTTCCTGAAGCTGGGCGTAACCACTCTGTAGCTCTCGAACGGCTTGAGTTAAAGATGACAGTTGTTGCGTCAGGACAGCAAATGGAGAAGCCCCTTCGGTTGGATCCATGGCCTGGTTATACTGTCAGGCTTACCGTCTGATCCAACGAGGAAGGAGCCGGAACTTGTAGCGTACGAACCCACAAGCGCCTCGCACAACACTAACCCACCTGGAGTGGAACAGGGAGAAGTGAAGTGACGAGTAGCCAATGAGACTAACCGAAGCGAAGTACAGAGGGTTCAGGCAAAGCGAAGTCAGACAAGCTGAGGTCGGGGCAGGCAGCGAAGAGTCGTAACGAAGTCAGGCAAGAAGATCAAGGCAGGCGGCAATAGGCAATCCGGGAACAGGCTGAGGTCAAACACAAAAGATCAGTAGAATTCAATGCTAGGGTTTCAGTCAAACAACCTAATAACCAGGCAAAGAGTCACAGTTCAAGTTAGGATTAAATAGCGCTTATTTGGCGCCAAACTGGCGTCATCACGCTGGCGTCGCACAGCTGACGTCAGTGCGTCCGTCATCGGCGTCCGTCGCTGACGCCCATGCGTCGGCGACCGGCGCCTTCGCGCCGGCGTCCAACGCTGCGCACCGACGCGCATCGGTTCCCCGATGGGCGCGCCTGCGCCTGCGCCGGAAAGGACGTGACAGCAGATCCTTACACCAACACTGTTCGCAGTACAAAAGGGTTCAAGAAGAGGAGTAAAGGGCAAAGGGTCAATACAGGCAGCAAAGGTTCAGAATCGATGAAAACAGGCCGAGGTCAAACACAGGAATCAGAAATAGCAGTTTGAAATTCACACCCAGGAACACACAAGGAGAACCTATAATTGGGGAATGACAGAAATGTTCAGGCGCCTTATATAAACCTCTTTGGCGCCAAACAGGCGTGATGATGTCATGACGCTGGAGTCCTGACTGGCGTCAAGATGCTGTGTCCGTTCTGATGCTCTGGCATCAAGACACATTGTTGTCGGAAAGTGGGATCCCTGGACGCCGCCATCTTGTATCACTGGAGGGGAGTGGCGCTGAGTAACCCTTACAGAGAGAGAGAGAACAGAGCAGGGCATTCATTCACATGAGCTTAAAAGAACAATAGATGGGGGCAATGTAATGGGCCAGCTCAGGTGATAATGTGGCCATCAGCCTTTGCATTGCTCCAGGCCACAGGAATGCATAGAATCTACACCCAGAGTACTCTAAAAGAGAGTGCCAATGACGTGGGCTTTCGCTGTAGTCAGGGTTAGTTAGTTAGCCATTGTAAATAACATAGTTTTAGTACATTTAAAGGTAATTCACCCCTTTATTAAAATTCAAAGGGCAGTTGATGTATGGCGTAAAGGAAAATCAGTACAGTATTTCATTTGGAAATCAATATATATATTTAGTTTAGTTCTGTTAAACTCTGGATGCAGGGAATTAGGCATTAGACTATATATACATTTTTTCCTCCCGTAATATTTTTTTAATTGGTGTTACAAATCTAAATGCATTCAACATTAAATAACAATCATAGAAAGGATGCCATACATTGTGTTGTTCATATTTCATGCACCCTTCATTTCATCATATTTCCTTGAGCTTTTTGCATTTGACCTTTATTATTCTTCTATTACAATACATCTTATATTCTTGCCAGTTTTCTGCTCCGTTCCACTTTTCTCAGTGCCTTACCTCTCCTCCTGAATAAACAGCATTTGATGTGTCGCTGGATTGGTGCCCAAAAAGGTCTCTCTTGGAAATTTAAAAGCTATTTACATCATGCTCAGAATGTTAAATTACATCAACAACAAACATTGTTGTGGCTTACATTGCCTTCTGTGAGCACTCCCATGCATGCTGTTTCCAGGAAGGGGTCCATTATATTCCTGCTCCCCTGTGAAGTATAGAATCCACGGGTAAATCCATTCCCTTGGCAATTCCTCCACTCTTTCTGAATCAGTAACAGGCAGACACTGTGACCCCTTTTTAGTTAAAATGATGGGAAAGTTTAGGTCACCATGAAGGTTATGTACCAGGCCACCTGTAAAATGTCAGCCTCTCATTGCTGGAGGAATTGATTCTCTGCATTTTCTCTCTTTGTGGTGTAGCGAGCAATGTATAGAGGCATATGAACTGCTGCTGGCCCTTGCAGAGAGTGAGCAATCCCTTATCCTTGGCCAGTTCCGAGTGGCAGGAGTCGGATCCATAGGTGAGAGTTCAATAAGACCTACTTATATTCATGATTATAATGTTACAGCACACAAATTAGATTTTTATTCAGATTGCCCTGGGAAGACAGGTATAGATTCTACACAATGTACTATAAAAGCGTGTTTGTTTTTTTCCTCCATCTATACTTGCTCTTGAGTTCACTGTTAACATTAACACTATTAATCAAACCTACAATATACAAGGGCATAAAAACCTTTCTCAGCTAGAGCTCATTCCACCAAAGAATACATCAAGGGTAGATATGTAGAGCAGCTGCTTGGAGGTACATTATAGACTACATGTCTTACAATTAGCCCCAGGCAACTGTTCAGCATTAGTTGTACCACATAAAGGACCCTCAGGGGACAGCATCACCAGTGAAGTTGCCCCTAGCAAATAACCAGATCATTACCTTTGTTTCTAGGTGACTGTTAAAATCTAATTACTGATTGGTCGCTATGGGCAACATCACGGGTGATGGTTTTCTCCAATGTTTTACACAACGTGATAAATAGGCCCTCTAGTGTCTGTACTGGCTTAGAGAAAAGGGACCCTGGAAAATGATTTTCTCAAAGTCTTGCAATATTAGTGCAGTGAGCCTCTCTGTTTTCAATAGCCAGAATTAGCCTTTTATAATCACACAGGGGCCTATTAATTAAAAGATGCAGTTGGTCATAACTGTGACTTTGTGCAAAATTGATTCCACGATTTTGCCCCTGTTGAAAAGCCATAAAAATCATTTGCAAATGAATCTTCAGAATTTTGGCTAGTGGGAAATGGCATCTTTTTTTCTGTTGGAAGCCACAAATTGCAGAAATAGCTTGACAATGGTGATATGGAACTTTAGCAACTATCATGGAAGGCTGCAGATTGCATTTCTTCCCAGGCATTTTTTCTGTGTCCTTATGTGACTGTGATATACAAATGTGTGATTATTCATAAATATGCAAAATATTTGCAGTAAAAAGTGTCGGTCTTATATAGGAATACAGTTTTTTTTCTTCTCTTCAGTGAAAGACTCAAAATAATACCATTTAGATACAGGAACAGAACTAAACCAAAGGCTTCAATATGCCAAGTTAAATTCATAGATTATTCTGTATGCGCCCATTTTCTATTAACAAGTTGTTTTGGCTTTTATGATCCAGCTGAGCAGTCAGGGGATGAGAACGTGACCCAGATGCTGAAGCGGGCGCACGACTGCAGGAAGACAGCAGAGAATGCAGCTAAGGCCTTACTTATAAAGCTGGACGGCAGCTGTGGAGGAGCTTTTGCTGTGACTGGTTGTAGTGTGCAGCCCTGGGAGAGTTTGTCGTCCAACAGTCACACAAGGTAAGCTTGACTTCAGCATCTCACATAGTCTCTGTTTTAACAGGAACTTAAAAAACTAGATTAGCTCTGCTTTCTGAAAATACATTTCTTTACAGTGTTCACTTCATCAGCACAGTTAAGTTCCCTCCTATGATTTTTTACATACAAAATAGTATGAGGGAAGTAACAGTGTGCGGGTCGAGAAAATTTTGACCTGCATCGGGACCCCAATTCTGGCACATAAGATTTTACAAAGAATGAAAGATTGTGTTAATATGAGTGTCCACAAAATGGCAGCTGCCTGCTTGCTGTGACTTGAAATTCCAAGACTGAAGGAAGAGAAAACAATTGGAATTATTTGGAATTTGGAATTATTTCTTAGGGTGACAGCTAGGTCCCAAAACTGTCACTTCTGTGTCTATAGTTGGTTTAGAAGTTAAGCCAAATGTGAATAACAATTTGACCACTGGGGACACTGTTTCATTGGAATTGGTATATGGGTAAGATTTACCAAGGCTGAATGAAAACTCCCATATTTATTAGATAAAAATAAATACATATGTTTCCTGCGCACAATAATTATGGCTAGATATTTCACTGCAGAGTATAGAATTGAAATGTAGGTCGCCCTGCTTATAAACAGGGGTATATATTCGCCCTTCAAGGAACAGTAACACCAAAAAACTGAAATTGTATCAAGGTAACTAAATATAATATAAATATAATGTACTGTTGCACTGCACTGGTAACACTGGCCTGTTTCCTTCAGAAACATTACTATAGTTTATATAAACAAGCTGATGTGTTGCCATGGGGCAGCCATTCAAAAAAGGAGAGAAGGCACAGGTTACATAGCAGGTAATTGGGAAAACAACATTGTATTGGACAGGGCTTATCTGTTATGTGCTATGTAATGTTTGCCTTTTCTCCTTTTCCAGCTTGAATGGCTGCCCCTTTGGCTACAGAGCGGCTTGTTTATATAAACTATAGTAGTCTTTCTGAAGCAGACACACAGATTGTGTCAGTGCATGCTAACAGTAAATTATGTGTTAATTACTTTAAAATGCTTTCATTTTTTGGTGTAACTGCTTCTTTCAATTCTCAGATATTTGGTTGTTCTTTACCTGTGTCTGTTACCATGACAACAACCACTGCTCTCCCTTAGTGGCCCAATCAGTCCTATTTTAATTCTGTGATATTACTGTATGGTTAACATGAAGAATCTAAATACCCTTCATGAAACTAATAATCTGCAGAATTCCTGATTTGTATGTGCATTCAAAATGTTCATTCCTCTTACGCTTTTTATAAAATATTATTCATCCCAATGACTTTCCTTTTGTGCGCTGTTGTGGTAGCTTGCTTATAATTAGGATTTGTAGGATAACCAGGCCCAGCACACCCAGCCATCTTGGGAATTATAACTGGCTTATTGCCTTTGGTGTTCTCTAAATCGTTGCTTTCTGCAAACTGCATGGTATATTCCCAGGGTTCTGTTGGGTAGCAGTGGGGAAGTAGCTACAATACTTATCGACACCCAGTTTACAATTATCACAGCACCCAAAATCGCAGAGCAGTTTCTAGCCCTGACCTGGTTACATTGGAGAAATCTCTGTAAAGTCTATTATGCTCCCTATAGACGCGACGATTCTTCTTGCCGAACGACCGATTTTAGGGAAGTCCGACCAATCCTTCGAAATTATCGTGCGGTTAGTGGTATTTGAACGATCGTACATCTTACGATTTTTCGGCCGACATCTGTCAGGAAATTGATCGGCCAGGTCAAAAAATCTTTGTCGGCCCAGTGCAATCTCTCTATGTTTGCAGGGACAAGCAGGCAGCTCCCCTTTGTTTTCCTGGCAAATTGGTCTTTTTAGTTGATGGTAAATTCGTACGATCGTACGATCGTTCTGAGAAGGTCGTGGTCTCACGATCAGGATCTGATCTTTTAAAAATCTCAACATATTTGGCCAGCTTTAGGGTAATCTGCTTTAATGAAAAAACGCCTGCGCCAATGCACTCGCAGCACTTTGATTTCCGAAGTCGCCTGAAGTTTACACTTCAGGCGACTTCGGAAATCGAAGCGCCGCGAGTGCATTGGCGCAGGCGTTTTTTCATTGAAGCAGAGTGCATGGCGCAGGCGTTTTTTTATTGAAGCAGATGGAAGACACAGGGAAGCAGTTCAGCGGAGATTAGACACCCAAAAAAAGAGACGATTAGTCACCGGGCGACTAAATCTCCCCGAATCTCCAGGTGTGCCCTTACCCTAAAGGGATAATAAACAGATGATAAACAGATAATGTGCCAATATTTTCTGTGGTCCCCCTTAAAATAACAAGAATAATAATTTACTCATTTTACAGTTAAATTGACATTATTAGGAATTTTGAAAGGAGTCACGAGTTGATTTAGATTTTTTAAGTAAAACAAGAGTACCTTTATGTTTGCAAGGTGACACATTTACATAAAGCCAAGCACTTATTTTTCTTTTCTTATCATTTTGCCCACTATTACTGTCAGTTGAGATTTAAAGGGTTGGTTTACCTTTGAGGTAACTTTTAGTATGTTATAGTATGTCAGATTATTATTCCTCTTTCTAATGGGGGGTTACTAAAAACAAATGCTCAGTAAGGCTACAAATGTATTGTTATTGTTACATTTTATTACTCATCTTTCTATTCAGGTACTTTTCTATATCCCATTCTTGTATTTAAATCAATGCATGGTCATTTGGACCCTAGCAACCATATTGCTGAAATTACAAACTGGAGAGCTGCTGAATAAAAAGCTAAATAACTCAAAAGCCACAAATAATAAAACATGAAAATCAATTGCAAATTGTCTCAGAATATCTCTCCCTACATCATACTAAAAGTTAATTTAAAGGTGAATAACCCCTTTAATGAGTTTCTTCTGAAAAGAAACAGAATATCACTTTATACACACATCCTCGTGTCTTTTAATGAACATTTGTATAAAGGGAATGTTCACCCTAATTAATGTAGAGTTTATTTCTTCTTCTGTGCATGCTGTTCTAGAAAACATTGTTTATGTGTTTAGTTTTATATGGAAATGTATGGTCTTGATTTGAGAAGCCCAGGGCCTAAATGCAACTCTATTCAAATCAAGCCAAAGCGTGATTTAGTATAAACAAGACTTTGTGTGACCACAGCTCTATCCAGGGGGAGCAATAATTATAATCTTAAAAGCAAGTGAGGTATCTGTCTACTCATCTAACCATCTGGTTGTTGCTCCGAAGGCCATTAACCAAGCCCTGCCTGGAAATTGGTAGTAAGCAACTTCTTGTTTAATCATTTTCCACACAATTGAATTGCTGGTCAAAGTGGTATTTCAAGGCTATAAAATCGTAATGCAGGTTGTACTGCAAAAAGCTTAGTACGAAATATTGCTGCCATTATAAACCTTCTGGATATTTACTGAGCGGGAACATTTATGGCCTGAGATATACAACTTGGAAGCTAATAGAAGGCTGATTGAAATGTACTTTCACCAAGTGTGAAGGGGGGATCAATAATGAGCTGTTTGGCACGGCTTGTCACACTGCCTCTCCATTATTATTGTGTTAGCTTCAGCTGTCTGCACTGTTGTCACATTTATAAATATTTATTGACGCTTGTATACAACCATTATTTTATTGTTAATATTGTAATTTAATTTGTGGTGCATACTAATAACACTGTGCCACTCTCTTCCTTATTTTATTGCATTTATTCTATAGCTACATTCTGTTTGCTTTTGTTTTAGTTCCCTAGTAATGTGAATAAGGCCATGAGTATGCAACCGGCTCATCGTTTTTTTTGACAACAGACTCAGGGGTATCAAATACTTGTACCAACTGCCTTTTTCAGGGGCAGCAACCAACCAAGGGGGCTACTGGATTTGCTGCCGCCCCCTGTATGTATCTGGGAGCAAGTCAAAGGGGTTGCATCACTAGTGCAGAGATCACATTTTGCAGTGGCGGAACTACCAGGGGAGCAGGGGATGCGAGCGGGCCAGGGCCCGCACCCCCTCAGGGCCCCCCCCGGAAGCCTGTGCACCACTGAAAAATGCGGGCAGTATGGAGCTTGGCGGGGCCCGGCTGCGCGTCACACACCAGGGCCCGTCCCCCTCCAGTTACGCTACTGCACATTTGTGCAATCTGCACTACAATAGCCAGATTTCTGGTTAAAAAAAAAAAAGAAATTCAGCTCTAAGGGGATTTTGTAATAAAAGGTACTAGGTTTGCCCAGCAGCATTAACCCATAGCAACCAATTAGCAGGTAGCATTTACTGGTCACCTGTTTAAAAGCAAACATCTTATTGGTTGCTATGGGTTACTGGTCCTGGGCAAACTTAGTGCCTTTTATTACATAAAGGGGTTAAATTTACCAGGTTAACTTTTTTCTCTTATAGTAAATGCCTAAAATGGTTTGTTACTGCAATTAATTCTAAGGGGGTTATTTACTTAACTCCGAATGCAAAAATCATGAAAAATTTGTGATTTCTTTAATAAAATTGAACTTTTAAAAAAAAAAATCATGAACTTTTCAGAATTTATTTAACGCCGAGGATAGTCAATGGGAGAAGTCCTAAAGACTTTTTCATGTGCGCTGGGTTTTTGGCAATATCCCAAAGTTATCGGGCAAAATTCACAGTTTTCGGGTTAAAAATCTGAAAAATTTTGAAAATCGGATGAAAAATCCGGAAAAAATCATGAAAATCTGATTTTCCACCCGAGTTTTTTTCAGAAAATGTTGAGATAAATTCGGACTTTGATAAATAACCCCCTAAGTGTGAGCTGCTCTGTGTTTTGTACAGTTTCATTAAATGATTTCAATAGGTGTTGTTCACCTTTGAGTTAACTTTTAGTATGATGTAGATGTAGAGAGTGATCTTCTGAGACAATCTGCATGTTTTATTATTTGTTTTTTGAGCTATTTAGATTTTTATTCAGCAGCTCTCCAGTTTGCCATTTCAGCATTCTGGTTGCTAGGGTCCACATTACCCTAGCAACCATGCATTGATTTGAATACAAGAATGGGAAATGAATAGAAGAGGATCTGAATATAAAGTAATAAAATGTAGCAATAACAATACATTTGTAGCCATAGAGAGCATTTGTTTTTTTAGATGGGGTCAGTGATTTCCCCTGTTGCTGGAAAGAGGCAAAAGAACAAGGCAAATAACTTTTTTTTATTATTTTTAGTTTTTGAATTATTTAACTTTTAATTCAGCAGCTCTCCAGTTTGTAATTTCAGCATTTATCATAGCAACCATGCACTGATTTGAATAAGAGACTGGATTATTTATAGGGGAGGGTCTGAATAGAAAGATGAGTAATACAATTTGTAGCCTTACAGAACATTTGTTTTAGATGGAGTCAGTGACTCCCATTTGAAAGCTGTAAAGAGTCAGAAAAAGAAGGCAAATTATTAAAAAACTATAAAAAAATAAATAATGAAAACCAACTGAAAAGTTGTTTAGAATTGGCCATTTTTATAGCATACTAAAAGTTAACTTAAAGGTGAACCACCTCTTAAATAACTTGGAGGAGAACTTTAAATACAATGCATGTATGTTTGCCTATGACACAAAATAATGCAGAACAGCTGAAACTATACCTCCCAACATTTTGGAAGTAAAAAGAGGGACAAAAATTTTTTTCCGCACGTAGCGCAGCAATTTTTGGACCACACCCCTTTCTGTGGCCACACCCCCTAATTACCATGTTTGTTTTGCAAAATTTGGCAGGTTATGAAAGTTTGAAAATATTTCTCCTTATCTAAACTGTGTTTTTGTGTCTCAAAATTGTTACAAAGTATCTTATTTGCACCTGTTAGCTGTTCTGGGCTCTCTGCTAAAAGCCAATTAAGTGTTTCTTTTTCTGGCTGTTCAGTGCAGAGAAAAGAGGGACTTTCCAGTACAAATGAGGGACTGAGGGTTGAGCTGTCAAAAGAGGGACTGTCCCTCTGAAAAAGGGACAGTTGGGAGGTATGCTGAAACTATCTAGGATGTGCTATCCTTGCAGGAGAATCCTTATAAACTTGATATGGGCAGTTCAGGGCCCGCCTTCACTAACGTAGGGTGCAGTTACACCATCTTGATGGGGCCTCTTGCCCTTTTTGGAACTTTATGTTGGAGATAAAAGGATTCACGTCCATCAAGGCAAGTGGTAACCAATACTGCTACCCCCATCTGATCTTTGATATTGAAAATCAGTGACCAAGAATGATGTTAATCTAAATTGTTCTTGTTGGCAGATGATAGAGCTCTAAAAATCTGTTTTTCATTACATAATTAGACTTCATGTTCACCTCCTCCCAACCCCTTAATGTTTCTGTTGGGCATTCCTTGTTTGTCAGCGTTGTAAATGGAAACCCTTTTGTGGGGCCCCATTAGGTTTAGGATAGTATGGAAGATCTCAGTTTTGAGGAATTGCTTGCCCAGTTGTGAATATGTGAAAAGGATCTGTATAAATATATAAGCATGTAGAAGAAAGATTCGATGTGGCCTGTTATCATGTAGGTAGAAAATACAGCTATAACAGCCCTGACATTACTGACTGTTACTAATGTATAATCCATGTTAATGTCACTGTAAGTAAAACCAATAGTGATCAGCAGCAATGTAAGATAACTGTGCTGGCCCTTGTACAGGAAACATATATTCTTAGCAGTTTCTCACGCTTCTAACGTCATTCCAGAGGAAAAACCCTTAGTATTTATTTCTACTGTGTTTTCTGCGGCTGAAAACTGAATAGATGTGGGAGGATAAATTACAGCAACGTAATATTGAACATGACGGGATGGTATTCCCTGGCTGATGTCTGAGATCATGCAGTGTTCCAGGCAGACTTGTTAATGAATGACCTAACCTCCTCTAGCAGATGATTACCAACCCTCAGGAGATTGCCTCTTGCTGCTTTCTTACCTGCATCCAGGAGGCCCTCTGATCTAGGTTAACCCTCTACCTGCAAACATACCAAATATGACTGGATATAATTGTTTATACTGGTGATATAATGTGCTGCTGCATTGAAAAGGTCAGTTTAAAAACAAGGTAACTACTAATGTAGTAATGTAGTTCAGCAACAGCTGGAGACCCATGGGGTCCCAACTTATGGTATCATTTTCTGTAGACTAACTGCAGTTTTTCCTAGAGAACTCATCCAGATGATGGATCTAGGTACATTGGAGTTTCCCTAAGCAAAGTGATTTGCTAAGATATACTGTAAGATGTCCCCAAGCATCTGGATTGAATATCCAGGCAATATCCACCCACATCAGCAGATTCCATCATACATGTATGTAGGAATGAAATCCGTGACAACCAGAGCAGCTTCTGATCTACAAGGTACACTCTCCAACCCATTAGCCCACAGATTGAATGCATGGAGAGTGTACGAGGCGCAAACATTGCATAGATTTCCTTCTATTATCCCTTCTATTGTTCATATTTATGCATTTCATGCAAACCATAGTATCTCTATATGGATCTAGATGGAGTTCCACCATGTGACTACACTACCTGGTGACACCCCGCTACTCAGATATATACTAAAATTTTCTGTTTTTCTGTTAATGACATACAAAATGTAAGCATTTTTATTATAATATTAATCCATATACAAAGGATTACATAGTATTTTCCAACCCCAGCCCTCATCATGTTTTCTATAGGCTTCAACAAGTTATGGTGTGGGACATAAGAGTGGAGCTTGTTTTCATTGGAGGTGCATGAGTCTTGGGGGATCCAGAGTATAGTTTGTGGCTACCTATCCAACACAAATGTCAATGCACTGTGTGCCTTGTAATTAGCCACGCATTATTGCATTGCAATTGCTGTGATATATTTCTTCTCTTTTTTTCCTTCACATTGATGATCCAGCAGAACAAGAATTGTAGCTGTGTGTAAGTGGGCCCGACAGGGGAATAAATGAGACCAGAATTAAGTGCTGTCGAGAGCTATGTATAAACCACCTCTCTTAAAACAGCCATTCATCTTGGGAAATGCTTTTAGATCAGAAAAGTCAGCACATTTATACCAAAGCAATATTTTAGCTAAACCCAATAGCACGCAGACACAGCTATTACATTAAGATCTGGAATCCAGCCTACGGTTTTGGCTACAAATTTGAGATGGTAGTAAGAACTGCCAGAATCATGCAAACAAAGGATTTATCCCATAGGGACAGAAAGCACTTTGCTGATGGAACAGCTATTAATGAATTGCTTTGCTATGCACTTACACCCGCAGCACTCAAGTGGTTATGTTGGATGTTTAAATGATCTAGTCTGGAATGACCTTCATTTCTATGGTGTGGGTTTGCATTCTCTGCCTGCC